>NW_021703772.1:55156750-55307913 GCF_005190385.1 Monodon monoceros | reverse complement strand
GAGAGAGAGAGAGAGAGAGAGAGAGAGAGAGAGAGAGAGAGAGAGAGGAATCCAAGATTAGGTAATATGAGCCAAGTAGCCTTCTAACTTTGAGTGAACCCAATGCACTATTTGTTCACACACCACTGGGACTATTTGTAATAGGAGACACACAGAGAGGCCCTCACCCCTGCAGCCCTAGTCTTCAGGCTCCAATCTGAGCTCGCCAGCTGTGTGACTCCGAGCAGTGAGACAGCCTGCTTCATCCCTCCAAGAAGATGGGTCCTTGCAGTGCGGATGTGTGAGTGTGACATGGCGGCCCTGTGAGGTTATCATGAACTTCTTGTGGCATTCTTCTTCCTATGTCTTAGTAACGGAAGGATGGTAGATATTTACAGGCAGCTGAAGGTGTGTTGACTGCGTTAGACTTTAAGGTTAGAGATGTGAGATAAGAAGCAAGTCCTGCCTGTTCAGCATGGTCTTTCTAGCTCAGAGAATCGCCACCTGCAGTCTTGGCCCTGACAGAACCACCATCCCCTTTGGCCACTGCTTCTCTGACTCACGTACTTGGTTGGATCTTAATGGCCTCCCGCCCACCTCAACCTCAACTTGCTGTACTGTGGGTTTTGCTTGAGGCCTTGCTGCCCCTCTCAGCTGCAGCCTCACCTGAGAGATGCCTCGTCTATGCTCCATGGTGCCTGGTAGCTTACAGGGCACGTGGCAGCAACTCTATAATTGTGTGATGAATGAGGGTAAACTCTACGCTCACTGGTAGTTTATCTAAGTCCCTAAGTCCACCTGAAGAGTATTAAAAGAGAGATAGGAAATTAAATAACATTACAAAAGAGATTTTTGAAGATAACCGAGGTCATCATTTAGGAAGTAATACAGATTTTGTAATGAATAATATAGATTTAACCAACATTGCTTCCATTTACAAAAGGACACTTCGAATGTTAGCATCCTACAGCTTGAATACTATCTACTCCAACTAACAGCCCCTCTATATTGGTTTTAGAACAATCTAGGCATCTTAGAAAACAAACAAAAACTTCACACAGCACCCTTAACTTTTTCTGCTATTAGCCTCCATGCTGTAATTTTTCTAATGGTTTCAATTTAGTGAGCAGACCCATGTTAATTTCATAAACAGAAACTTATAAAGATGGTCAGAAATTCCCAACTCTTGGTGGGAATGGTGAAAAGAAAAAATGCAGTTTCATGCACAAATATGATTTCAACATGGGTTGAATGGATAACTGTCTACATGCCAGGCTGGGGGAAAAGATCTACAATTCCAGCTGAGGGCTCTCTTCTGCCTGCCTGAAATATCACTGTTAGAATTTCATCAATATACATCAGAGAATTATTCCCTATTAAAATGAAAATACCTTTGAGGCAATGGGTAGAAGGAAAGGCTCATAAAGCGGACAGAAAATGAGAATAATTCCCTAAGAAATGCGACAACAATTCAACAACTAGACAGAAAAGGATGAAAGGAGGAAGAAGAACTTCTGCACCAGCAAGAGGTGAGGCTGTCTAGGACATCAGCCCCTGGTGATGGATCTGGGTTTGGAAATAGGGACCAGGTGAGTTGACTAACAAACAGCTGAAGACTAAGGAACATCATGCTGCTTTGTTTCTGTAGTTTAAAATTACAGGTTTATGAAAGGATTTCCACTAATAAGAATTCACAGGAACAAGCGAACTCTTAATACTGAACCATGATGCCTAAGGCATGGGGGTCAGCAAAGGGATGGAGCCTGGAGGCCTGTGAAGTGGTAGAGAAGGACAACGTTGGGGATCAAAAGGAACTGGAAGCTCAACCTCTCCTCTTTATGGTTTTGGTAAAAGTCCACCTGATCCTGCCCTTCATGTGCTGGGACGATGGGTCCCAATGCCCTGTTACAAAGTTCCACACTCCACCATGGGAGCAGAACCAGCGAGGGGCAAAACCTGAACGTTGAGATTAGAACCAGGGCAATGGGGGGCCACCCTGGGTGTGAGGAGGAGGGTGCGGAGCCACTGACCAGGGTAAGGCTTTGCTTGGGTTTTCCATTCATGCCACTGGCCTGATCCCACGCTCTCTCTCCCCTTGTTCCATACCCGGAGCCCCATCTTTTCGGCCTGCTAGTTGGGGTTGGGAGTGCAATCTGTTGCTACAGACATATGTGGCTGGCCACCCAGGCATCACTTTCCAATGAATTGGCCAGAAGAAATATTTCAATGTTCATGCATTCAATAGAAACGATGGAAATCCTCTGCATCAAAAGTATAACAGAGCCCCTTTGTCACCTCTGAAACTAAGCATGTCTTTGCTTTGCCTCAGCGTGTAGTTGGATGTCTTCTTGGAAAAAAATAGACTCAACTTTCCACACGGTTTTCATGGTTTCACTGTACAGCAAGATAAATAAGACTTTATATACTTTTACTTACAGATCCAGTAAATATTTATATTGGTTTGTGCCATAAAAGCACAGGAAGCATTATAAGAAAGTTTCTGCTCTTCGCGCCAAATAAAGCAATCACCTGCAGTGAGGAAACAATCTATCAAGTAAGGCAAGGAGGGTGCAGGGCTGATTCCTCAGCCACGATTCCCTGTCCAGAATCTTATCTGGATTTATGCTCAGATGGGCGGAGGTGTGCCCCAAAACACGCTCACACATACATCCATGCACACAGTGTCACACACACACTATTTTTAATTTGCTCTTTGACTTCTATCAGATATTTTATTAGTCCTTTCTGTCTTGCCTTTCTGTCAGACTCTCCTTCCACACTGATGAACATTTTAACTTTGCCCTGACTGTGTTGTTGGTGGTGTATGTTGGTATTTGATTTAAGCTGAATGTCCCAATAGGCAAACATATTTTGGAAATGAAATTGTATTTAGAAACCCACATATAAGTGTCAGTGAAAATATTCACAAATTTAACAACACTAAACATTTTCATTTAAACAGTTAGGAACTCAACCATGTTTAGATGGGTTGGCTATTTTTGTTAGTACCCAGTAGGATACACATTAGAAGAATTGTTTTTTCCATCATGGTGCATTTATTAAGATGTACTATGTACCAAGCATCAGGCAAAGTGCTTTACAGTATCTTATTTAATCCTCCAACAACCCAAGGGGTAATGTTCCATCATTAGTCCCAATTTAGCCCCCCTAGCACAGATGAGGAAACTGATGAGGTCAAGGATTTAAGTAAGGATAAAAGCCCAAGGTCACACAACTAGAAAACTGCTGAAATCTGCCCCCTGGCCCCTGTGTTTGTAGCAACTCCCCTATGCCGCCTTCACAAGCATTTGAATGCTCTCTTAGCTTAGGTTCACCATGGCGTTGCCATGGCATTATTGATTCCAGGTGGTCTGGTCCAGGCAGCACTTATTTATTTACCTTTGTAAGTCTGTCTCTCATCATTTATAAGTTCCATAAGGAAAGGATTAAGGTTCTCAAATGTCAGCAATTACTATAGCCTCGTACTTCTTTCACGGTCAGTGCTTCATAAATGTGGGTTGGTGGTATGCTAAGCGCACATGTCTGGAGCCAAACAGATGTGCCTTTGAATCTGAGTTTTGCCACTTGCTAGAGGTGTGGCCTTGGGCATCTATTTTCTCTTCTGAAAAAGGAACATAACAATAACTGTCTTTCATGGTCATTAAAAACATTAAGTGAGATCAAATACTTAGCACAGTGCCAGGCCCCTAGTAGGCCTCAGTATATGACAGTGTTATTAGTTTGCTAGAGTTGCCACAACAGAATACCACAGACTGGGAGGCTTAAATAATGGAAATTTATTTTCTCGAAGTTCTGGAGGCTGGCAGTCCAAGATCAAGGTGTTGGCAAGTTTGGTTACTCCTGTTCTTCTTCCCTTAGCTCACAGATGGCTGCCGACTTACTGTGTCCTCACATGGCCTTTCCTCTGTATGTGTGGACTTCCCTGGTGCATCTTCCTCTTCTTACAAGGACACCAGTCATCTTGGATTAGGGCCCTACCCTTATGATCTCATTTCGCCTTACTTACTTCTTTAAAGGCCCTGTCTTTAAATACAGTCACATTCTAAGGTACTGGGGGTTGGGTTTCAACATATGAATTTGGTGGGGGGGACACAATTCCATCTATAACAGGCAGTTATCATTACGGCAGATGAACTGAATACTAAATTTCCAGGAATTCAAAATAATTCATGTCAGACCCATAGTGGTCCCCTTCAAAAGTATCCTGATTACAATTCTAGTCTTTTCTTTCTCTGATTCTTTAGAGAAGCCAATCTAGAAAGGCTTCCTCTCCCCAGCAAACTGTACCATATTCAGTCCCGGAAAGAAACATATTCTGTGCTGGGATATCTAAGATACACTGGAGGAAAACATGATTCATCAAGTTCAAGTTAAACATCTCAGAAGATAAGGATCAAGGGGGCTGTAAACTTGTCGAATCTGAAATCAGGCTGCCCATTCTTCCAAGGAAGGTGATCCTCTTGTGGAGAGCTGGTAACCGAGTCCTTCTTCAGCCTAATGTCTTGTTGATCGAGCCCTTACCATCCCTGTGTTCCTATCACTGCACTTCCCTTATTTAGAAAATGACTGCATGGCTATGCTGTTGAGAATAGGCCCAGGAAAGATTTCTTATTCCCAGAGAGCCCTGGTGTGCCAGCCTCATTTGTCTCACCCCGCCAGGCTCAACAGAACGCCTCCGGCTGCAAGGCTCTGCTCTTATCTGTCTCCCCTTATGAGGCCCTCCCCGGCGCCTCTAACAACCAGCAGTCTCTCAAATCAATCTCCCCCCCAGTACATTTTGTCATTTTTTCCTCTATAGCATTTGCTATAGTCTGTTAAAGTCACTGTGCAGTCATTCCTTCACTCATTCATTCAACAAATGCTTAGTGAGGGCTTCCTGTGTGCCAGGTACTTTGCAGCATGCTGTGTGCCCATTTATCCTACTAGACAGGGGCCCCCTGAAGGGCAGGACAGAACAGAAACTGTGTAGGCTTCATTTCTGTACCACCCAGACGGCTTTCCCTAAATGTTAGCTTAATTTGATGGACAGATGTAAAAGAATACTTTCTCTGAGAACAGTTTCCTGGGAAAGAAGAGGTGGTTAGGAAAAAAGGAGGAAGCAGTATCTGGAGGTCTGAAGAAAAGCTCCATTTCCAATGGGCAATACAAGTAACAGAGGCTTCAGTTCTCAACCTCTCTCCCCAAAGAGGGGCCCCGGGTAAGAGCGGATGTGGCACAGGCAGCGTGAGGAGAGTGCCAGGGACCGACCTCCTCATCGATCACATCAGCAATGACCAGGCAGCTCCATATCAGCTGCTCTTTCCTCCTCTGCTGCTTCTGGAATTTGTGGGTAATGTGTTTCTGAATTTGTGTCCTGCTACTACATAAACAGCAAAGTGACTTAATGATGCGAAGAGTCGTTTGACAAAGCCATTCATGCTGGTTTTTTTTTAGTTCTCTTTGGGACAAGGAGAGGGATAGATGAATCAAAGCTGGATACAGATGCTGATTACAGACACCAGAAGTAGAACTGAAGATTTAAATAACGGCACTTTACTGCCTTCCTTATTTTCTGTTAAACTCTCATAGTCTCTGACCATTAGCATCATGGGTTGTTAGCCCCACACATGAGTCAAATGTGCCAATGCTGCTCTCTTGGTTTCAGCTGCGAAGTAGAGGAGGTAAGAACAGGATGTGTGCAGAGGGGGTGGAACTGACAAGGTGAGGGGCAGGGCAGCGGGGGAGGAGGGAGGGAAACTGGGTCATCAAGTGCTCATTGAGCACCTACTGAATGCTTTGAACTGTGCAAACATTGGATAAGAGGGTGGAATGTAGAAATGCCTCCAAAAGCAACCTCACCTGATTTAGGACGGCCAAGAAATAGTAGTTCACTCAGATCCTTTGAAGAGAAATAAAAAGAAAGGGAGCTAGCATTTCCTGAGTGGCTACTACCTGCAGCTAGTTTCTCGTTGAATATCACACCCCTATGAGGTTCAGAGAGGTTAACCAACTTGTTGGCAAGAAGCTTGAACAAGTTAAGAAGAAATGAGAAGTCTAAGGGGAAAGGGAAAAGGGTGGTAGAGCAAAGGCTTTGGACAGTTTTGTACTCTAACTGCCGGCACTCAGGAAGAGAGTACTAAACAGGCCCAAGCATGAAATTCAAGCTGGAAATGAGAGACCGTGTGAGCAGGGGAGTCTAAAATCTATGTCAGCCTTGGCTGGGTGAGATAGCTCGTGCTTTTTAGGTATCTGGATCATCCACCCGGCATCCGGACCACCTTGGGGCTTTCCTCCCCTCCCCTCCCCCTCTGCCCCTGCCCAGCAGTGATACCAAGCAAGAAGGGAAGAGCTGGGCAGGAGACTTAAAAATTTCTAACACCAAAGGAGGATGCCAGCTTAGAAAGCAGAGGGAGGAGAGAATATTGATGGGGTAGAAATTAAAAAAAAAAAAAAAAAAGATATTGGGGGAGGGGAAGAAAAGAGTGTGTGGAAGAGCTCCGAGGGGGAGGCAGGAGGAGGAGAAATATGCCGTGGTGACCTAGTAGGACGTGCCTGAGGTCTGACAGTGATGCTCTGTGCTGAGGGAGAGTGCTGATGAGTTGGGCCACTCTGAATGTTCCATGCTTTTTATGACTATGTAACAACATTAGATAGATCAGCATGAATCCCAAGCATGTTCAAACCTTCTCTGAATTCCTTTTTGAACATTCACACTGTGGAAGGCAGGAGGAGAAAGAACATCTCCCCTCCTCCTGAATCACGGAGTACCTGAGATCCACCAGCCAGGACCTGCAGCTGGCCATTGGTCCAGATCACCTTATTCAGTAACTGTCTATCAGGTGATTTTCCTTATTGGGCCTCCTTATGGGAATAACTTCTAAAGGGGATGCTTTCCTGCTCAGTAAGTATAATGAATGGTATAATTATTCCTGATTATTTGCTCCCCTCCATGTGAGAAGATTCTATGTGCCCTTGTACCACCACACGACCCAGTTCCACCTGTGGAATGGAGATACTTCCCTGCCCATTTACTTCAGGCTTGGCATGACTTGCTTTGGTCCAAGGAATGTGAGTGGAGATGACTGTCTACCACCCCACCCCACACATACATGGAGCAAACCTGTAAGGCCCACGGTGTCATTTTGTCTTGTACTTGAATCCTGGAATGAAGAAGATGGGTGGGGGGAGCCACAGAGCCACAGTCGACCTATAACTGACACAGAATGAGAGCTAGAACAAACCTTTGTTGTGGTTCTTTCCTCAATATAACCTAATGAAAGTAGCTCTAATGACCCTTTCCTTTGCACCCCCTCCTCATTCTATATTGCCCTGGCTTTATAGGTCCAGTGTCCATAGTAAAGGATAACTGTTTCCATTCAGGAATACTTTTCCTTCTTACCTCAAACAATAGCAGATTTTGTATGTCACAGAAAAATCATGGTCTAAGGAGAGAGAAAAACTGGCTACTGAGAAAGAAAAAGAGATTAAGCATATCTCAGGTCTTTGGGTGACTTAGCACCCCTGGGTGTAAAAGCACAAGGGCCAGAACTCTCACCAGGGTATACTCAGCCCCAAGCACCTCTAGAATGGGCTCCTAGCACTCTTAGGTGGAAGCACCAGCTTCCACCTTAAATCAGTGGTTTCGATACGCAGTTCTGTTCTAGATTAACTTGAGTAGATTACAAATCCAGATTCCCAGGCCCTGTCTTGAGATTCTGATTCAATAGGTCTACGATGGGGGACCTGGAATTCTTTATTTTCTAAACATTCCCCAGGTGATGCTGGTGATATGCTGGGTTGTGAAGTCACCCCCAGCCCCCCTCCACTGGCAGGCTTGCAGGCCCTTTAGGGTGCCAGGAAAACCCAGGCTCTGCCAGGATTCTGGTCTGAAGACTAGATTGGATTCTGGCTTCTCTGAGCCAGAGGAGAGCCTGGGCCCAGTGCTGAAGAGCCCCCCATATTCAAGGAATACTTAGCCCCCTGTGGTCCTTTGTGGAGGGGAGGGGCAGCAATGGCATGAATATAACTGTTCTCCCAGGCCCCTCTTCACCCTCTCCTCAAGCTTATCAGGTGGGCTCAGTCCTCTTCCACTGCTGAGAGGCAGGGATGGTATCAGCCTTTGCAGCCAGTTGATGGGCCCAGGAAGCCAAGAGGTCTTCTGCTGAAGTCCCCACAGAGGTTAGCCGCCTGCCTATTAGCTGTCGCTCACCTATGGGGTCTCTGCGCCTTCCCATGTTCTTTGGACTGCTGCTACTGAAGTCTCCCAGGAGTTGGACCTAAGCCCCGGTGAACAAAGCAAAAGAGCAATGCATAGGAAGGAAGTCAGGTCACAGAGAGACAAAGCTGCTGGAGGAGGACAGAAGACAATTTGTACATCACCATCATCACCGACATTTAAGGATTATTGCCATCACATTTAAGGATTACAGCAGAGAAATTGGACTAAAAATGGAACTTTTAAAAACAAAATTCAGTAGATAAATTGGAAAAGATGGTTCCTGTGCCAAGTACTCAGTTGAGAGATCAAGTAGGAGAAATATATTGACACACAAGAAAAATGAAACCATTTGGAAATCTAGAGGGAAAAAACAAAATGCTTGGAGGATAGATCCAGGAGGAAAATAAGCAAACACCAGGAATTCCATATTACTCAGCCATTAAAAGGAACGAACTTGGGGGCTTCCCTGGTGGCACAGTGGTTGAGAGTCCACCTGCCGATGCAGGGGACATGGGTTCATGCCCCGGTCCGGGAGGATCCCACATGCCGCGGAGCGGCTAGGCCCGTGAGCCATGGCCACTGAGCCTGCATGTCCGGAGCCTGTGCTCCACATGGGAGAGGCCACAACAGTGAGAGGCCCGTGTACCGCAAAAAAAAAAAAAAAAAGTAACGAACTTGGGTCACTTGTAGAGACGTGGATGGACCTAGAGACTGTCATACAGAGTGAAATAAGTCAGAAAGAGAAAAGCAAATATATATTAACGCATATATGTGGAATCTAGAAAAATGGTACAGATGAACTGGTTTGCAGGGCAGAAATAGAGACACAGATGTAGAGAACAAACATATGGACACCAAGGGGGGAAGGGGGGGTTGGGATGAATTGGAAGATTGGGATTGACATATATACACTAATATGTATAAAATAGATAACTAATGAGAACTTGCTGTATAGCACAGGGAACTCTACTTCACTTTTCTGTACAGTAGAAACTAACACAACATTGTAAAACAACTATACCCCAATTAAAAAAAAAAAATAAACACCAGGAACTGCAGAAGGGGAATAAGGAACCTACTGAGGAAAGGAAATAATGAAACAGCCAAAACAGACCATCTTCCTAAATTGAAGAAAGACCAGAGTCTGTAGAAATGATGAAAAATGGCCTACATCCAGGCATGTTCTGATAAAATTCCTGAAAACTAAGGTAGCAGGAAAAACAAATCTACAAGCTGCCAAACAGAAACAATGAGTAACTTAAAAAGGAAGAAGAATCAGACTGGTATTTATTTCTCAATGCAACGTTGAACGCAAAAGGATAGCATCTGAGCACACATGAGAAAAAAAAAAAAAAATGCAACCCTAGATTCCTACGCCCAGCAAAGATGAGCTTCACCTGCCAGTGAGAGAGAACTATATTTGTTGCTAGGTAAGGATTCAGAGGCCCTAACCAAAATGTGGGCCTGAACAGAGATTCCGAGAGAGTGAAAGATGAAGAGGAGAGGAAAATTGTGCTGAGCAATGAAACTTGCAACATAGAGAGCTCAATCTACCTGGGAGATAATAAAAGATTGACTGGGATTATCTAATATAAGTGTCTAATAAGGATTACTGAAATAAGATAGATATTGACTGCCTGGGGAAACCTAATAACCACCTTGACGAGAAAGTATTAAAAACTATGACAGCAAAACTTAGGGTTGGAGGGTGGATATGAGGTGTGTGGGCACAGGGGAGGAGAAGGGAAGGGAGGAAAACATTTCATGATCTCAGCTGCTGAGAGTGGGGAGCAGAAATGTCCTGAAGGTTCACTGAGGTGGTGGTGGAAGATGCAGTGGGGAAACGGTTGACTTGTGGCCTCCATGTAACACCAAGTACTCTGGAATACTCTCCACACAGGTGGAGGAGAAGGAATGGCTTGAGAAGCACCAAAGATTTTCTCAGGGACCTGCTTCACTGCTCCTGAAATACTACCTAATGGTCCCTCACCTGGGCCCTGTTTTGACAGGTTAGCTCCCATCTCTGAGTCCACCCCTGCTCTGGGAACTACCCTGATCTGCCCTGTCCTATGCTCCACTTTGCACTCATTTGCTGTGGGCCCTGAGCTCTCAGCAGCTGGTTCCAGCCCTCCTTGCACCTAAGTCACCACACTTCCCAGCTAGATGGGCTGAGGGCAGTACAGGGAGTCTGCTAGGGAGGGTCTGGGCCAAGCCCCAAATGGCTCGGGATCTCTGAACTCAGGAAAGAGTTGTCCAAGGAGAGCATTCAAAACAGCTCTCTTGGACCAGTTTAAATCCTTAGGGATGCTGGAATGATTCCTTCCACACACACACACACCCCCATGGTCCTTCTAATTCTGAACTCCATTTTGAATCTTTGGGTTCTTGGGCGACTTGCAGACTGCCTGTCATTGGATTGCCTGTAGCACTCTGGGATTTCATGAGAGCATTTGAGACCTTTGTCTCATCCTCAGCTCAGCTCATTAGAAACAAAGGAGAATAGGTGTGGGTCTCTGACTATCACTCAGAAAGTTGGAAAATGATAGAAGGCTGGTGTCTTCTAGTTTAATGCCAGAGAAGTTGAATGACTTGCCCAAGGTGAGAGCACCTGTCGGTGTCAGAGTCAGGATCAGGATCTCCTGATTCCTGGTCCAGGGCTTCCAGTTTGAGGCAAAATTTACAAACATTCAGGGCGCTCTGCTCCATCTCTGTCTTAGATCTGACCTACTTAGTAGCATTATGTAGCTTTGCCTTGACTATGAGGCATTTTAGATGATACATTTAACATCATGGTCCTATTTATACTTCTATACCAAGGAAATATGGAAACATTTATACTTCTATACCAACATTTATACTTCTATACCAAGGAAATATGGAAACATATTTAATTCATCAAATAAATTATAAATAATATAGTTTATCCAAGAGAGAATATTCTTAAAAATTGTAATTACCACTAAGAAGAAATAGTTTTCCTTTATAATAATGATTTGATTACATGGAAACTTTAGACTGAGTCCATTTTATGGATCCATATAGAACTGTGCACTAACCCATCTAAGAAAGAGTAGATAGACTGTAAATTTATATTCTAAAAGTGAATCAAGTCATATTTCTCATCATGCCAGTTACTCTTACAAAGACACACCAGGTGAATAAAGCCCTTTTTCTGTCTTATCTATTCGTGTCTTATTAAATACTGAGCTCATTCAGTGCCCTCGGCTTCCTAGCAACAGTATATGGGTAATTTTTCCAAGAGTCATGAACCACAGGGTGAAGGAAAAAAGCTTCTTGCTCTTATCTAATGTGGCTGGATATAAACTACGGGCATGAGACAGCAGTTATTTTTTTATTCTTTTAAAGGTCACAAAGGATAAATGATTACAATAACACTTCACCCACTGACTCTAGGTTTTTACTAGTAAATCCTGATACTGATTTTAAAAGCTGAAAATCTTTAATTCAAATATTTCTGATCGGACCATAAATCCTTAAAATTCAAATCTTTTCCTGAACGAAAGATCTATGAAAATAGATGATGGATTTCATGGGCTGTCAAAGAAAAAATGTTACATTTCATAGTTTGTCACTGAATATGACATAAAACGCCTGAAGGTAGATTATTTATACTGATAAAACTATTCTTGGGCATCGGAAGCTGTTTTCTGGGGAATAAAAATAAAATATCGAAATAACTAGAAATTTTCTGCTTTCGAATTAGGTGGTGAAAATAATGTGGGAAACTGCCAAAGCTATTTTCTTTGAGTCAAATACGGGGTATGTTATTGCAAGTATAGGCCAGAGTAGACTAGTTTCCCGTGAGACACAATATATTTTAGCAACCATCTACCATTATTTTTGCTGCAGATATAGGAGTTCATCTTTTAACTGCTTTTTGTTGTTGTTATTGTTCTTTTTTACACTTCCTTCCCAGAGGTCACTGAACATTAGATTCATATTTCAGTCAGCTTAAGGATGTCAAACATTATTCTCCTCTTTCTGGGTAGTGATTGTGGGATTAAGAAGCAAGTTAGCTTTGTTATTTTCTATGGCTACAGACATGTTCCTCACTCCAGCCAGCTTTCTCATCAATAAGTGTGTCATGAAGGGGCTCATTAAAGAAATGTGGCCAGACAGAGCAAATCCAATATCACAGCTCCCCAAAGAACTAGGAGTTAATGTGCCACAGAGATGGGTCTAGAAAGTCATCTTCCCCTAATAAAGACATCAAAGGATGCTTACTAGATGGAATAGAAGCTGGTACATGTATGTCTATCTTTGTCTGTATAAATATATATGTATCCGCTAATCTGCTCTTTGCAGCCCCATAAACCATTTTGCAAAGAAGGACCACAATTATATGATGCCAAATATTCTTTTAAAAATTAAAAAATGCTAAAAAAAGAAAATTAAAAAATGCTATAAAATTATATTCAGAGATTAAAGTCTCAGTATACTGAAAGAGTTCACATATGAAGTTATAAACATATATCATTATCTCCTTTATATTAATTGTCATTTCCTTTAACTAATGGAACAAGGTATACCATACATTTAAGAGCAGGCCTTACTGCAAAGAGCATTTACAGGCAGTAGTTCCAATCCCAGCTTTGATGCTGACTTGAGCAAGTCATTTTATCTCTCTAAGATGTAGCTTAGGCCAAGAAGGGCCAAATCACTAATCTCAGAGAATTGTTTTTATGATTAAATTACGATATGACATATAAGGTGCCTGGCACATAGTAGGTGCTCAATAAATGATAGCTATAATAATGATAATAATAATTGTTAATACTATTATTTTCATCACACATAACTTGAGTAATTTCTGAGGTCCTTGGATGCTTGTGACGGAGTATGGTCACTATTTTACTATGACTTAGAAATTGCTAACTGTTATATACTACTGACACTACGAACAGAAAAATGATGAGGTCACTGGAAAAGGGAATAGGTCAGATATTTAGAGAACGTCCTGGGCAGAAGGGAAGATGCAGACTCAGAGAGCTCGCTTCTCAGGCCCTGAAAATTGGAGTTGAGGTTTCATTTACAACAGTACATAATCTCAGTGGCACATAAGAAAGCTTGCCACCTCTGCCCAGTAAAATACAAATCACTGACTACCCATTTTTATTTTAGGCAGTTAGATAGTTAGTACGTCGTTAATTCCTGTACATACTCAGGCTCAGTATCATTGTCAATTCCATTTTATTTCCACCTCCTTTCCAAGATCCCCAGTTGGAGGTAAAGCCCTGCTCTCTGAGCATCTCTGGATATTCTAAGGCAAGATGAATCTTTAGGAGCTGCCCTCCTTTGAGGCAATTTATAACTCAAAACAGCAATACATTTTCTTTTCAGGGTAGAAATACTGACAATAAAAATGGAGCAGCTTTGAAACATACATTACTGTAATTAAAGTGACTTGCTCTTTGGAAATTCCTGAGACAAGTCTTTATTGCAACTATTATTTAATGATAAACACAATAATTAAAGGCTTATTCTCAGAACAGTATCAATGCTAGGATCTGGACGTTCCACAACTTTTCAGATTACAGAGCATGGCCACTGCCGGATGCCCCTACTCATTGTTCTCAGGACTCTGTGCCTTTCTTTCCTTTGATGATGTGTTGACCCAGGCCAGAGTGTGTTCAGGCTGGTGTTCCCTGACACCCTGATATAGACGCCCTTAGCTGAGAGGCTTTGACAGAGATGTGGTCAAAAATGGCTGGGCAAAGTCGATATGTACTCTACCAGATGAGGCACAATGCCCACGAGGGTATAAAGTCTCAAAAATGGTGCAGTAAAGTCACCTATTTAACTTTATTGAATTGAGTATTTACCAGAACACTTATTGTGGATGTGTGACACATATTAATATTCCATGGAATGGTGCTCTGTGAGACACCAGTTTTGGAAATAAGTCAGACCCGTGTTTTTCATTCTTAGCTCCATAATAGAATGAACTGAAAGTTTTAAAACATATAGCAAGCCAGTCCTCTGCCCCACCTCTTTTCAGTCAGTCTGGGGGTGATGCCCAGGTATCGATATTGTTTTTAAAAGGTCCCATCCCTAGGTGAGTCTAATGTCCAGTCAGGATACTCACTCTGACCCAGGTCTGCCACTTAGGCCACCTCTGCATCCCAGTTATCCCCTTTCGAGTATATAGAACCACAGCGAGTAAGAGAGAAAAAAGCCCTCCAAAGCTCTGATGTGTCAGAGAAGGTTTTCTCTGGGGTGAGATCTGAATCATCAATTGATCTTGAAGTTTTATCCCATGAGCTGATGTGCTGGTTTCACAGGCCCATGCTTCCTTCTCCTTGGTTGTTGACATTTTCAGTGGGAAGGGACAGGCTTGCCTGCTTCACACAGAATCTTTCCTGAAAACCCATACCTGCTAATATCATGGCTTTACGTGAGGAATTGCTCTTCCACAAAAAATGGTGAGACCCCCTGCTGTAGGTAAACCTTCCAAGATTTTCTCCGTGACTTAGGGTAGCCTGTCTCCCACTTGAGCTAGCAGGTGACAGAGGCCTCTGAAACTCCCATCATTGGTGCAGTTTACCTGGGAAATGAAAGCCGGGGCAATAGCCTGGTAGCTGGAGCCTTGGAAAGCTTTGTTGAATGTAAATTTCTAGCTCAAATTTGCACCTTGTCTCTGAGTTTTTCTAGAGTTTTGATGGAATAGAGAATGCATTTCTTTTCCTCCTTAAATAGGAGCCAACATTTATCAATTAAATAAGATCAGGGGGAAAAACTGGGTAATTCCATGGACTCCTTTCACAATCTGCTAAACAAATAAGATTCTTTACCCTTTTCATTTGAGGGTATAGGAGAAAGAGAGCTGTTCCATATGTATCAAGCATCTGCAATGTGCCAGGATAAATACAGTTCTCTCCATACTGTCAACTCATTTAATCCTTATACAACCCCTCGGGGAGGTTCCTATCATCCCACTTTTCTGACTGTGGAAAGGGAGGTTCAGAGGGGTTAAGGCATTGCCCACGGTAGAATTAGAAGTGTGAGGCAGAGCTGGGACTTGCAGCAGGTCTAGTGATGGCGGTGGCAAAACTGTATCCAGACAATCCGTTTCCCCGCCTTACAGGGCCCACCACAAGAAACAGGTTGGGACTCCAGTCTGGGCCTGATGACCTGTTTAGAGCTCAGAAAGTTCTAGGTTTTCTATCCATCCTGCATCTTGACTCTCAGTTTATTTTGTATCATCTCCAAAATGGTATCTGAAACATAAGCATTTTCTCCTCAACGTTCTACTCTGTGCTTTGAAGCAGAAGGGTTAATGCTGCGGGGAAAGGCAGCATGTCCTGCTCCACGGGCTCACATACCAGTACTTAAAAAATACACAGGTGTGCAGGCAGACTCACACCATGCTAACAGCATGAGCTTTGGCTTAGACCTGCGTTCAGATCTTATGCTTGTGACCTGGGGTGAGTTACTGTATCTCTTAGCCCTCGGTTTCTTTACCCATAAAATGAGGTAATAATAATATTTATCTCATAGACTTGTGACTGAACAAGATTACAACTCAGGTCTCCTGAGTTTAGTTTCCACTAGAAACATACACCCAAACAGTTAAAAGAAGATTGAAATGTTTCATAACTTTCCAAGGTTTGTCATTTGTGAAACTCACGCAGATTCATAAATTTCGTGTCACTGGCTGATACCTCAGTTCAGTCATCAATGTATCGCTTTCGTCACTCAAGAAATATTTATTGAGCACCGACTATAAGCCAGGCACTGGGTTAGGCACTGGAGATACAGCAATTTTCAAGTAGCTTTGAGTCCAGCTAAGGCAAATTTGTATTATATTTATACCCATTAGAGATACACAGAAATGGTATTCACATACTAATTTATTAATGTGCATGTACAGAATTAACATGCATGTAATCGTATTGGATCTACTGTTAATATGTTGCCCGTTGTTAATTATAATTACTATTGACTGTGGTTAATTTCCAACCCCACGAACTCTCAGGAAGAGCAGACAGCACCTTCCCTCCATTTGGCTGTCCTAAGGTGGCCAAGGGCAGTTGCTCAGGGGAGTGGGCAAGGAAGAGTTACACTGAGCACTGAGTGAGCTCTCACAACCAACTGCCTGCTCTGCATTCCACTAACGTTCCTTAACCAATGACAGGATATGCACATGTTCCTGGCATTGAAGCCTTTAGAGTTTAGCTGTTTTTAATTATTGAGAGCTTATGTCCTTCCATCATACAACCTGAAGTGAAGAGAGGCCAGGGCCTCAGCAAGGACTGGGTGCTGTCAGTTGAAGAACTTATTTTTCTCCTTGTCTGGTTTACGGCGAGTTCTTTTCAGAGCTTTGTTTTGCTCTTTGGTTCCCTAATGGCTTTGATTTCACATATGCATGCAGTCAATATTAATTTTCTGTCCTATAGTAACAAGAAAAGAGTAAAAACAGAAACAGAAAACCCTGTTTTCCTGTGTGGCTTGCACGGGACCACCTGAAGGAGAAATTAGAGGAGGCTGGGGGGGCCCAAGAGCCTGCTATTCACAGCCCAGGTCACCTTGACTTGTACCTTGGCCCTCTCTTTGGTTCTTCTCTGGGTGGGGGTTGGGGGTTGGGGGGTGGAGTCAGCCTGAAGAGGAGGTAGAAATTTTTAAGGGCAAGATAATTCACAAGATCAGATATTGATAAAGTAACTTAAGGGATTTACATCACATTTAGAATATCCACTATAGATGGCATCCCACCTGTGGCAGAGAGGCTAATTGTCTCCACATCAAAAAGCCCTGCCCTTATTTATTTCTCACTGAGGCTCCAAATTCAGCAGCCCTTCCTTTGATCGGGCAGATAAGACTGGGGGCCAAGTTTGATCTTTTATGCGTCTTTATGACACTGCAGATGAAAACTGCCTGCCTGGTGACAGTGCTATTCTTTAACATTAGATTTTTACTGGCCAGGGGGGAGGACAAAAACATCATGCTTTATACTTATAAAATATCACATTTGCCACTGAGAGGCTCGGATGTTCAAACATCCAGCCTCCCCACCTTTCCACTGCCTCATCTTGATCTTCACAGATGAAGTCCATCCAATTGTCCTCCTTTCTAGCTGACAGGGAGAGAGCCAATGAAATGCCTTTTCCTGTTGCTGGGTGACTGCGAATATTTTGAAAACACATCCCATAAATGCAGCAGCTTAAAAGCCTGCCATTGGCTGGCTGGGCGTTCTGTGCATGGTGACGCGTGAGGCTGGCACAAGTGACAGGTGGGAACAACTATGCAAATATATCACTGGCCTGATGTTCCACTGGAGAGGAAAACTATTTCAAGGCTGAGTGACAACTATAACATACCCTGTAGAAAAATAAATCTCCCTGAGTCTACATTTAGGCATCTGAAGAACGGTTATGGGAAAAAAGCAAGAAAAAAACCCCTCAGGGTTGTCTTACCCTCAATACCCTGTTTTCATGGTCTGATTAGCAGTTCTACCTGTCCTAGAAATATATGTGTATTTCTCCATATCTTTTGTAGTTCTGTGTTGACACATTTTAAAGTCCAAACTTGTTTATTCAGGGAAATAATTTAAACACTGTCAAGGAGGCCTTTTAAATTTTTCTTTGTCTCCTTGTCTCCAGCGCCCCTTCCTTCACCTTCCTCCCCTGACCTTCAAGTCCAAATATCCCGGGGCCACAGGATGTGGTCAGTGTCAGGACCAGCACTGACTGCATTTTATCTCCCTCTGTCCACTTAAAATATTTGCATCCTGGTGGGAGGATAAGCAAAGTCTTGTCTAAACAGCTTTGGGATTCTCTTTGCCTCCGGAGAGCTGTTTGGATTCAAGTAACTGCTTTTGCTAACACTGGGTTAACTGTTCATACACAAATCTGCCAAAGAGCCTCTAGGAAAGAATGTCCTTCTACTAATTGAATTCTAATGAGGCCAGGAAGTAGATCAGGAATTGAGCTATTTTACTGTGAGTTTCAAACATCAGATATAGGGATGTTTGGCTTTGATCTGTTTAATTCTTTAGTAGGTCCTAATTAGTTCACGAAAAAATGACTATTCCAGAAGGTATCTGTGGTTTATTGGTGGATCCAGTTGAAGGGTGCTTTTCTGGTTATACATCAGAGCCTCCAATGTTCAAGCACAACAGAAAGACACTGTTATGATAGGACCAGATGAAGCAGTTGTTAATGAGGAGTTCCTGGGCCAATTTAATTGGCACATCCCCAGAAGTTATATTTATTTGCTTTATAAGGTTTGGGTGAGTTTGAGAGCCAAATCAGGGTGACCATCAGTGGGATTAGCTTTGGATACAGAAATGCTTTCAGGACATAATAGAACTTTTTTTTCAATAATGTGACCTAGGCAAAGTCTCTCGAGAAACCACTTCAGCAGATAGATCACTGGCGGGTATCACCCAGTGTCTACAAATTATGAATTATGAAGGGGCTATTGTGAGCACCTCACCTGTGCCTCAGGGAATCTGAAAGATACGTGCATATACACCTCACCTGTGAGGGACAGCTGTGATACTATCTGCCTCGTACCTCTCTCCTTTCTGGGGCTCTGGTCCTTCTTCCACTCCAACCATGTTTTGTCCTGGGGGCTGACATATTCTTCAATGACTACGCCCCTGTCACAGTTGATTGGTCCAGGGATGGGCACTTGACCAAAACTGGACCAGCTGGAAAACTTCCCTAAGATTCTCCAAACTGGAGCTTGGGAATAGTTCTTTCTAGATGGGGTTGCTGAAAGATTAGAAACTTAGGCCCTGACAGAGGCCATGGTGACCCCTTTGTAAGGAAAGCCAGGCTGTAGTCAGCACAACTGGGGGCTCAAGCTGCAGTGACATAGTTCTGTCCATTTGGCTTGAGGGACCACCGGGGTGCTTGCTGCAGCCAGTTCCAGGAGTGGTCAGTTGGCTTCACAAGCACAGTCTGTGGGGCATATCTTCCTTTTGCTGTGCAGTGTACTCCTGTTTGTAGCACTTCCTGGGAGGAACTTCGGGCTTACGTATAGAAGATTTATCGGGGACCTTGCACCCTAAGCAATCCTGCCTTCTCATGAGTGAATTACTGTGCAGGGAGAGAAAGAGCTCCAGTGGGGAGAGATGCTGAACATAGCCCACTGCACAGAGAGACATCCCTAACAATCCGATACTTGGACCTTTGGTTTTCAAGGGGGTTATCAAAATAACCAGCCTTTGTTCTCACACATAACTTCTCAGAGAGCCAGAGGAAAGCTATATTCAAGGAGATCACTGATGGTTTGAAAGATATTTCAGGCAGAAGCATAAATTTCTCCACGGTTTTAAAGGGAGAGAGATTCCCATGATTTTTCATATTGGAGCAACGAAGTCATAGAAAGCATCTCTCCCTGTTCTCTTTCTTTTCAGAATTCTAGGGCTTTCCTCTTGGTAGTGGGGGGAAGAGTACAAAGTGTCCTTCCTTAAAATCTAGCTTCAGTGCTTCGCGGACTTCTTTGACACATGTAAGCCCAGTGGTGAGGATGGCCACCTGTTCCTGCAGAAACCATCACAAAGCTTGGTTTTCACAGAACTCCCTTCCGCCTCCGGAAAGGCCTGAGATGAATTATAATATATGTTAGGAAAATAAACCTAGTAGAGAGAGGAATGGGGTCATTCAGCATAAGAGTTGTTTGGGATTTACCCTGGGGGGAAAATTGCTTTTAGATCCCATAAACCTATCCCTTGAAGTTACTTTTCCAGAATGCTAAAGGCGGAGAAAGCACACTTGCTGAAACAGTTGGGCTGGATTACTTTACAAACTATGTAACCTTAAAAACAAAGAGGGGTGGGAGGGAGGGAGACGTAAGAGGGAAGAGATATGGGGACATATGTATATGTATAGCTGATTCACTTTGTTATAAAGCAGAAACTAACACACCATTGAAAAGCAATTATACTCCAGTAAAGATGTTAAAATAAAAACCAACAACAACAACAACAAAAACCAATCAACCCAAACACCCGCAGCAGAATCTCTTGAAATCTGAACTCGTCTATTAAGGAACTAAGCCATAATTACAGAAGGGCTCATAATCAGACCATAAGGGTAGCGCCAAGCCAGGACCAGAAAAATCTAAGATAAAAAGGGTTCCACATCATTTTGAAAGGGAATATAACAAATTCAGCATGCCTACCTATATCTCATTTTTTTCATTTGTACCCTATAATTATTTGGGCATTTCTCTGTACCTCAGTTTCATCATCTATAAAATATGAAAAATAATAGTAGGGGTTTTGTTAGGATTAAATGAGTTAATACAGGTAAAGCACCGGAAACAGACCTGGCACGTGATAAAACGTTCATGAAACGTTTGTTGTTTTCCAGGTGACCGTCACACTGAGTGGACTGAACAGGTACTGGGCAGGAGAGTCCAAGCAAAGGACCTCAGCAGCAAAAAGTGAGTCCCCCAAACTGGCAGTGAGCTGTCTCCCTCAGCTGCCTGATTCATAAATAGGATGTAGCCACCGACGCCTCCTTAAAAGGCCTCTCTGTTAACATTCAATGAAATAAGAGCTACGAAAGCACTTTGGATTAGCAAGCATGCTACAGCTATAATAGCACTACTCTGAGCAAACAGCAATATTTAGATGTATATAATGATTGGTATCAGGTTATCCTACAGTAAGCCTAGAAAATGTATTTTAAAGTCCATCCACCTGGAGATGCTTAACAGCAGAATAGTATATAAGCCTTTTATCCCAGGATAGGTTGAAAACAGCCTGCCCTTTTGTAAGTTCTCACCAGCTCTTCTCACACTGTCCTTTCATGGGTGTATGGATTTGATTACAGTGAATCTAAGGAAGTACCCGTAGGCGCTGCTCTGGGCCACCTTCTAGGGCCAACTAGGAGGCCAGCTGCATGGCTCCCAGCCTGGGGGCATGAGGCAAAATCTATTTTGAGCTTGGATCCCTTCTACAACATGGTCTCACAGAAAGGATTCTAGAGTTTTCTCTGTTATAGTGTGACTGACAAATTTTCAATTTTTATTAAAATTCTTGCTTGTTCACACACTAATTCGTTTTAATCCCAACCAAATGTTTGAGGCCCTGGATGGAAACCTCAGCCTGTATTACACGACAGTCTAAGAATAGTCTCTGTGGTTATTCTTGTTCATAATACTGAGTTTAATTTCTTGGTTTTATGTATATGAGTGTCTAATGCAAAGACAGCAAAATCTTGCACAGATATTGTGTCACTGACTATGGGGCTTCTGATGCCTGGTTAAGGTGATGTCTGTAAAAACTCCATGAATTGCTCCTAGGGAAACAAAAGCACCAGAAACAGAGTTACTATACCACCAACCAGCAGCATTCCTAGCAAGAAGAGTGTGGAATAGCTCCACCAGCTCTGGTAATGAAAGGGCTGCTTTTGACGGGACAGAGCAGAGCCCCTCAGACGGCTGGGTTCAAGCCCTGTTGCAGGCATGCTGCAGTGCATGCGCAACAATGAGAATAATGGAGTATCTGACCAGCTGACCTCTGGCTACTGACCACACTACCTCACCATCCACATCGCTTCGCCACCAACTCCCAGCCCCTCCAAGGGGCCTCCCTGGCCGCCCACTGGGATACAGCCAGTGGGATGGCTTTGACCAGGCTTTGTCGATAAGGCTGAACCACAGGGAGATTTTCCCAATCCTTCTGCCTCGCGCCTGGGCAAATGAATAAGCTGCCTGTGTCACTAACATATTCCAGGTCATGCACACACACAAACATTATTAGATCTTGGAATTACTTTTAAATTACTGTCTTTTAGGTTTTAACCGTTTTCCTAGAAATGCAGCTCAGCAAATCCTTGCGTGGAGCAAGGATGGCACCCAGTGGCCAAAGTGTTTCATCTCAGATCTTGTTTTCTCACAGATTTTCTGTTGCTTTTCTCTTTGGAAACAATGAATGCCGCAAGATCTTTTTCTAAAGCCAGAGTTGAAACTCCAGATCACTTGATCCCTTTGAGCTAAAGTGCACACACACACACACACACACTCACACAAATTGGGGCAGTATACAGAGATTAATTCAGAATAACTTCTAAAAATCCTCAAAGATTTACCTTAAATGTCTTGTGTTAAAGTCATCATATTGCAGATATGCAGATTATTTCTCATGATGTCCCTAATATCATACATCACCCTAGGAAATATAGAAATATAAACCCAGTCTCACATTCTTCACTTCCTGTCTTCCCCCAAATAGTCTCTAGTTCATGAGTTCTCATGCCTTAAGCATAAGACTTTATCTCCTGACAAGTGCTTTATCATTAAACTGATATTTGCAATCTCATATCCTTGTTATCTTTCCTACAAGGTACTTGGCAGGTCTGGAGAGCACAGGATAATAAAGTGAGACTGCTCTTTTTCCTTTGAGCTTTCCAGATGTCGAGAGATTTCTATACAGCTAGATAGCCAATCAGACTGTAAGGAAGACAAGCAAGATGTCAGAATAATGGATCACGTACCCTCTTGCTAAGAATGATGCAATATCTTCATAATGTTTGCTGTTTCCAATTTCCTTAGGTTTCTAAGCAGTCTGAAACCCCAGGGCAAGAAGTCACATGGACGGCACAACCACAACACAAAAAGAAGCTTCTAATAAAATAGCTAATAATAAAATATATTGATTGCCCAAAGAATACCACAAAAAGTCTCTTTTAAAATGTCTATGTTAAGTTCAGCCCAAAATTCTGTTTTTCTCAGACATCATCACCATTCATGCTTATTTGGCCCTCAGGCTGTTGAAATGCCATGAAGGTTCCAAGATAATAGTTAGATCAAAAGAAGTGGCTTCAGGATAAAAATCCATGATATTGCTTACACTTTCCTATTCAGCCACATGGAAAGAAGCACTGTCTTCAGAGTCAAAATAAAACACTGGAGAGAAAAATCAAAGCCAAGCATGTGCATTGTTCTTGCTGGTGCTTTGGTTCTTGTTGTCTCATATGTAAAATGGAGCTGTGATAACCCTGCCCTCACCAAGAGGTTGTGAGGCTCAAGTGAGATAAAGGTATGAAAAGGTTTTTATATACTAAAAAGTCATTATTTAAGATATTATCAAGGCTTCCTTGGTGGCGCAGTGCTTGAGCGTCCGTCTGCTGATGCAGGGGACACAGGTTCATGCCCCGGTCCGGGAAGATCCCACATGCCGCGGAGCGGCTAGGCCCGTGAGCCATGGCCGCTGAGCCTGCGCGTCTGCAGCCTGTGCTCCACAACGGGAGAGGCCACAACACTGAGAGGCCCGCATACCGAAAAAAAAAAAAAAAGATATTATCATTCAAACATTTATAGGTAGCACTAGTGTAAGTTTTTATTCTGAAGAGGTTGAGCCTCTTGTCTTACCTAAAATAATCACTTACCTTCCTCACGAGTATTATTGTACTATTTCACCCTTCAAATGTAACAGAGCAACGGTGGGCTTTGTAAATCACTTATAATATATAATTAAATCAAGTTGAGCCAAATCTTCTACTAAACAACCAAGTTTTTAAACAAAGCTTAATTTAAAGCTTAGGGTATTTAGAAATTATAAGGACCTCAAGATGTTTTGTCAACTTTATGTTGCTTTCTGTTTTATTTTCCCCTTCCCTCCTACAGATAAATTTTACAGGCTTGTAAAATTATAGCGTTTTATAGCTGGAGATGGCTTTGTTTTTCAGATGAGGAAACCTGAGGCCTAGAAATTTTAAATGAGTCAGGAGGTTTGGTGGCTGCTTTGTCTGCTTACATGTTTGCTCTTTCTTGCCTTACTGTCTGTGGCCTTACAAAGACTGCCTTAAAAGGGGCAGCTCTGGCTACTGAGACTGTAGAAAACCCTTCAATCAGACACTCTCTCCTAATTTCATATTTCAGATGGTACCTTGGAACCAACAGAATCATGATTTGTACACGCTTTTAAGATTTTGAATAGATCCATTTTCAACTGAAAGAAAACATACAGAATTACCAAAGCAGTACATAATTTCAAAAATAGGTAGAAGGGAAAGAATACAGGCTCATACAAATAAAAAGAATTAGATAGGAATCCTGAGATTCAAGAAAATAATAGTTTTAAAGAATTTAGTCAGCAGGGTACTGGTAGCAGGACACGTGACTGAAGAATCTCACTTAACATTAAAGAAATTGCTGAATCAACTAAGAATTAATTTGCCCTGCTGTAGAGCAAGGAAGGACAGATATTGTCGTTACTGAATACTCCAAAGAGAACATCTTAAACAAAGACAATGAATCCCTTTATTTTCATGTAGTTTATGCTTCATAGGAAATCCAGAAAACTAATCATCAAGAGCTTAAAACAAGGGGTTGAGGCAGGATTTGCAGACACTCTCAATGTCATAGACACTTGCTTCAAAATTCTACTCACATGTTGTAACTTCCTCTGCCATCAAAACTGCAAACAGTTCAATGAATTTGGTCACTTGGTAGAAATTTCTCCAGCACCCAGGAGCACGGCATGGCTTTAGGTGATTGAAGGGTTACAAAAAGGAATTAGACAAGGGCTCTCACCTAAAAATGCTCCTAGTTTCACCAGATGCTTAGACAGGTGCACAAAGATTTATATCACAGGGTAGACACTGATAAGTACAATGAAAGAATGAGCAGATCACCTTGGCCTGAAGGACAGTTAGAATGACTTCATGTTGGGGGGCAACTGAGCAGGATGAGATGGCCTGTTAGGACTTTAAATATGCAGAGAGAGGAACAGGATGGGAACAAAGATAGGGAAGGGCAAAGTATGGAGAGAAAACATCACATAGAACTCGTGTGAAGGGTGGGTAAATGGGAGCATGAGAAACAGGCTGGAAAAGTGAACTGGAGCTTAAAGCTCAGAGCACTTGTAATGCCCATTGAAAGAATTTGTAATGATGGACTCCAAAGGCTTATAGCAGATGCTAAGCGTTGTGAGAAGGAAACTGGCACCAACGGAAGAGTACTGCTGATTTGGCAGCTGTGTACAGGATGAATCTGGGAGTGCAGCAGGGAGCCCAGACAGGAGAGCACTGCATAGCCACCGTCTGCGTGAGAGAGAAGGAGGACCTTAACTGTGATGGCTGTGAGGATGATGAGAGACGTTCCGAGTCCGAATGGAGGGGACAGCACATGAGAGTGGGGGGTGTGAGGACTCAAAGATAACTGCACAATTACATCTACAGTGCACGTCTGGAGAGGAGGGTGAGGGGAGCGTAACAGGAGTTTGTGGCTTCTACCTAAACTGAAGAAAGAGCAGAGAGAAAACCAACCATTGTGATGGCTAAGTCACGCCCACATCATTGAAGTGACGGGCTATTGGTTCTTTATTTCCGGTTCCATCTCTATAGTTGCAGATGGCTCTTAGTAGAGAAAAACAGAAAGAAGGGAGAGTGATCCAGGCCCAGATGCCCTAGTGTTCTGGAAGGTTCTGAGCCCTTTGGCCTTTACAGTTGCCTTCATCGTTCAGGGGTCAGGGCTCTAACCCTGTCTCCCTACACTGCTGTCTCCCTACACTGCTGTCTTCCCTGGACCTTCAGGACTGTCACTGCTCTGAAACCAAAACCAAACTGCCTTTGATTTCATTCCCTCAGGCTCAGACACCCTGGGCCTTCAAGTGTGACACTTAAGGAACGCAGGGAACCCAGCTGTGTTAATGGGTAGAGGCAAGAAAGTGGGAGGATCTCCGCCCAGGAAAAGTAGATGTTCATAGTGCCCTTTGGGAGACAGCTTTCAAATGGAAAGAAGTGACAAACAGTGGCTATTTAAGGTGATCTGAGAGGAGGTCAGGGTCACCACAGGATGTATTTGGCCAGGTGGGTCCTTGAAGAGCCCTCCACTCAGAGACGCTCAGTTCAGCAGGAGGAAAGATCAGCCTGGACTCGCAGCCCTGGCTCCCCTCACATAACCCCCCACCCCCACCCCACCTAGTATTTTCTACACTTGGAATGACAAAGTACAAGCATCTTTTTTCTGATGTGGCATTTGATTAAGACACAATCCATCAAGAGGACTGTGTATGAACACATGGACATTTGAACACAAGGACTCCACATATTTATGGGGTTGTCCTAAGCAGCTCAGGCCATCAGCTCAGTCTGCTGCCTTAGGAGCAGAAGATGCACATCAGGATGCTGACTCAGCTGTTTCCCCTGCAGTCAATTTCTTGCTGAAGGTTCAATAACTTTCCCTGACGATAAAAAAATCTGATATTAAACTCGGCATAAATACTATTTAAAGTCAAAACAACCCCCTCAATTCCAGAGGTGGGGGGGACCAGAGAGGAGACAGAATAGGTTAGGTGTAAGATGATAGCCAAATTCTGTTCATAATGCTGCGAAGTCATCTTTTAAACAACCTTAGAAATAAGCTGGAGTGAAGTGGAAAGTCATTGTTGAGATTCCCAAAGGCAGCCTTTCATGAAGGCTGTGAGGGCTGAGACTAGAGAAACAAGGGAGAGTTCTTCTTCCCTCCCTGGCACCCTGAGGCCTGGGGTTACCCCTGGGCCGTGAAGGCACCTCTGTGGGAACACTCAGCCTGCGGGAGAGCAGCTGGAAGATGTTCCCTACTGACAGGGGTGGGGAACACGAGCTACCCAAACCTCTGCCACACAGTGCCCTGTGCCATTTCTCCCCTCTCTATACAGTGCACTTGTCCTCTGCAAGAAGCTGCTGCAAGGACTGGGCTTTTCCACAGCTCCACAAATGGAGCTGGCAGGGCAGTGGTCAGCACACCTGCTGCCTTCCTGCAATTAGAAAAAGATGCACCCTCTGGAGGCTCCATTACTAAAAAGCATCCCGTGCACTTGGCCGGCCAGGTGGGGATCAGTCCCAACTCCTGCCTCCCTGTGCAAGAACCCTTGTGCAGGGCCCTATGACAGACACATCCACCGGCATAGCGGCAAGGGCGGTTCTGAGGGCAGGAACTTCTTATTATAACATCTGAATATTTCATGGGTCAAACGTGTCTCCTGAAACTTAATTACTTACAAAAATAGTACATCACATCCCATTGCTCAGCCTGTCCCCTGCCATCCATCTCACAGAGGAGGCCATAAGATTCTATTTTTGATGTAGCCATTCGTATTTTGGTACGTAAAGGCCACAGGGAGCACCTATCCTCAGTACTTTATTTGCTTTACCAGGATGTTAATTTGTGGCCTAGGCAATAACACTGAAAACTTGACATATGCAAGAGGCAGTCCAAACCCAAACACCCAACATGAGTTATTGGCGTTTAATTACTGAGGCAGTTAAATAGTGCTGTAAAGGAGTTCATCTCTGATTGCAGCCATAACGCTTGCAGTTTGGAATTGAAAGAAGGGATGATAGAAGATGGCAATATAACATGAGGACGTCCATGAGTTGGTTTTAATTGGTAAACTGGCATATATAGTGATAACAGTTTGGTCTGTCCAATGCACTGGAATCCTAAGAAAGTGCATAAAATTACGGAAGCATATAATTGGTGTACTAAACTCATTTTCTTATGTTATCACAGCTGACATCTTCAGGTTATTAAAAGCCTTTAAACCAGTCATCTTCAAAGAGATCTAACTGACAATATGGTCTTTATACATTATTCCTGTTCGCACCGAGCAGAAGAGATGTAAACAGGCACTAAAATCTGCACAAATTTTCTGGGCACATCTTTCTTATTTCAAGTTCAAGGAAGATCAGTAAATGTTAATGAGGATAAAAACCATTCTTTAGATCCTGGTTTCCTCATTCAATGCACAGGGCATCAACCCATAAAGGATAAACTAGTATTATAACCTGAATCAGACTTTTAAAAAGTTAACTCATTAGTTTGAGGAAGTTCTGTGATCTTTTCATGTATAGGGGACCCTACATAAAGGACTGTTTCCCAAGGTATAATGATATGTTAGAATGACAAAGATGGGCTTAGCTTCTGACATTCTTGGATGAGCAATTATATGTTGTTTCACCTACTTATTCTGCTTAGACAATCTAGGTGCACTTCTGGGACGGTTTTCACTCTCTAACCACCGTTCACCCACCCACCACCACACACCTCTCAAGGAGATTTTTCCCAACAGGAGAAATAGGGTTAACCAAACAAAACAAAATGAACAGAAACACCCTCCCCCTGTCTTATGGCATTCTAGAATAGGAAAAGAAATCCCCAAATGTGGAAGAGTGTGAAAGAGGAAGAAAAGGTAAGTGGAAAGGTAATGTGGTATCATCCTAGCATGAATGATTATTGAAGATTCACTGCAGGTTTATCATATAGGAAATCTCTGTTCCTTTAGGCCATACCACCTAGGAGTACAAATAGTAGTGAATTGAAAGTGATTAACGGTATGTATCACACTCGCCAGTATTTTGGGATCTCCATCTCTCCTACTTGTTCCTGGGAGTACTCAAGGTTCTTGTCCTTAAGATGTGCCCACTCAGCTCACAGTGAGTCCTTCCACCTCTGCTGGTCATATTGGTAGGCAGGTGTCTTGCCTCTGGCCATAGTGACGCTTCCTTCCATTGGGCTGCTGCTTCCTGTTGTTTGCTACTGACACTCTGGAATCCCTGTGCTCTTGGGGTAATTTAATGCACTGAAACCATACTAAAGTCCATGCCTTTTGTGTTCATTCATGTTCTTAGCTGAGAACATGAATCCATGGGAAGCTGGAGTAAGAGACAAATCCAAGAGACAAACTCCATGCTGAACCTGGAATCATCCAGACACTGAGGCCCATGGCCTCAACTCCCAAAAGGGAGTTTTTGACTCAGAAGCCCTCTTAGTCTCTCATGTAAACAGACCACATCTCACTGGTCTTCTAGACATGTCTGAATCCCAGATATGGTGAAGCTTAGGCTGCAACTGGAATCTGACCTGTATACATATGTATTTGACCTCCAGATCCTGTTAGCACTCGATGATGAAATAATTTTCTTCCCAAAATTCTGGCTTAATCTCTGAATCACTGATCACTAGCTTGGTCCCGGCTGGGCATAATCCAACACACTGAAACTCAGCCATTCTTTAACTCATGAAATCTCATGGATAACTCTGATTCTACATTTCAAATCTCTCTTTTCTCTCCCTCCCTCTCTCTCTAAATATATATGTTATACATACATACATATAGATATATAGTACTAGCTCTGTTAAAAAAGTATTGCAGTAGCCAAGGTTACAATATTTTTGAATATATGCATAGTTTATTTGTATATTGGTCAAAACAAAGCACTTATTTACTGTGATTTAGCTACAATGTTAGGAAACTGCCATTGCACACACTCTACTGTGAAACTTCAGTAAATACTTTTCTATGTGCAGGATTATTTTAAGCCCACTGCAATTATAAGATAACAGCTACCATTATGATAATGTTTTATTTACTTTATATATCAAGAAAAAAAGCCATTAGGTTAAAATTATCTACTATATCTCAATTATATTGTAACAAGATATTCACTAATATCTTACAGGATAAAATCTGGAATACATCACTTTAGTTAGTAATCTTGATCATTTTAAGACGAAATAACCCATTTTTTCTCAGATTTAAATACTTCATGTTTTTAGTATGTTTGTGAACTAAAAATAAAAAAAGCATGGCAAATTCCAAGACAATGGTGTTTGCCTTACTCTAAGGAAAGAATTAAGCCTGAACATAGGGCAATACTTTTAGAGAGTAGACAGCTATTGATTTTGGCTGCTCTAGCTCTAGACATGTCCCATCACATAGCTTCTGCAGTCATATTTAGTCCATTATGAGCTTTGCTGTATTTCTCCCTGCCTGCCCCTTTCACCTTTTAGCAATTAAGATGATTATAAAATGGTAAAAATATAAAACACAAAACAGTAAAAACAGTAAAATGTTTATGGAAACTTATTTCCATAAGTAGAATTGCTAGGTAACTGAACTTGATTAAAGTAAAAAATCTTTAAATATTTTTGATGGAAATATTTATCAAATGTATATAATATAAAATATAAAAAATTATATATAACCATGTTTTGAACATTGTCTTAATGACTAATTGTTTTGAGTTACAGAACACTAATGCTTTTTGGATTGATTCAATCATTCATTCATGCAACCATTCAACAAGTATTTATTGAGCGCTACTATGTTCCAAGAACTGTGAAAGGCAGTAGAGATAGAGCAGTGAACAAAACATACAAAAAGCACTGCCCTGCTGGTGCTTATATTCTAGGTGGTATGTAGGATGTTTATCTCTACAGCAAATGGACCCTGACTGCTGTGGTTTTAGCTGTTCTGCCTCCTTCCTCTGTTGTCAGCTGTCACCTCACTGGCACCATGCTTTGTATTGTACCTGATCCACAGTAAGCATTTGGTAAATGGTAGCTACTATTATCCTAATCTCTTCACTTATTTTTACAGATGAAGATATAAGCCCTAAGATTTTTTAGTGAACAGAAAGTTAGAGGTAAGACCGAGGCCAAAAGCAGGCATCCTGATTCTCACCATGTTACACAGATCTTTTTCTGATACCCTGCATACTTAAAAAAAGAAAGAAAGAAATACTGAATCATTTAAATGATCATGAAGAGGCCGTTCAGCTCTATATAAGTCCCTCTTACCCTCTAAAACTGAAATATGCAAACATGCCTTCCCCTAATTCTATTCGCCCAACATTCAGTGGGCAGACCTCGTTCTAGAGACAAGTAACAAAGGGTCCGAAAGCCCTGGGAAGTTTAACTTTATGCACCATTAGGGCACCATTTGCTCCCTTACCTTAAACTTGTCAACTTCAGCTTTTGAACATGTTGCATGATAAGATAGCACCTGGTTCAGAAAAAAAGGAAAAGAAACTTTAATAACGAGACATGATTCAATTTTCAGAAATTCTCCTGGCTTAAAAATAAATTTTCCTCATGTATATCACCTTGACATAACAGTGAATGCTAATGCACGATGAGATATTTCCAGTAACAGTCTGTGACACAGATTGTCATCTGTGCAACTACAGTGGAATCTATTACAATGTGGAATGGAACAACAGCCCATGTTAAAGGCCACGTATTTTATATCAGGATGTTTTTATAAGTAGTTATTTTATCAAAGGGACATAATGTGGCTCAAGACCACAGTTCCCAAAGATGTGAATACTTGTCCTGTGAAATGCTTTGGAACACAAATAAATTAAAAGGTGGGGTGTGTGTGTGCGTGCATGTACGTATGTGCGCAAGTGTATGTGTGTTTGTGTGTGCACGTGTGTGTGTACTGTGGCAAACACTGTAGCTTGCTGACTCAATTTCCATGTCTGGTCTACGTTTGCTTGCCTGCTTTTGTTGTACAGGAAAGACTACATTGTTATGCCCAATCATCTGCCATGCTTTTTGTAAGAGGATTTTATTTCCCTGTCCTACTGACAGCCTGTTATAGGTCTAGAGTGGAAAGGGAAAGAGAAATGAGGCTGGCCAGGGACTGCCCTGCCCTGGACTTCTTGTTTTGTGGAACAAATAAACTCACATTTGCTTGAGTCAGTATTGGATGTTATAAGGTATATGTACACACTTACGCACACACAAACGTAATGTATAATATTATATATACGCTATCAGTCCCAGCCTTAATCTATACATATCTCAGACAAATAAATCTGAGAAAAGCTAATTCCCTCTTCAACTACCAACCTTAGAGAATCTCAGTGCATGTTTGGCTCTGAAAAGCGAAGTAACACATTTTATTTTGTCAAACTCAGCATTTCCCAAATCTAGCCACAGAACTTCCTTTTAGGTGATATATTAATCTAGGAACATTCCAACCTGATAACCTATTGACCAAGGACTTTGAGAAACACTGACCCAAGTTATGTACCATCCGTGTGATAGAAGCAGAGCCACAGTGGAGGCAGTGTCTCACAGAGGTTAGAGCACAGCCTCTACAGCCCGACTGCCAGGGCTCCACCGCTTCCCAGCTGTGGGAGTGTGGGCCAGCATCTTCATAACTGAACAGATTTTGCTCTTTTGGTTCATAGTTTACTATGGTAAACTTTAGTTTGGCTGCCATTAAAACTTCTTACTATTTACAAGTCTCTTTCTGTAGATTCAATCTTCAAAATTTATCTTTATTTACTTTACAGAAAAATTCCCCTGAAACTCAAAATCTCTGCCACCGGGTGTTGCGCGGCCAGGCTTTTAGTATTTAAGGCATATTACCCACTCCCTTTATTTAAATCAACTTTGCTTACTTCCTTTATTATTATTTTTTAAATAATAAAAGCTATTAACTTCACTACATTGAAACTATTTGAATGAGTGAAGCAGACAATTATTACAGATTAAGAATTCTGTCCAGTTAACATGTTCTTTTGTTTTGTTTGTCATTATTGAAGTGTAGTTCTTTGTATATTTTAGATACAAATCCTCTGTCAGATGTATGTTTTGAAAATGTTACCTCCCAGTCTGTGGCTTGTCTATTATTTTCTTTCTTTCTTTCTTTCTTTTTGTTTAATTGTGAAAGGATTCCCACCATCTAGTTAATTTATACATCTATCACCTCACATACTTATCTTTTTTTGTGTGTGTGTGTGAGCATTTAAGTTCTACTCTCAGCAAATTTCAGTTATACAGTAGTGTCATCAACTAGTCACCATGTTGTGTATCAGATCTTCAAACCTTATATGTCTTATAGCTGAAAGTTTGTACCCTTTTATCAACCAATTTTTCTTTCTTTTTTTTTAAGCAGTTTTATTTGTATTTTTTGAAAATTTTTATTGAAGTATAGTTGATTTAGAATGTTGTGTTAGTTTCAGGTGTACACAAAGTGAATCAGTTATACATATACATATATCCCAATTTTCTTTTAATGAACAAAAGTTTTCAATTTAGATCAAGTGTGAATTGTCAGTTTTTGTGTATTGTATTGTTTTTAGTGTCCTTTCTAAGAAATTTTGCCTATTCTAAAGTTGTGAATCCATACTTTTTGCTATCTTTTACAAATTGTATAGTTTTATAGTTTTGTTTAGGTCTATGACACATCTGAAATTAAATTTGTGTATGATGTGAGATTAAGACTTTAATGAAATAAATGCCTTGGTTACTTTGTTATGATTCTTAAATTTTCCGGAGCCAAAACTTGGAGCCAACATCATTTTGGAGTTCATTCTGAGATCTTAAGCCTCTCTACCTGCCAATCTATTAAGTCTAATGACAAACTGATATCATAATGGAATAATCATAGTTCAGGCATACAAAATAGAGTTGGGCAGCCATTGAGGATCTGGTCTCAGATATTTCCCTGCACCACTGAGAACTTGAACTTTCTGTGAACTATACCAAACCTAAGCCATTTTAAAAACAACATCTGCTAGCTGGTCTCAAGGTTGTTCCCCTTTGTAACTATGCAACCATTTTGGACCCCAACCAATTCTTGCTTAACAAGCACCCTTACTTCTTGCCAGTTCCAATTATAGTTCTTGGTAAACAACTCATGTAACTAACTGTGGCTCCGCAGTTCTTGACTTCATGAGCTTTGTCCATTTTGTAGTCCAGTGGAACACAATTCAAGTGCTTCTTGAATTTGTGTCTCCCGGGCTGCAGTCCTAACAAACCCCCAGTAAATGCCTCTTTATTTCAATCAGGTCTCCGTTTCTGGAAGTTTGGTTAACAGGTCATAGGAATTTACTTATTCTATCTAATTTGACCAAGTTAACAATAAGTTCTACCCTTTGAGTCTTTTTGCGCTGAGAGTTCTCATTTACTTTTGTAAAACTCTGAGAACCAGTAAAGGGAGCGGGAGAATGACCTCACACAAGAATCTCACAGCCACTTTCTTCTGAAAAAGTACAGTCTCTTGTATGAGCAGGGAGGAATCATCAGCTAATAAGAGTACCTTATTCCTGCAGGAGCAGGCCCTTTGGTAAACCGCAGTCTGGGAGGATGTAGCATTGTCCCCTCTAAGATTCCCTAGAAAGGCAACAAGCCAGCAAAGCTTGAGATTCCTCAAGACAAGGGGATTCTTGAGTCCTGCCACAGAATACTCTGATTTTTCTCCTTCCAAGCAGTTTCTGCTGTTTGGTCCTAAAGGGTTTCCTGGGATGCAGCAGGAAGATGGAGATGTTTCATTGCTCCAGTTACCCTCTGGATTTGCTCTACACACAGAGCACAGCAATGGGAACCCAGCAATATCTGTACCCCTTTCATATAAACCATCAATGTAGCTATCACACAATCCTGACTAGATAGAAGTACACAAAAGTGATCTTGCTTAGCTCCTAGCTTCTTACGGTAGTAAAGTCTCTGATCAAATGTGATCACCTCACTGTTTTTAACAAGCACCTACAAAGGTTGTGAGGACACACAGGACTTTTCCTCATCACCTGTGGTCAGTGATCACATCCCATTCACTCCTCAAACTGCATCAGTTTTGGTTATGCCCCCATAATTTCATTGAAACAGCTTGTATAAAGGTTTTCAGTTTCTTGCTACCAAATCCAAATCTTGCTGGACAAATCTGCAAATGTCTTTTGCAGCAATATTGAGCACAGGTGATCACTCTTGCCTTTTTTGAAGAATCTCCTCTCGGGGCTTTCTTGACACCACACTATTTTGGTTTTCATCCTACTTTTCTGTCTGTTCTTTCTCTGTGTTCTTTGTTGGCCTGTCTCCTCTACTTTAACTCTAAATGTAGAAGTTTGTTGGGCTCAGTCTCTCCTTCAGTGATGTCATACACACTCACGGCTTTATACATCACCTATAGGTTGACAACTTCCATATTTAGTGCTAATTTCTCCTTGAGCTTCAAACTCACATATTGTGCTGCTTACATCACTAACTTCCTACTTGGTTGACTCACTGGCATCTCAAATTTAACACATCTAAACATGCCTGATTTTCCCATCTGTAGTAGGCAGAATGATGCTCCTTGCCCCTTCATGATATCCACATCCCAATCCCTAGGACATGTGCATATATTTATGTTACATGGCAAGGGAGAATTAAGGTTTCCAATGGAATTAAGGTTGCTAATCAGCTAACCCTTAGATGGGAACATTATCTTGGATTATCTAGAGGAGTGTAACGTAATCACAAGGGTCCTTATAAGTCAAAGAGAAAAGCAGGAGAGTCAGACTCATAGTGATGTGATGTGAGAAATATTGAAACTCCACTGCTAACTCTAAAGATGGAAGGAAGCCACGAGCCCACAAACGCAGGTAGCCTCTAGAAACTGGAAGCACTATGAAGGCAAGGATCAGATATGGTTTTGGTCACCAGTGGGTATCCTGTCCCTAGGAGAATGCCTGATACTTAGTTGGCACTCAGTAAATATTTAATGAATCATGCAATAGAAAATAATCTTAAAAGAAAAGAATCTTTCTATTTCTTGTATGCTTCTTTGCTTCTATTATTAGCGGCCTTAATTTATGCTTTTTCCTCAACAAAAATCATAATATGTCTTAGAGCATAGACTGAACAGTGTAGGCAGGGTTGTCAGATTTAGCAAATAAAAATACAGGACCCCCAGTTAAATCTGAATTTCAGGCAAACCATTAATATTTGCACTATTTGGGACATACTTCTACTAAAAATATTATTCGTTGTTGATCCAAAGTTCAAATTTCACTGGGTGTCTTGTGTTTTTACCTGGCAGCCCTACTTCTCCAAATTAAGAAGGCTAGAAACAAGTATGGAACACTCTGCACCATGTTCCCAAATATTCATGTTCCTCACCCAACCCCAACCCCACAGCAATTCCCAGTGACTTTTTCTTCACAGCATTTTATCTGGCAATCTTACTGAATATCTTCAGTCTAGAATATTTTCAGCAATGCCAAATAACCTCATTAATCTAAAATCTGTGACAAATCTATGGACGCCACTGAAGGAAATATAACAAAAACAAATCCTGATTACTTATAGCATAACCAATATTCCAAAGAGAATCATTACTCTGTGTGTGTGTGTGTGTGTGTGTGTGTGTGTGTGTGTGTGTGTGTGAGTGACCATATGGCACAGCTAATGACTAAAGATCAGGCAAATTTCTATGGTTGAGAATAAAATGACAAATTAAAGAATTTATTTTTTTTAACTACTATTGTTGTTAAGCCCTTTTGGATAAGTTAAAGCTTCCTCCATGATTCCAGACTACATTAATTTTATAAGAATTTCCTCATAGGTTGTTGGGTTATGAGAGTTCAGCCATAACACACACAGTCACAAATTTTGTTTGACAGCTAAATAAAATCTGTATAACATTTACATTCAAAAGTAAACAGCTGACCCACAGAGCACTTGACAAACATTAAACTTTCGCAAGAAAATATCTATCCCAGATAGATTTATCTTTTGTGTCTGTATTAATTTAGAAAATATTTTAAAGTAAAATCTAGTGACTCAGTTTCACTAGATTTTACTTTAAAAGATTCTATTAAGAAATCGTTATAGTTCCAAAAATAAATCACTATTTGCAAAACCCTACCAACTGCAATTACCTTTTGGACTGAACTTGCTCCTAGCAAAACAAAGAAACAGAGGCAAGAAAATGTAAAATAAAGCAATTATCAGACTCATGCACAACAGAGTGAAGAAGTCATGTTTTTGTGTCGAGTCTCCACAGCAGGAAAAGACCATTAACTACATTTCAAAAGAAAAACATGAGCAGAGCTATGAAATAGGACCACTGTAGTAAGCCTTGCCCTCCACCATGTGCAGCTCAAGACCAGAGCCAAATGCTTGCTTTGCAATCCCAGGAACTGCCCCTAAGTAGCTGAGGGCAAATCTCTCACGTCAGTAGTATTGAATGTTAATTTATTGTGAATCTAGGAAGCCATTTGCTCCTGTAATGAGAAATGGACCATTACAAATGCTGGCTGCCAGGAGCACAAACATAAAGAACCACTTAACAAGGAATAGGAACACAGACCTCGCTGAGGACCCAGACTGGCTGTCTCGGGCGGCATGAATATTTACTGATATGTTTATGGCTCAGGTGGCAAAGTGATACTTAGTGGCACTTGGAAAGTAAACTGATAACAGAGTTAAGTTAAGGTGGTCTGAAGTAAAATTCAAATAATTTATATTGATCAGCTCCAAAGAAGTAAAGAAACTTAGCGATCAGCAGCAGGCCTCCGGCCAAGGATGGTGACGAACCACAGCAATGAAAAGTCAATTTACCTGGGATGACAAGATGGAAGTGCTGAGTGAAGAAGCATTCTCCAGGATTTCTTAACAAGAGGATGGCAGGCTTCAAAGACACTGCAACTGAATGAATGCAGAGAAACTGAGAAATCATCAGTTTCTACTGTCAAATATTTAAGAAACTGCCTGCTGCTTAATGGAATGAAATGTTTCAAAAAGATAACTTCAAATAAGTGCATCTGCTGTGTGATCTCTTATCACACCCTTTGGACTATTTCTGTCATAAAACATATTTTTAAAATTCTAAAAGTGACAAAACCTTTCTGAATTTAAAGTAGAATAAAAGATAACAGCGGAATCTGGGGTAATAAACAAAACAGTCAATTGTCAGGATGACTTTAAGGTCAGCTGCTTTTTAAATACCACGTGCAGGAAACAAGGGCCACACTTGTAGTTCATATCAACATATATTTATGGTGTACCTACTATGTGTAAACCATTGTGATAGATATTTTGGTCTTCTTTTTCCCATATTGGCAAATACATTTTATTGGAGGCCTCAGTTTTATTTGATTGTTGGTAGTTGTATGAAGCACTGTGCTGAAAATGATTGTTGAGGCTTAAGGAGGAGCTCAGCAGGAAAGTACGCTGTGATTGATTAGTGATGTCTTCCATAGGCTTTGGGGAGGGAAGAGTGGTGGCACGTGTGCTATGTATTTGCAATCACTGAAAACATCAGAATATAAGAAATGACTCTCTGGATCAAACTCATTCAGACTCTATTGATGAAAAGTGATGCAAAATATATTTTGAGAAAATCATGGATGTCTAAATTTAAATGATTAGGGATATACCTAAAACATAGATGTACTTTTGACTGTCAATTTCATTTTGTATTAGGTAAAATTTCTACTGGCAATAAACCTATTAGCTCTGTAGCCAGCCACTGGCCCTCTGTGATATAAGAAAGAGTGACTGACCTTCTCAGGTAAGAGGCTAAAAGTTCTCCATTTGACCAGTAGGACAAGCTGGTAGAAGGTATAAGAAAGTACAATTACAAGAAAGTACCAAGTTCTTACTGGGTCCATCTTCTTAGGTATTTAAAATAATTGTCTTGGTTTTGAAAAAACAGGCTTCCTGTTATATGGAAACAGGAAGAAAATAAAAGCATCTATTAAATTGTGTTTAGGGGGATATAAGTAAAAGGAGTTTTCCAAAGAGCTTCTTGTACTGAAATCTATCTTGACAACAGTGTCCCCATATAAAAAGACTTCTAGGGTAATATGAGACCTGCCCATCTTGCTTGGATTCTCTTTTAATTAATCTTCTTGACAGAACAGACATGCCATTTTTACATTTCATTCAAAGATACAGAGTCAACTTCTCCAGTGGTTTGAGAGAGGCCTCAACTTAGGATGAGAGACACATTCATTATCTTTTCACCCAAAGCAAAGATTTAATTTAATCATTCTATGTCACTACCAGATTAAAATGTTAATATTTATAATCACACTCCAAATTTCAATCTAATTTTGAAAAGTAAGCCCTAAAAATACTGTCATTATTATAAACGTTACCCATTAGCTAGAATATAATGACAACACTAGAATATAATTCTTTTGGTAGCTACCCAAACTATCTTTCACTCTTTGCTCATAAGTTGTTAAACATTGGTACTTGTGCACTTTCCAGAGGATAATGTTATCTTGTATTATATAAATCCTGAAAATTAACAGGTACTCTGAAACTGCATCCAAATTATTATCCATGGCAGATCAAGAAGGCCACACATTCTTTGACACTCTCCCCATGAGAAGTGGAGTCTACATCCTTTCCCCTTGACTCTAGGCGGGGTTCATGACTGGTTCACTAGTAACATAATATGTAATAGTGATACTGTGCCAGCTGCACTGGGCCCAGGCCTTAAGAGACGGGAGGCTTCTATATCCCAGCCCTTGAAACATTCTCCCTCGTAGCTCTGAGCTGCTGTATATAAGGCCTATTTACCCTGTGAGAAGTTCCAGCCACATGGAGATGCCTGAAGGATGAAATACCAAACACAAGGAGAGAGAGGCCAAGGAACACCACGAAGCCACACGTGTGAGTGACTGAAGAAGCCATCTCAAAATGCACTGTCCAGTTCCAACCACCCCAGCTGACCCATGTGGATCAGAGATGAACCACCTATCCTGGCCATTTTGGAATTCCTGACCCATAAGATCAGGAGCCTTTTGTGTATCTTAAGACACTAAATTGCAGGATAGTTGGTTAAGAAACAATAAATAAACAAAACAACATCGAACTTCAACAGGGCTTGCCACCCTAGGCCATCCACAGATTTCTGCAATTCAGGTGTCAACTGAAGCTCATCTTTCAAAATCTAGGTAAATTGGTTTGAACCCTTAAAACTATAAAAGGCTGTGGAAATTCAAAGCCTTTTTCAAAATATCTGCAAATTCCTGGCAGGTTTATATTCTTACCTTGACCTTCAAATTCTTATGTATTCTTGTACTGTATCTGCAATATAATCACCATACAAAAATGTGAAATTCAACTCCGCTTCCATTTCCACAAAAAGATCCACTCACATCAAGCGTTCATGAGTTCAGCAGATCTTGAAGAAGATTTTTTCTTGTTCTTTCCTCCCTTCCTTCCTTCCTCCTTCCTTCTCTCCCTCCCTCCCTTTCTATCTTTCTCTCTTTCCTCTCTTTCTTTCTTCTCTTTTTTTCTCTTTCTCTTTCTTTCTTACTGGAAACAAATGACGATGTTTCATGATTTCCAATAAAATGTCAGCCTCGCCATTCTCAAAACATCTCTTGGTCCTTCCACCAATGGTGCATTTCACTGACCATTGACCTTATAACTTTTAGCCTCTCTTCATTTTTCTGGCTTCTCTCCAATATAACCTTCCTTTTTACTTTTTCTCCCCTATTCCTCCATTTCAAATGTAGAATAACACAATTATCTCCCTTTCTCATATAGAATGGTTTTCCACACCCTCTGGTTTCTGGAGGTGGTCAAAATCTATCCCCCCACGAGGGCTTGTCAAGGTTCTTCCCATAGAATTCCAGGGCCTAAGTTAGATAGTATGTCGCCCACCTTCTTAAACTTTGGGAGTTCTCATATGTCTCTTAAGCTGTTCATTAGCTCAGTGGTTCTCAAACTTTAGCATGCATCAGAACACAGATGGCTGGGCCCTGCCTCCAGACTTCCTGGCTTAGTGTATCTGAGGTGGGACCTGAGAATCTGCATTTCTAACAAGTTCCCGGGTGAGGCTGATGCTGCTGGTCTGGGGACCACACTGTGAGAAGCACTGTTCTAATTCCCATCCATGGATTCCAGGTTAAAGATGTCTGGGCTAGAGGGGAGGTTATCAGCTGGATGTTGGTATGAGCAGAGAGGAAAGAAACAAAGTTGTTTGGGTCTTCTCCCAAATACCAGTATGATTTGAATAGCTCTTTTTAAGAGGTTTAGAACTGTTTCCTTAGTTTTATTTTGCTAGTTACAGTTTTCATAACTATCTTTCTTTTCATTTCTGAATCACGTTGAAAACAGAGATGAAAAATGCTGTGAAATTAGTTTCAGTGCATATGTTTAGAACACTTTGGTTTATGAAAGCAATTTGGTAAAGATCCTGCTTAAAATCATGTCATCATGTAAGTCAACTCTCTGACACTTCTGAGCACAGATATCAGAATTCATCCCCTGAACTGCACTGGTTTGCAGAATGACCTCATTCTCTCCTTGTCTATAGGGGTCAGTCAGTAGGAGTCCTTGATTTTGCTTACATAGATTAACTGCTTTATGGATTATCTATAGCATTCTTAAGGCAGGCCATTTCCTTCCATTTAGTACTTTTGTTTTGTTAATTTTTCACCACTTGGTACACCAACATTAGGAAGCTGTATAGCTTGTTGGTTGAGTACAGGGGCTTTGGAGTTAGACCGCTTGAGGTCATAGTCCTGGTCCACTAGCCCTGTAACTTTGGCTTAATTATCTAGCCTGATAATTAAGATTCTCAGATTCCCCATCAATAAAAGGCAGGAAATATCTGCATTTTCCACTCACATTTCACTGGCTGGAGCAAGTCCCATGGCTCCATTTAACTTCAAGGGAGTGGAAGGTGTAACCCTACCACGGACTCAGCAGGGGCAGAATCAGAAATATTTTGTGATGAACTCTAAAGATTACCACAATGGTTTAGGCAGTCAAACAGCAAGTTGTGTTAGAACTGTTTTTGAAATCAGAGCAAATTAGTCCAATATATGAACTCCAGTATATGGATTTTATGGTGTTTGTTCAACTTTTGCTTCTTTCCTGATTCTCTTCTGTATTTCAAAGAGTTGTAATTTGGTAGGCAGGCTCTCCAAATAAGTGGGATTATAGTATATCCTTATTAAATTCTCTATATTTAACAGATACAGTACATGTAGTGTATGGCCATTAAATACTGTTGATTTGACTAAACACACTTTGATACCTATTGAAGAAAATTATTATAAGTGAAGGATTATTATTGGGTTATCTCTGTTCCATAACTTTTAGAGCTGCTTAGTTACTAATTTCAATCACTTCAATGTCCTTAGGGTGAAGGAAACAGCCTATTTCTTTTCAAAAAGTTGCACGTGGCAATAATTCTTCTAATTTTTAAAAAGCTTTTAGTTGTCTCTCATAAAAGATCTCAGCCATTAACACTTAAATTTAAAAGTTTTTTTTGATTAATTCTTAGTGTTATTCATTATAACTCTATACCTATGCATATTGGACTATAATTTATAACTGTTTCAAAATAAATGTTCCTTTCTCACAGTTACATTACTCTCCACACTATATGTTAAAGTGAGGCTGTTTTTCTTAATCATGTAGGTTATTAAGTATATTAATGTTTCACAAATGCTTTTCTAATGAACTCCTTGCTTACTTGTTTTTTTAATTTGTTAATAGCAACAGAGGAAAATATAGCATTCTTTTGAACTAACTGAGCAACTTCGATTAGTTATTTCTGTTTCTAAAACAACTATAATATATGTCAATGGTTTTTTCAAATCTATAATTTAAATATCTGGAACCATTAGTGATCTGATTTCACTTACTGCCATACTTCCAAGTAGCCCATTATTGAATATTTATATATATTTATTTTTTGTACCTCTCCCCTCGTGGTTTTTGTATAATCAACAAGGCTACCACGGTTGATGATTTGGGAGAGAGATACCTTGCTTATTTGCATTGATTATGCAGGAACACCACGGAGAACTTTATATTTGAAGCAGCGTGGTTTTGCTGGGAGCTCCCCCTGGAGTAAAAGGAATAAGAAGGGACCGGGCCTTGTTTGGGCCACTGTCAAACTGACTGGGGCCACAAGGGCAACCGGTTGCCATGGAGGAAAGGGAAGTCCAAAAGTAAGACTGAAAAAGGGCAACTTTTAACCTGTCTGGGCAAGGTTGGTGGCTACAGAGATCAGATTAGATTTGAGGGAGTAAGTCAGGGCATAGCACCCATGCGGTTGAGGTGTCCAGATTATGAATCATCCATTCAATCAAGAAATATGAATTGAGGACTTGCAAAACATTATCTGACATAAATGGTACCAATGTTTTCTTAGGTAGTCTCCCAAGGCAATATAAATGAAAACAAAAATAAACAAATAGGACCTAATCAAACTTATAAGCTTTTGTACAGCAAAGGAAACCATAAACAAAATGAAAAGACAATCTACAGACTGGGAGAAAATATTTGCAAACGATGAGACTGACAAGGGCTTAATTTTCAAAATATACAAACAGCTCATATAACTCAATAACAGAAAAACAAATAACCCAATCAAAAAATGGGCAGAAGACCTAAACAGACATTTCTCCAAAGAAGACATACAGATGGCCAATAGGCACATGAAAAGATGCTCATCATTGCCAATTATTAGAGAAATGTAAATCAAAACTACAATAAGGTATCACCTCACACCAGTCAGAATGGCCATCAGTAAAAAGTCTACAAATAACAAATGCTGGAGAGGGTGTGGAGGAAAGGGAACCCTCCTACACTGTTGGTGGGAATGTAAATTGGTGCAGCCTCTGTGGAAAACAGTGTGGAGGTTCCTCAAAAAAACTAAAAATAGAGTTGTTATATGATACATCAATCTCACTCCTGGGCATATATCTAGAAAAAACTAAAATTCGAAGAGATATTGATTCATGTACCCCTATGTTCATAACAGCACTATTCACAATAGCCAAGACATGGAAACAACCTAAATGTCCATCGACAGATGAGTGGATAAAGAAGATGTGGTGTATACATATACACAATGGAATATTACTCAACCATAAAAAATAATGAAATAATGCCATTTGTAGCAACATGGATGGACCTAGAGATTTTCATACTAAGTGAAGTAAGTCAGAAAGAGAAAGACAATTATCATATGATATCACTTATATGTGGAATCTAAAATATGACAAAAATGAAACTATCTATGAAAACAGAAAAAGACTCACAGACATAGATATACAGACTTGTGGTTGCCAAGGGGGATGAGGAGGTGGGGGAGGGATGGATTGGGAGTTTGGGATTAGCAGATGCAAACTACTTTATATAGAATGGATAAACAAAAAGGTCCTACTGTATAGTACAGGGAACTATATTCAATATCCTGCAATAAAGCATAATGGAAAAGAATACGAAAAAGAATATATATATATGTATAACTGAATCACTTTGCTGTACAGCAGAAATTAACACAACATTGTAAATCAACTATACCTCAATAAAATCAATTTTTAAAAATATCTATTGAGAACTTAATTGTGCCAACCACCGTGCACATGGTCCCTGTCTTAATGGAACTTCTGTTTTAGCAGTAGAGACATACACTAAACAGGCAAACATATGCATTGAAATAATGGCTACAAAGTCAACTAGCAAAATGCTGAAAGAGACAGTGGGGGTGGGCGGAGTGTGGGGAGGTGGCAGGAAAGTGGGTTAGAGACTCCCTCTCTGAGATGGTATTTAAGCCAAACCCAGAAAATATAAAGGAGCTAGCCAGGACAAGGGGCAGAGGGAAGGTATTTTGGGTGGAAGGCAAAGTTGCTTGGAGGGCAAAGTGAGTGAGGCGGGGAGACCTGAGGAGGCAGGGCTGGGCAGAGGCCAGGCCATACAGGGCCTTCTAGCCCAATAAAGGATTTTACTGTTGTCAACAGGATGACACTGAGGGATTTGGGGTAAGAGGCTGACTGTGACCTGGGCAGCCCCTTATGCACTCCTCCTCAGTCACACCCCACTCCAGACGTGACCACCACTCCCACTTTCGAGGTATTCTTTTCCTTGGTATATTACGTAGTTTTGCCTGTTCCTGAACTTAGAAAAGCAGATCCCCATTACATGTAGAACGTGACCCTGTGGAGGATGGACTGGAGGTGGACAAGAGTGGACGGGGAGAGAGAACGGTGGCTGGGCCAGGATAGTGGAAGTGGAGACTGAGATATGTGGAGACAATGCACCAGGATCTGGAAAAAAGAGCCCCATCCAGGGAGAAAGGACCAGAACCATGGAAGTATTTAGCCCTTGTCTTTGTCTTTGTGATGCTTAGACAACTGTATTGCTCGAGATCCTGGCCACCCAAGTCCCAGCCTGGGCCCCACGCAGTGAAGGGTTCAGCTCTGGCCATCTTGGGCTGTGGTCCATCTCCTTGCGGAGGGAAGTCCCTGGTTCCCAGGGGGACATGTCCACCCAGACTATGTTCCAGGTACCTGGGATCACCCAGACAAAACTCCAGGTACCCCAGGCACCCCACAGGCCCCGGTCCACTGCCAGGACCTGCATGGGCTTCTACCCGATTTGGCCTCCTCTGGGTACACGTTTGTGGGGCTGTGGACAGAGTCTGGAATGTGCAGACTGGGGGGTTCACACGTATGTACAAACCCAGCGCAGTGCAGGGAGGGGATGGGTTGTAGAGAGAGGCAGGCAGCAGGTAGTTCCTGGGTGTGATTTACCATCTTTTGAAAGCAGCATCCCCTTTCTGCTCCCTGTATTACAGCACTATCAAGCTACTCAGCATCCAGATACTGAGTGAAGGCCAGTTTCTTATTTAGTCGAGTATAAACCTGGTTTCAAAGGCCAGTGTTTCACTACAGAAGCAGGCAGGCTCAGGCAGGGCTGCTCCTCAGAGGAACACTGTTTTCTCTCACTCTGTGGAGTAATCAACCTGCGCCTACTGACCCAGGCTCAGCATTTGCTTCTGTCAGGATGGAATTAAGGACTGTGATGCTGGAGCTCAACACAGACCCAGGCTATCACTCCTAGAATCTGTGCTGTAGAACCAAAGGCATTACAGCAGAAAGGAAGTCTCCTAACTGATAAATAAGGCAGTAACTTTCAGTGAAGCAAAAGAGGAGGAGGACAATACATTTCCAAGGTGCTTTATTCAACTTGAGCTTTTAAATCAACTGCCTTTTCTTCATTATTTGTCCCTTAACCGCTGTCATCACTGTCTCATGAACCAGAAGAGACCCTTTACTTTGGCTCTCTTCTCACTCCCATCACAGCTGGTCAAGGGCTCCAGTGGTAAATGCAGTCCTGCAATTGATAGGACATTCCCTAAAAGACACCTGGCTGCACAATCTGCAAACGTGGCTCCTTCAAACATACAGACCGAGCTTGAATCCTTTGGCTCTGCTTCTAGCTGTGCAATGCAAGCCACAAAACCTGTCTCAGCAAGTTTCTAAGACTTCCTGAGCCCTAGTTTGCTCATTTGAAAAATGGGAATGATACTGTCTACTCCATACTGTTTTGGTGAAGGTTAAATGAAATATACATATAACTTAATACAGTGCCTGACACTTGATAAATATTTAATATTTGTAGCATTTTAAAAAGTATCAAAGAATAACATAACAAAAGGAGAAGAAAGAATAAGAATGTAAATTAATGAAAGAAAACTGTTTAAATAAATAAGCCAGAACAAGTTACCATGGGGACTACTGTAACTTACTCCAAACATCCTGTGTCTGGGGACTCTTGTCCAGGATCCCAAAGCACATTCCTGAGACCACGGCAGTGGTGGCAAATCATTTGAACGTGGATTTGATTTTGGAAAATCACCAAATATCACTTAACAGGAAATAAAATGAAAACATGGCCAACTTTTTGTTAAAAAACAAAGTATGACTATGAAGTACTGAGATGAATTTTCTCTCTATAGCTGCCAGAATGATCCCTCTAAAATGTCAAACTGATCATGTTCTTCTCCTGCTGAAACTCCTCCAATGATTCTCCACGGCCTTCACAATCAAGTCCAATTCCTTCCAGTAACGCAAGCATCTTGGTGATCTGGTCGCTGCTACCTCTCCAGCCTCAGGCCCTGCCTCTGCCCCTGGTGTGCCCTTCGCTCTGGCTGTACTGAGGCAGCCTAAACAGCAACTACCTCAGCCCTCCATGCTTCTGCCACAACCCTCCTGCCTGGAGTGCGCCCACTAGTTGTCTTTCAAAATTGTAGAGCTCCCTGACACCTGTCACTCAGAAGTTACCTTCTCTACAAAGCAGCAATGACTGAACTTTCTGATTTAGATGCCCCTCCTCCATGCTTCTCAACCTGGTACCCACCTCTCTCCTGGAACTCATCACCCTGTACGGCAACCACACTGTCACTTGTCTCTATCCTCCACTACACTGAAATTACTTGAAGTATTGTACCATGGCTTATGACATTTACATATTGTCTGTCATGTTGTTTTGGTGAGACATTAAAAAGTACGAGGTATGAATGTATATACCTCAGGGTTAAGTGAGTTCTTGGCACATAATAGGTAATACATTCATTACAATAACAATTATTTCTTGCAAACCTCACAGTTTCCACTAAAGCGTTTCAGAGTTAATGATGATAGGAGTTAGTTAAATGATGACAGGATTATTAGAAGAAGTGCACAGACTCCTCAGATGACTATTTTTGCAGGGAAGCGCCACTTGCTCATATCCATCCATGCGTTCTTTGTTAAAGCTTACTGGATTCTGGTATAAAATGATATAAGATAAATGGGGGGGACCTTCAAGATGGCAGAGGAGTAAGACGTGAAGATCACCTTCCTCCCAACAAATGCATCAAAAATACATCTACATGTGGAACAACTCCTACAGAACACCTACTGAATGCTGGCAGAAGACCTCAGACTTCCCAAAAGAACAGAGAGGCCAGAGGGTGACCTACATGCAGAAGCAGGGCCAAATCCAAAGCTGAACCCCAGGAGCACTGAGAACAAAGAAGAGAAAGGGAAATTTCTCCCAGCAGCCTCAGGAGCAGTGGATTAAAGGTCCACAATCAACTTGATGTACCCTGCATCTCTGGAATACCTGAAGAGACAACGAATCATCCTCAAATTGAGGCGGTGGACTTTGGGAGCAACTGTAGATATAGGGTTTGCTTTCTGCATCTAATTAGTTTCTGGTTTTATGTCTATCTTAGTTTAGTATTTAGAGCTTGTTATCATTGGTAGATTTGTTTATTGATTTGGTTGCTCTCTTCCCTTTATATATATATATATATATTTATTTATTCTTTCTTTTTCTCTTTTTGTGAGTGTGTATGTGTATGCTTCTTTGTGTGATTTTGTCTGTATAGCTTTGCTGTTACCATTTGTGCTAGGGTTCTGTCTGTCCATTTTTTATTTTTTCAGTATAGTTTTTAGTGCTTGTTACCATTACTGGATTTGTTTACTGGTTTGGTTGCTCTCTTCTGTTTTTCTTTTTTTTAATTACTTTTTTATTTTTAATAATTTTTTAAAAGTTTTTAATAATTTTATTTATTTTTCTTTCCTTCTTTATTTCTTTACTTTTCTCCCTTTTCTTCTGAGCCATGTGGCTGACAGCATCTTGGTTCTCTGGCTGGGTGTCAGGCCTGAGACTCTGAGGTGGGAGAGCCAATTTCAGGACATTGGTCCACCAAATACCTCCCAGCTCCACGTAATATCAAATGGCAAGAGCTCTCCCAGAGATCTCCATCTTAATGCTAAGACCCAGCTCCACTCAATGACCAGCAAGCAACAGTGCTGGACATCCTATGCCAAACAACTGGCAACACAGGAACACAACCCCACCCATTAGCAGAGAGGCTGCCTAAAATCATAATAAGTTCACAGACATCCCAAAACACACCACTGGACACAGTCCTGCCCACTAGAAAGAGAGACCCAGCCTCATCCACAAGAACATAGGCACCAGTCCCCTCTACTAGGAAGCCTACACAATTCACTGAACCAACCTTACCCACTGGGAGCAGACACCAAAAACAACAGGAAGTATGAACCTGCAGCTTGCAAAAAGGAGACCCCAAACACAGTAAGTTAAGCAAAATGAGAAGACAGAGAAATATACAGCACATGAAGGAGCAAGGTAAATACCCACCAGACCAAACAAATGAAGGGGAAATAGGCAGTCTACCTGAAAAAGAATTCAGAGTAATAATAGAAAAGATGATCCAAATTCTTGGAAATAGAATGGAAAAAATACAAGAAACATTTCACAAGGACCTAGAAGAACTAAAGAGCAAACAAACAGTGATGAACAACAAAATAAATGAAATAAAAAATTCTCTAGAGGGAATCAATAGCAGAATAACTGAGGCAGAAGAACAGATAAGTGATCTGGAAGATAAAATAGTGGAAATAACTACCACAGAGCAGAATAAAGAAAAAAGAATGAAAAGAATTGAGGACAGTCTCAGAGACCTCTGTGATAAAGTTAAATACACGAACATTCGAATTACAGAGGTCCCAGAAGAAGAAGAGAAAAAAAAGGGGACTGAGAAAATATTTGAAGAGATTATAGAAGAAAATTTCCTGATTATGGAAAAGGAAATAGTCAGTCAACCCCAGGAAGCACAGAGAGTCCCATACAGGATAAATCCTAGGAGAAGACACATATTAATCAAACTATCAAAAATTACATATGAAGAAAAAATATTAAAAGCAGCAAGGGAAAAACAACAAATAACATACAAGGGAATCCCCATAAGGTTAACAGCTGATCTTTCAGCAGAAACTCTGCAAGCCAGAAGGGTGTGGCAGGACATATTTAAGTGATGAAAGGGAAAAACCTACAGCCAAGATTACTCTACCCAGCAAGGATATCATTCAGATTCGACGGAGATATTAAAACCTTTCCAGACAAGCAAAAGCTAAGAGAATTCAGCACCACCAAACCAGCTTTACAACAAATGCTAAAGGAATTTCTCTAGGCAGGAAACACAAGGGAAGGAAAAGACCTACAATAACAAACCCAAAACAATTAAGAAAATGATAGGGCTTCCCTGGTGGCGAAGTGGTTGAGAGTCCGCCTGCCGATGCAGGGGACACAGGTTCGTGCCCTGGTCCGGGAAGATCCCACGTGCCGTGGAGCGGCTGGGCCCGTGAGCCATGGCTGCTGAGCCTGTGTGTCTGGAGCCTGTGCTCCGCAACGGGAGAGGCCACAGCAGTGAGAGGCCCGTGTACCGCAAAAAAAAAAAAAAAGAGATAATAGGAACATACATATCAATAATTACCTTAAATGTAAATAGATTAAATGCTACAACCAAAAGACATAGACTGGCTGAATGGATACAAAAACAAGACCCATATATATGCTGTCTACAAGAGACCCACTTCAGACCTAGGGACACATACAGACTGAAAGTGAGGGGATGGAAAAAGATATTCCATGCAAATGGAAATCAAAAGAAAGCTGGAGTAGCAATTCTCATATCAGACAATATAGACTTTAAGTACTATTACAAGAGACAAAGAAAGACACTACATAATGATCAAAGGATCAATCCAAGAAGAAGATATAACAATTATCAATATATATGCACCCAACATAGGAACACCTCAATACATAAGGCAAATGCTAACAGCCATAAAATGGGAAATCGACAGTAACACAATCATAGTAGTGGACTTTAACACCCCACTTTCATCAATGGACAGATCATCCAAAATGAAAATAAATAAGGAAACACAAGCTTTAAATGATACATTAAACAAGATGGACTTAATTGATATTTATAGGACATTCGATCCAAAAACAACAGAATACACCTTCTTCTCAAGGGCTCATGGAACATTCTCCAGGATACATCATATCTTGGGTGACAAATTAACCCTTGGCAAATTTAAGAAAATTGAAATCATATCAACTATCATTTCCGACCTCAACCCTATGAGCCGAGATATCAATTACAGGGAAAAATCTGTAAAAAATACAAATACATGGAGGCTAAACAACTACTAAATAACCAAGAGATCACTGAAGAAATCCAAGAGGAAATCAAAAAATACCTAGAAACAAATGACAATGAAAACACAATGACCCAAAACCTATGGGATGAAGCAAAAGCAGTTCTAAGAGGGAAGTTTATAGCAATACAATCCTACTTCAAGAAACAAGAAACATCTCAAATAAACAACCTAACCTTACACCTAAAGCAGTTAGAAAAAGAACAAAAAACCCCAAAGCTAGCAGAAGGAAAGAAATCATAAAGACCAGATCAGAAATAAATGAAAAAAAAATGAAGGAAATGACAGCAAAATCAATAAAACTGGGCTTCCCTGGTGGCACAGTGGTTGAGAGTCTGCCTGCCGATGCAGGGGACATGGGTTTGTGCCCCGGTCTGGGAAGATCCCACATGCCGCGGAGCAGCTGGCCCTGTCAGGCATTGCCGCTGAGCCTGTGCGTCTGGAGCCTGTGCTCCGCAACGGGAGAGGCCACAACAGTGAGAGGCCCACGTACTGCAAAAAAAATAAATAAATAAAAATAAAAAATAAATAAAACTAAAACCTGGTTCTTTGAGAAGATAAACAAAATTGATAAATAAAATTGACCATTAGCCAGACACATCAAGAAAAAAAGGGAGACGATTAAATCAATATAATTAGATATAAAAAAGGAGAAGTAACAACTGACAGTGCAGAAATACCAAGGATCATGAGAGATTACTACAAGCAACTATATGCCAATAAAATGAACAACCTGGAAGAAATGGACAAATTCTTAGAGAAGCACAAGCTTCCGACACTGAACCAGGAAGAAATAGAAAACATAAACAGACCAATCACAAGCACTGAAATTGAAACTGTGATTAAAAATCTTCCAGCAAAGAGAAGCCCAGGACCAGATGGCTCCACAGGCGAAATCTATCAAACATTTAGAGAAGAGCTAACACATATCCTTCTCAAACTCTTCCAAACTATAGCAGAGGGAGGAACACTCCCAACTTATTTGACGAGGCCACCACCACACTGATACCAAAACCAGACAAAGATGTCACAAAGGAAGAAAACTACAGGCCAATATCACTGATGAACATAGATGCAAAAATCCTCAACAAAATACTAGCAAACAGAATCCAACAGCACATTAAAAACATCATACACGATGATCAAGTGGGGTTTATCCCAGGAATTCAAGGATTCTTCAATATATGCAAATCAATCAATGTGATAAATCATATTAACAAACTGAAGGATAAAAACCATATGATAATCTCAATAGATGCAGAAAAAGCTTTTGACAAAATTCAACACGCATTTATGATAAAAACCCTCCAGAAAGTAGGCATAGAGGGAACTTAACTTAACATAATAACAGCCACATATGACAAACCCACAGCCAGCATCATCATCAATGGTGAAAAACTGAAACCATTTCCACTAAGATCAGGAACATGACAAGGCTGCCTACTCTCACCACTATTATTCAACATAGTTTTGGAAGTCTTAGCCACAGCAATCAGAGAAGAAAAAGAAATTAAAGGAATCCAAATTGGAAAAGAAGAAGTAATAAAACTGTCACTGTTTGCAGATGACATGTTACTATACATAGAGAATCCTAAAGATGCTACCAGAAAACTACTAGAGCCAATCAGTGAATTTGGTAAAGTAGCAGGATACAAAATTAATGCACAGAAATCTCTTGCATTCCTACACACTAATGATGAAAAATCTGAAAGAAAAATTAAGGAAACACTCCCATTTACCACTGCAACGAAAAGAATAAAATACCTAGGAATAAACCTACCTAAGGAGACAAAAGACCTGTATGCAGAAAACTATAAGACACTGGTAAAAGAAATTAAAGATGATACAAACAGATGGAGAGATATACGATGTTCTTGGATTCGAGGGATAAACATTGTGAAAATGACTACACTACCCAAAGCAATCTACAGATTCAATGCAATCCCTATCAAACCACCAATGGCATTTTTCACAGGACTAGAACAAAAAATTTCACAATTTGTATGGAAACACAAAAGACCCTGAATAGCCAAAGCAATCTTGAGAAAGAAAAATGGAGCTGGAGGAATCAGGCTCCCTGACTTCAGACTTTACTACAAAGCTACAGTAACCAAGACAGTATGGTGCTGGCACAAAAACAGAAGTATAGATCAATAGAACAGGAAAGAAAGCCCAAAGATAAACCCACACACATATGGTCACCTTATCTTTGATAAAGGGGGCAAGACTATACAATGGAGAAAGACAGCCTCTTCAATAAGTGGTGCTCGGAAAACTGGACAGCTACATGTAAAAGAATGAAATTAGAACACTCCCTACACAAAAATGAACTCAAAATGGATTAAAGATCTAAATGTAAAGCCAGACACTAAAAACTCTTAGAGGAAAACACAGGCAGAATACTCTATGACACAAATCACAGCAAGATCCTTTTGACCCACCTCCTAGAGAAATGGAAATAAAAACAAAAATAAACAAATGGGACCTAATGAAGCTTAAAAGCTTTTGCACAGGAAAGAAAACCATAAACAAGACAAAAAGACAACCCTCAGAATAGGAGAAGGTATTTGCAAACGAAGCAACTGACAAAGGATTAATCCCCCAAATATAGAAGCAGCTCATGCAGCTCAATATCAAAAAAACAAACAACCCAATCCAAAAATGGGCAGAAGATCTAAATAGCCATTTCTCCAAAGAAGATATACAGATTGCCAACAAACACATGAAAGGATGCTCAACATCACCAATCATTAGAGAAATGCAAATCAAAACTACAATGAGGTATCACCTCACACCAGGCAGAATGGCCATCCTCAAAAAATCTACAAACAATAAATGCTGGAGAGAGTGTGGACAAAAGGGAACCCTCTTACACTGTTAGTGGGAATGTAAATTGATACAGCCACTATGGAGAACAGTATTGAATTTCCTTAAAAAGCTAAAAATAGAACTACCATATGACCCAGCAATCCCACTACTGGGCATATATCTTAAGAAAAGCATAATTCCACAATGTACATTGCATCTCTATTTACAATAGCCAGGACATGGAAGTAACCTAAGTGTCCATCGACAGATGAATGGATAAAGAAGATGTGGCACATATAGACAATGGAATATTACTCAGCCATAAAAAGAAACGAAATTGAGTTATTTGTAGTGAGGTGGATGGACCTAGAGACTGTCATACAGAGTGAAGTAAGTCAGAAAGGGAAAAATACCGTATGCTAACACATATATATGGAATCTAAAAAAAAAAAAGTTTCTGAAGAACCTAGGGGCAGGAAAGGAATAAAGACAGATGTAGAGAATGGACTTGAGGACATGGGCAGGAGGAAGGGTAAGCTGGGATGAAGTGAGAGAGCGGCATGGACATATATACACTACCAAATGTAAAACAGATAGCTAGTGGGAAGCCGCCGCATAGCACAGAGAGATGAGTTTGGTGCTTTGTGTCCACCTAGAGGGGTGGGATATGGAGGGTGGGAGGGAAATGCAAGAGGGAGGAAATATGGGGTTATATGTATAGCTGATTCACTTCGTTATACAGCAGAAACTAACACACCATTTTAAAACAATTATACTCCAATAAAGATGTTAAAAAAATGATATATGATAAAGTAGTAGTTTATTTATTATTATTATCCAAAGTATAAAATATACATCCTTGAGTCCATACTAAGATAAATAACTAATTGAATAAATATTCAACCAACCAGTAAGTTGGTAGAAGAGAAATACCCTGTATAAAGAATTCTAGATAATGTATGTGGCTATTTCTTTCCTCAAGGAGGTCAAGCATAACTCCCTACTCCTTAGGTGTGCATAGGGACTTCCTTCCAAGATTTCAGTATGGAAAGGCGGGGAAGAGGAGAGTAACTCCACAGTGGGAGACCTGAGAAACACTACCCCAGTCAGGTGATCAAGGTCAACATCAACAGTGATATGTCATGTTGAAAGTATGTGCCCTTGACATGATGTAATGAAAATGTCACCTTACCTCTGTGGTTTTCCTCCCCCAGACCCATAACCTCAGTTTAGTCATGAGAAAAACATCAGAGAAATACCAGTAGAAATTCTCACAAAATACCTGATCAGTATTCCTCAAAATTATCAAGGTCATCAAAAAAAAGAAAGCCTGAAACGCTGTTAGCCAAGAGGAGCCTGAGGAGACATGGTGACTAAATGTAACTGGGTTTTCTGGATGGGATCCTAGAACAGAAAAAGGATATTAGGTACCTAAGGAAATGTGAGGAAAATAGGGACTTTAGTTAATAATAATGTAGCAATATCAGTTCACTAATTATAAAATGTACCATACTAATGTAAGATGTTAATAATTGGGGAAACTTGGTACAACATATATGGAAACTCTCTGTATTATCTTTCCAGTTTTTTCTGTAAATCTAAAACTGTTCTAAAAACAGAGTTTATTTTTTAAAATGTTATCTGGCTGATTCTCCATGTAGGGTCTCCCACTTTGCACAAAATACCTAAATGAAAACCTAGAAATCATCACTAAAACTGATAACCCACTGCTAGATTCTGGAAAGAACTTTCCCCATTTATAAGGCAGGTGCAGCTAAACTGAGGAAAATGACAGGCAGCGTAACCATGTTTCACCCCTGAAATAAAGCATTCCCCCGGCCTGAAAGAAGATGAGATGGGAGAGCATTGCTCCTTTCTCTCCTGTCAGGGCTCTTACTCAGAGACCCAGGATCTGCACTAAGCAGATAATTAATCAGTTGACCTACTGAATGACAGCTGTTTTTGAAGGATTAGCCTTCATCTTGGGGGACAGAATGACTGCCAATAAAACACTGTATGATGGGGGGATATTATAAGCAACAATTATTATTGACATTTTATGAGCACTGTGCTAAAGGTTTAACTTGCATTATTTCCTTTAATCCTCTTAACAATCCCACAAGGTTGGAAAGTGAGAAAAACGAAGCACAGAGAAGTTAAGTGACTTGCCAAGAAATATACAGAAAGTGGCAGGGCTAGAATTAAAATCCTAACAGTCTAATTTTAAAGCCCACACTTTTCTTTTCTTTTCTTAAAATTAATTAATTTATTTATTTTTGCTGTGCCGGGTCTTCGTTTCTGTGCGAGGGCTTTCTCTAGTTGTGGCAAGCGGGGGCCACTCCTCATCGCAGTGCGCAGGCCTCTCACTATCGCGGCCTCTCTTGTTGCGGAGCACAGGCTCCAGACGCGCAGGCTCCGTAGTTGTGGCTACGGGCCCAATTGCTCCGTGGCATGTGGGATACTCCCAGACCAGGGCTCGAACCCGTGTCCCCTGTATTAGCAGGCAGATTCTCAACCACTGCACCACCAGGGAAGCTCAGAAGCCCACACTTTTAACCCTTCTACTGTACTTCATAAAAAACCCTACCAGTAGTGTATACTGAGGGTTGAGATTCTTATTGTACTTTAATTGTGATCTTTATTTGTACTTTACTGTACTGGATTCATTCAACAAATATTTTTTGCATGTCTACTATGTGCCAGGTCCTGTGCTGGCACTGGACACACAAAGGTGAACCAGATATACAGACACATCCCTATACACAACAGATCCAGAGTTCACTGGATTAAAGGGAGAATATACCATTTCAGCCTGGCAGAACCACACTAGATCTGTGCCTACATACTGGGTACTGACTCAACATGGAACTAAGTACATCAGCTTGCCCCCTTTTTGTGTATCTAATAAACGGGATTCTATAGTATGGAAGTGGACAGTGAGAGAGGCTCAAGGCCAATCACAAAGCCTTGCCAGTTGGTAAACACTGAAATCAAGAGAAAGCGCATCATCATGAAAACTCAGATAATCACTTCATGCAAGTGTTGTTACCTTTCAGCAATCTTATGCTTAGTGTCTTCAACAAGATACAAGAAGAAAGAACCTCATTGAAACTACAGCAGAAAAACATATAGGTAAAATATGTTGGGACAAAATTTAAAATACAAACAAAAGAATGAGACGACAAAGCTCAGCTGTTACTTTCTCAGCGAGGGCTCTCTGGGACATACAACAGTAGCCCCCTATTTCTAGTCACTATGAAAACATCCTGCTTTGTTTTCTGTATGACACAGCATCATGGATTTATCTTGCTAATCTATTTGTTTACTTATCTACTGCCTGTCTTTTCACACTAGAATAGAAGGTCAATAAGAATATGAAAATTATTTGTTTACTACTGAATCGTCAGTACCTAGAACAGCATCTACCACAAAGCAGAAGCTGAACAAATATTTATTCAGTGATTGAATACACAGGCAACAACGTGCAAATGGAGATGGGTGTAACAAATGGAAAAATTTCAAGGGAACCCAAATTATGACAGCAGAATTTAAACCCACATTGGAGTTAATAAAGATTTTTTTAAAGTGTAAGAGCTCAGGATCAACAAATCAATGAAAAAGAATGGACAGGCTAGAAGTGAACTGACACTTAGAGTCATTTGTTTTTCAACAAAGGTGCCAAAGTGATTCAGGGGAGGAAGAAGAACTTTTCAATAAATGGTATAGATTTTTAAAAAATGAACCTCAACTGCTACTGTATACAAAAATTATTGAGATAAATCATATATCTAAATGTAAAAGCTAAAACCATAAAGCTTTTAGAGGAAAACAAGGAAAACGTCAAAGAATATATTCTTGATTTGAGGGCAGGCAAAGATTCTCAGATCACAGAAAGTAATAACCTTAAAAGAAAATTTTAAATGATATATTAGACTTCAAAACTAAAGATATGTGCTCATCAAAAGACACCTTTCAGAAAATGAATAGGCAAGGTGCAGATTTGGAGAAAATATTCACAATACATATATCTGACCAAACACTGGTATCCAGAATATATAAAGAATTCCTACTACCTAAAAATAAAGACAAGCAGTCCAATTAAAAGTGGCAAAAAATTTGGACAGTTCACAAGAGAAGATATACAAATGGTAAATAAGTACATGAAAAAGTATATAACTTTATTAGTCATCAGTGAAATGAAAATTAAAACCACAATAAAATGCCATTATAGACTTACCAGAAAGGCTAAAATTAAAAACAATTATGGCACCAAACATTTGTGACATTGTGAAGCAACTAAAACTGTAATAGTTACTTCGTAGGAAACGAAAATGGTACCATCACACAGGAAAAAAAAATCTTATAATTTCTAGTAAAGCTAAATATACACTGACCTTTTGACCAGTAATTCTAATACTATGTATTAGCTCAAGAGAAGTAAAAGTATATGTTCACAAAAATACTTATACAAAAATGTTCATAGCAGTAATTCATAAAGCCCCAAACTGGAAACACAAGCATATTGATCAATAGGAGAATGGATAATCCTGTGGTATAATCCCACAATGGAATACTACTCATCAATTAAAAGGAAAAACTTATATACCCAACATGAATGAATCTCAAATGCATTATGCTGGTTGAAAGAAGCCTTACACAGAAGAGTATATATTGTATAGTTTAATTTATATGAAATTCTAAACAGGTAAAACTAATTCCTGGTGGAAAAATTAGAACAGTAGTTGTCTCTGGGGTTGGTGGTAGGTGTCTCTGGGAAGAGGCATGGGGGAACTTTTTGGGGTGATGATATATTAGGATATACTTCCAATTGAGAAATAACCAAATTGTCATTTTAAGCTAGTAAGTTTTGGGGTGATTTGGTAGGCAAGATTAGATTACCAAACAGAATCTATGTCCAAATAAGTATTAGAAATACAGTTATATTAATATGGAAAAATATAAGTAGTGCTGCTTGGAAAAGTAACTGCATTTTGTAAATGTAATAATTTATTACTTACAATGTAATTAAAACCCTTTAATACATGAACAAAAACAAGCAAACTGAGGTAAGCACATGCTCAATTCATTTTTTTACATAGTGGAGAGTTAAAGATACAGTTTCAATTCTGTCTTTATTAATTAGAGATATACTGATTAAAGAATGCTTTTGTAAAAGGAGCATGATAAATAACTTTCACTTCACTGAAGTAAAACAAATCAAGCAAAATATAATACATATAGAATTCAGAAAAAGCAAAACATAATAAAGTAAAAATTCAGAAAGAATAAGATAATAGACTTAAAACCAAACACCTTATTTAAAAAAAAAAAGATTCTCAGATTGGATTAAAAAATTAAATTCAGATGTATGAATTTATAGGAAATATGCCTAAAACAAAATTAACCAGAAATAATAAAAATAAAAGAATGAGTAAGGAATTATCAGTTTAAACGTATATCCTTTAGAAAAGACTTACCTAAAACCCCAGTTTACATCCCCTGCTAGATGCTTTTATGACATCCTGTATTTTTTCTGCACAGAATTTATCACAACTGATTAGATTCTGATTTGCGAGACTTTTTTGTTTGTTTACTTCACATTCTAAGCTCTGTAAGGAAAGGCACCAGCTCTGTTTTGCTCACTGCTTTATCTCCAGTGCCCAGCACAGTGCTTAGAACATAAGAAATACTCATTGAATAGATGTATTCTTAAAATACAATAAATAAAAAAAATAGAAGCACAGATGACAACATTAAGTTCAAACTAAGTAGATTTCAAAGTAAAAAGCAATCAAATAAAACAAAAGAGTAATTTTGAATCTGTCAAAGAAACAATTCTCAGTTGTGAATCTGTTTTTGCAAAAAATATGGAATCAAAAATATATAAAGCAAGAAGTATTAGCAATTCAAAGAGAAGACTGATGATGACAGACTATAAAAATATTCAACTCCCTTCCTGACAAAATATCATGACATTACAAAGAAAAGTTAATATCTAATAGATCCATATCAGCAGTGGAAAGTAAAAGGAATTGGCCAGAGGTTTCCACTTCCTGATAGGATCAAGAAGATCTTAAAAGATTGCTACCCCCTTCATAGCAATAAGAAAAAAGACAAAATAAAGCTGTCATTTTAAAGCTGTCAAAGAGTGAGTGGTGGACAGAGAGAAACCCAAATGAACTACATTCCAGTCAAGAGACAGCCTTTATAGATGAATGGAAAGCAGGGGTTGCTTTCATACCTGGGACCAGCTGCTTACAGTAGGACGATGAGCCTATCATCAGTAGAGTGGCTGCTAAAAGGAGGAAAACGAGCCAAATTTTTAATAACAGGGTGGGCTGGCACAGCATATAGGTATCTGGAGCCACAGATGCAAAAGTAAATTTCTCAGCTTGAAACTACTCCTCCATGGGAAGTTTCCCATGAAAGTGGTGGTGCGTGCAGAGCTGGAAAATCGAAATCTTATACTCGTGTACATTAGTTAGGTTTTAGGCCCTGATGGAGTTGAATCCAGAAGTCAACTGAAATGAACTTTAAGCTGCAACTCAAACGCCTTCAACTCAAATCCTGAACAGAGCCTGAGTATTTGGGGTTGGGTTGAAGGGCAAAAGGAGATCTCCATAATCTCTTCTGAGACCAGAAATAAAGGGAAACTAACAAAAGCTTTGCCTGTTTTCAGCTAAGCACCACAGATGGTTGAATTTGAATGATCAACCCCTCATGCTAGCGGCCTGACATAAAAAAAAATCACATATCCTATCTGGAAAAACAGAACACAACAAAAAATATTATTTAGCTCAAACGGTACCCACTAAAACCTTTATCTACTCTTGTTTTTCTATACAAGATGTTTCACATGCAATAAATATTTATGAAGACAGGCAAAGAAGCAGAAAAATGTGATCCCTCACCAAGAAAAGAAATACTCAATAGAGGCAGAGTCATCAATGCCCCTGATGTTAGAAATAAAGATGAGTGATATAAAATAACTTGTGAAGAATTGTAGGTTAAAAATTTAGAGGAAAAGTTAGACATAATAACTGTTGGAACATTTCAGCAGAGAAACCAAAGCTTATAAAAGAACTAAGTCAAAATGTCTAGAACTGAAACATATAATATTAATACAACAGAGTACAATAAAATATCAGAAATGGATGGACTTTATAGAAGACTAGAAAAAAGAAAGAATCAGCAAACTCTAAGAAAGTTCAGTAGAAACCACCCCCCCCCCCAAACTGAAGCATAAAGGAAAAAAGAATGAAAACATTACAAGTGTCAGAGATCTGGGGGCCAATATCACACAATTCAACATACATGTAACTGGGCCCAGAAAGACAAAAATAAAGAAAGGTAAATATTTGAAGAGATATTAGCCAAATATTTTCCAAAATTAATGAAAGCTATCAACCCTTGGATCCAAGAAAATCAGTGAAACCCAAGAAAAAGAAATACAAAGAAAAACACACCTAGACACATCATAGTCAAATGATTGTAAAACCAAGATTAAAAAGAAAATGTTAAAAGCAGTGAGAAATAAAGACACATTAGATTTACAAGAATAATGGCAGATTTTTCATTAGTAACAGTGGAATCCAGAAGACAGCCTTTAAAAAGGCTGAAAGAAAAAAGAAAGAAAAAATTGTCAACCCAAATGATAAGGTGGTAAGCTCTAAGCAGTAGGTTACCACTGATTTTGATTTCTGATTTTACATCTTCTATAACCATAATACATTGTTTAAACTTAAAAACACTTAAAAATATAAGAAAAAAATTATATCATATAGGGGTCATATTTAATATAAAAGAATCATAAGAAAACAATTTGATTAATCTTTATCCTTATTACCAAAGACTTAAATGGTAAGCACTATGTTTTTACTAGTGTAAAATATTTGTAAAATATTTCTATCTGAAGATCAACCAACACAACAGAGATTTTATGTGACAATAGCCCTTTTGTAAAGAGATTAAAGGAAAGGAACAATCACATCTCTTGCGGGCACATCAGGAAACATTAAAGGAAGAGGTGAAATTTGAGGTTTGTTAAAAGGTTTTTCAAGCAAATGGAGAAAAGACCCAGAGTGGGAATCTCTGGATATTTCTGCGAAACACATAATAATAGAGATTTTTTTCCTAGATGGAGGCAGTGAAAACTAAGGTAAAAAGAATATTGATGTCAATAGTGGAGGATCTTGAAAGGTCTAATTTGTAGGCAATGGGAAGGCACTGATTTTTTTTAGAGCACAGAAGAGATATGGCCAATATTATACTTTAGGAAAACAAATCTGTACATTGTGAGTACCATGGGTGGGGAAAGAAGAAACTAGAGCCAGGATTATCAGCTTGAATAAGCAGCATTAATACAGGAAAGAGAAAATAAAGACCTGAACTACAGAGATGGCAGTGAAAAAGGAGATACTGCAGGAACCAGATTGACTGAACCTGGCAAATGGCTGGATGTGGAAAGCCAGGGAGAAGAGAAGTTAATGATAAACCACTGTGAATGAAAACATCATACCAATATTCTATTAATAACATATATACATATTTTTTAATGGGGATTGTAATTGTTACATATGTTAAGTCTGAACTTTTGGACGTACATAAAAGAACTAAGAGTTAGTTGGAAATGAAAGTCTGAAGCTTCAAAGAGAGAGAAAGAGTGAACTAGGAATACATATTGGAGGTCATCTCAGTTAAAGCCAAATGAGTAGCTGAAGTTGCTCAGGGAAAGCGTGTATAGAGAGAAAATAGGAGCAAATGGGTCAGATGATTCAACCTTGAAGAATATTCAGAAGAGGGCTGAAGAGAGGAGATTTGCGAATGAAAGACCAGAGAAGAACCACCTAGGTATAGGGTCATAGAAGCCAAGGGAGGATGTAGTAGAAAACATGGAAAGCAGGAAAATCTCTAGAGTTATGACTGATCTGCCTCCAAACAAAAAGATTTTTAAAAATACTTTGTGACCCTAATTATCTACAGCAGATATTATTGAGACAAAAGAAACAAAAACATATCTACTGGGACTTCCCTGGCAGTCCAGTGATTAAGATTCTGCACTCCCAATGCAAGGGGTGCGTGTTCGATCCCTGGTCGGGGAACTAAGATCCCGCATGGCCAAAATAAAAAAAAAAAAAACATATATATTTCCTCATTGCTACCTCAAGGAATGCCCCACAGAGTCAGTTTTGTAGAATTTGTGGAATTCATTTACAAAATTATAAACTGGAAATCACAGTTTTCATAGATATTTCAAGACTATGTCCTAAATTTGCAAAAACAGATGCTTACAGAAGCTGTTAGCAAGTCACAAAATGCTTCAGATACCATTAGGTATCAAGTTAGGCATGAAATTAGGTTCATTTATTCATAAATAAACTAATAAATTAAAAAATAATATAACTAAGCAAATATTTATTGAGTACCTACTATGTGTTGAGAACTATTCTAGGCACTGGAATAGAAACTGTTTCTCCTTTTACTAAAGAAAATGGAATATATTATAGATAGCTATAAAATTCTAGTAAATTACAAGATGAGTCTTGTAATACTAAAATTGCTGCCCTGTTCCTTGTTTTTAAGGTTCATCTATCTTTGCTCTGGATCCTGGTCTCTCTTATGGCCATGAAATAAACCAGTCATTTACAGGTTAATTACCATGGTGGACTGGTTATTTTCTTTTCTGTGATCGGAGAAAATAGTCAACAGCATGAACAGATAAGAGAAGTTAAGAACTGAGAATGGGGACTGGGCATAGGTGTTCACTGATAACATTCCAGATGACTCCTCAAAGGAGAGGTGACAATGGAAGCCATCAGAAGGAGTCAAAGAGTAAACGGGTATTTATTTAAAGCAAGGAGGAGATAGCACCCTTTAGCCTCACCTCATTTCATCTACTGTCTTCAACCTAATTCAACAAATATTTATAAAGGAAGTACTGATATCCAATACTGTGGTTGCTTTTTGTGAAAGAAAGACTTGGAGAAATTAACCCACAAATAGATCACTCTGTGCCAACGGTTCTCACCTTGCACTGTGCATCAGAATCACATGGAGAACTTTTTGTAAATACATACGCTCAGTCTCTATTTCCAGAGATTTTGATTCAATCAGTTTAGAAAAGGGTGCAGGCATCAATATTTTTTAAAAGCCCCCTGTTGATTCTAATGTGTGGGCTATGCTAGAATACCCCAAAAGCCCAATCAGCATGTCAACTGTGAGACTTTTCTTTGGGCAACAGAAAGCAGCAAGTGAAAAGTTGAAGCTCACACTACCTGTTTAGTTGGTCTTTACTGGCTATTCAAAGAAGTTCAAGAAATTTGGCATGATTATTTTCTTAGTGCCTTTTTAAAAGCCATAATTTGATCATAAATTTATAAACCAGCTCAATAAGAGCCTGGAATTTTCACAGAGAACAGCTTCCAGAGTTTTTTTTTCTTTCTTTCTTTCTTTCTTTCTTTTTTTTAAGTAACTTATGATGTAGTAGTGGCTACAATGGGGAACTAATTACTACATAATCATTTCAAGAGAGCAATTAATTTGTGTTTCCTTTTTTTCTTTTCTCCAAAAGAAGTGTTTACATAATCCAACATATTGTCAGTAAAGAAGAATTTACAAGTGGGAACAATTCCATTTCTGCTGATGTGTTACATTTGGCTTTGTAATTGAGAACCTGGATCCATTGTACCTACAAATAAACATGGGTCTTCCCAGGCCTGATACTTATCATTTAGACAATCATTGGATCATGGTCTGACAGTAACTTGGTCTGGAAAAAATCATTTTGATAGACAAAATAGGATGTTTAAATGAGACTCTGTCTGAGTTTATAGTTGAGACCAACAGGTATCACATTCTAAAGGGAGTGCTAAGGCCATCTAGGCCTTCTATGTAGGACTTGGAAAGAAGATGCCCCTGCCTCCAAGTTAAGGTGCTGGTTTCCCAACTCTGCACTGTGTAAAAAGGGTAACAGTTCATGAGAGCCCCATATTGAGGATTTCTTAGGGTTTCTTGAGAGTTCCTTCCAGAGAACCACTTGTAGGACCTACAGTGTATTTCCCCAGAGTATAGTGTGCGAACAGAGACTGGTACCTGATTCATGCCTAAAAATTCCAAAAGTTAGTGGGCAGGAGAAGAGAGCTGCTTTGCAGAAGACTTGCATTTCAATCTAATGGTTGAAGACATGTGAGTTTTCCCATGGACCAAATGGACCTATGAAAGATACCCAGGTTTAAAAGGACTTTGACATGGAAGCAACCCAAGTGTCTATCAGTAGATGAATGAATGAACACAAGGTGGTATATACTTACGATAGAATATTAACCAGCCTTAAAAAGAAAATTCTGACACGTGCTACAACATGGATGAGTCTTAAAGACACTATGCTAAGTGAAATAAGCCAGTCACAAAAGGACAAGTACTGTATGATTCTGCTCATATGAAGTATCTTGAGTAGTGAAATTCATAGACATAAAGTAGAATGATGGTTGCCATGGGCTGCATGGAAGGAAGAATGAGGAGTTGGGGGTCAATGGGCACAGAGTTTCAGTTTGGGAAGATGAAAAAGTTCTGGCGATGTATGGTGGTGATGGTTGCACAACAATGTGAATGTACTTAATGCCACTGAACTGCATGCTTAAAAATAGTAAATTTTATGTTGTGTCTGTTTTACCACAATTAAAAAAAGAAACAAAAACAGGCCCTGACCAAGAGAATTTCCTGGAAGAGTGAGATGATCCCCACAGAAGAAGGGTCTGGATGGGCCCCTGGAAGCCAGGGGCTGAGAGGGGATTATAACCTGTCAGTCAGGAGAGGCAAACCCACATCAGGGATGGCTATCAGGAGATTGCTAGCCCCGAGAGTCCTCTAAGAATTTATAAAAGCAACTCATGATAAAAAGAGAATGCTGATGTCTGATATAGAGGGCCCTGAAACCAACTTAGGACAGCATCAGTCTTGTAAGGCTTTGCCCTCTCATCCAACCTCCTTGCACCTGTCTTAGGGGAGGAAGTGAAGTGAGGAAGAGTCACAAAGCCCACTATGACCCTCTCCTGACCATAGGCTTCTAATCCTGGGCAAGGGGAAAAGCTCAGAGACTATTTAACACCTGAGTATGTCAGAAGAGCTGTGGAATCTACCAGACTTCACTCAAGAGTAGGGAAGATTGATTCAACAGAGTAGGTTTAAAGGAAGAGGGGTGACAAAGAATCAAATGGCATTCTGCTGGCATCCTAGAAGTCTAACTTCTTTAATCACCCAGTTAGAGAGAAATCTCTCCTTGGAGTTTAGAGGATGGCTCATGGAGAATCATCCGTTTCACTCCTCTCCTTCTTCCCCACCTTCAGGAAGCCAGACTGGTCTCTTAATCATCATCTAAGGAAACACCCCAGGGAACACAGTATCTGGGAAGAGGTCCCACACCCAAATAAATAAATAACAATTTTCTACTCATGGCTTATAAAGGGGGAAGGGAATACAGAGGTGCTGCTATGTGGCCAGCAAGACTGTCACTAAAATGACTGTCAGTTCCTCCATCACAGCCCTAGCTTTCCCCTTCTGCAATGTTGATGTGGCAGACCAAAATAATTATTTGTGGCTGCATGCATTCATTTATTCAATACACTTTTATTGAGTACCATTATATATAAAACACCAAAAGGAATAAAAGATAGCTAAGACATGAACATATGCTTTGATGGACATATGTTCTAGTGGAGGAAAACATACAGACTCACCATTAACTGTAATATAGGTCAAAGAGAGGAACAAATAACCATGAGATTAGAAGGTTTATAGAGAGAAGGTTACATTTAAATTAAGCTTTGAATGATGGGACAATTTTGAGGGGAGATGGCATAACTGGAACAGAATAACTAAAGTGGAGAGGATGTTAGAGCGAAGATCAGAGGGCAGAGAAGCAGGTGGCTGATTTGTAGACTATGAAGTAGTTGAGTTTGTAATTTGCATAGAATACTCTGAAAAGAGAAATGAGGGCCGGGGGCAGGAAGATAGTTTGGTATGAGATTTCCAAGGGCCTCAAAGGCCAGAAGTTTGTACTTTAATAGGTAATGGGGGAGTAATTTAAGGTCTATGAGTGGGTGAATGATGCAATCTAAAATATGGTTTAGGAAGAACAAATAGAAGGCTATTACAATTGCTCAGTCTAGAGGTAATGAAGCCCTTGAGTAGGATGGTTGCCGTGGCAACTGGAAAGGAGGAAAGGGATGGGAGAGGTTTTGGGGAGGTAGAATAAATGGGGCTTGGCTCCTGATTGCATATGCCCTTTCCACACCCTCTGTTTGACCTTCATTCCTTCCCTCTTTTGATCATAAAGGTGTATAATGTGTCCCTTAATACCCTGACTTATATTCCCTGGAAAATTTCTCATCAGTGTTATGTAAGGCTTCATTTGCAGTATCTATGAAAGACTCCCCAAAGGACAATTCTTGATGTTCAAAATGAAGAAGTAATATTCTACATCTACATTCCTGCTTTAATTTCTCTGTATTCTAGACTTACAGGTAAAGTTTTACCCCTTTTATCCTAGGATCCTTACTGTCAGAAAATGTAAGCACACATTAGTACATTTCTCATGAAGTTCCTGCTGCTCATGCAAAATGGAAATCAGGATCATAAAAGTAAAGTTATTAAAAATGATAGTAAATTCCTTTCTTTGTTCCGTTATTCAGCTTTAGGAGCATCTCTGTTCTCTAAGAGCCTCAGAGTATTAATTTTATATATTTAGGAACAAAACAACTTAACGATATTCGTATTCATGTATTTATAAATACATAATTCTAAAGTACAGATCTATTCAGAAGTTAATGTATACTATAGTATAGGTAGATCTCATTCCAGAGTTTGAGTTCAGTAGCTCTCAACATATCGTTTTTTGTCTTCATAAAATTCTGAGATAAGAAATCCTTGCAGAGGAAATTCCCTGGTGGTCCAGTGTTTAGGACTCTGCGATTTCACTGCCGAGGGCCTGGGTTTGATCCTTGGCTGATCCCTGGTTGGGGAACTAGAATCCCACAAGCCGCGTGGTGTGGCCAAAAAAAGAAATCCTTCCAGATATTCTTGTATATGGATTCTTGGGCTAGGGACTGAGGTGATACCACCTGATTATTAGAGTCGAGAGTTTGGTATCTGGTGGGGTAGGGGTTGAGTGGAGGTGGGAGGGACAAAACCAAGATGGCAACACTTGAATTCTGACTGGGAACGCTACTTTTGACACTGGCACAAATAAAGCACACAGAACATACAAGGCCACACAAATAAGTCAGCTTCTGAAAAGTGAGATTGTCACAAGGCTCACAATTGGGCTGGAAATTTGGGAGCGTCAGTAATAATTTTTGTGTCTAAGGACAGAAGGTATCTGAGTTATACAAACAAGGGGGTGTACACTATGAACCCAAATGAACAATTCATGGGTGAGGAGACTGTGACTACATTAGCACAGGGAGGGGTGCATAATGACAGAATCAGTTTCCCCCATCTGAGTCACATATCTTCATAGAGAGGTTTTTTTCTTATGGTAATAAAAGTTGTGAACTTCCAGAATATCTATACATATTCAAAATACATTTTACATCCTGACAAATTCATTTTGGATCATCTCTTTTAATAATCCTAATATTTAAAATTTGTATTTACTGTACACCGTACATGGCTGGGCTTCAAGGAATCTGTGAACTCCCTGAAATTATATGTAAAACTATGTGTGTATGTATATTTTTCTAGAGAGGGTCTCTAGCTTTCATCAAACTCAAACCTATAACTCTAAAATGATTAAGACCCAATGAATAGATAATTAAAAATTGAGGACCTTTTTCCCCTCATAAAATCAGGGCTTTTTAGCATAAATTCTGACATAAATATTGTACTTACATCAAGAGCCACAGATTGCTTGGCCCACGACTTCTTCACTTGATCATACATAATTGTATTGTTGATGCCAAGGCCACAAAAGATGACAAAAGCCTAGGAAAGAGAAAGCTCACTAACTAAAAATTGCAATAACTCATTGGCATAATCTAATATAAAAGCAGGCAGTCATCAGGAATGGGCCTTCAATATAATTTTATTGAATACAGAGGTAGGCCTTGGGGAAATATGTACATTAAAATTCTTAATTACTATTGTCATGTAACAACTTTATCGCTCACATTGCACATGAGAAAAATTATTAAGTTAATGTCATTGCGAAGAAATGACTTTAAATACATTTAAAAATGTACAGTCCGTTTAAATGCATTCTTTATTTAGGTTGTGAACTGATTTTAGTAATTTCATCCCATTTAACCAATAGCCACCTCTTTCAGCAGCTAGGCTATAAAATATTTTGGTAAGGAAACCAAGTGAGTGTAAATGAGGTAAATGTTAAGGGGACAGAGGATTCATATTTAGAACCAATTAGTAAACAAGCCCTGATGTAGCCTCAACTGGAGAAAAAAAATCATGGGGTTTTCATGTTGGCTACTGGTACAAAGTCTACTAGGAAGCCTGTTCAAGGCTAACCTCTCTAGCTAGAGGGCAGACTGGAGTAAACAGAAGCTTGTAAACATAAGAAAGGTGATGGCAGTACACCTGGCAGAGCTGGCTAGAGGTCTCATGACTGAACACACACAAACAAGACAAAGATAAGACAACACTTTGGAGAGAACAGCAAGGCAATTCAACTCTGTAAAAAACAATCAATTAGGGTAAAAACATCTAATTCATGAAAAAAGAGAATCAAATCTTACCTAAACATTGATATATTCTTTAAATCTTCCTTTAAATTTCATCACACTGTCAAAGTATAATGATTAATAAATGTCAAATAATAATTATTTATCCTTCCTAATGGGGGCAAGCTGTAACCAGGAGACTACTGGTGACTCAGCTGTAACCCCTGGTTCACAAATTTATTTTCTTACCTCAAAAAGTCGTTGATCTGCGTCATCGAAAGGTTTCCCATCAAGTCTATTTAACACTTGAGCCACTCCTGTGAGAAGAGGTTGGGATATGTGGTCATTTTCGGTGCTGGACACCATGTTCCTACAATACAGTAAGATGACTCTATGCTCCTTTAAGTGCACACACTCAGCTTAATCCCTGGTTACTCTCACACCTGCTGCCTCCATGAGAGCAGATCTGAGGTGTACAGGGATGCAGTCTATTTTCCAGCTGTGATATCCAGACCAGGTCTCAGGGAAGCCTGGAGTTCTACCAGGCATCAATCAGATTCCCTAAAAATGGTTTTCAAGATGACTGTGCACAATAATTGATGTATCTGGCATACACATATATACACAATTACATACTTATACACATATACATATACATACTTGAATATCTATAACTGTATGTATATATAAACACATATATACATGCAATATATTAAAATTTTTAATTATATATAAATTAAAAATATATAAAAATATAATGTACATAATTATATAAATATAAAAATTTTAAAATATATATAACTAAATTTTTTTTTCAATTCTCTGAAGCACAGCGCTTGAGTTCAGGCAGCATGGCATAGTGACTAAGAACATACGCTCTGGAGTTAGACAGTCTTGGTTTGAATTTTCAACTCCACCATTAGTGGTGTTACCATGAGCATGTTACCTAACATTTTTAACACTGAATTTCCTCATCAGTAAAATGAGGATTAAAATGTTAACTGTCTCAGTGGGTTATGAAGATTAAATGAGATAACATTTGATTAATGTTTGGAAAGCATATTGTTCCACACGGAGAGAACATTCAAGAAATGTTAGGAATTATGATACAGTTAACTTTCAAAGCAAGGTTAGTTTTGTTGCCTGCTCCCAATGGGGTTAAACTAGTTTTAACAAATTTAACTTGTGTGTGTCTTCTTTCCAAAGTTCATTTCCAGCATTATACCAGATGTTTGGGGCACGACTATTAAAGCACACAAGTCTAACTGGAAAAATTCAACAATCTTGAAAACCATTCCCTTGTATCCCTATTTAGTATAAACAAAAATGACTGTAATTCTAAAGCATGCTTGTATTTTTTAAAACACCTAACTTCGCATCAGGGAGGTAAGTCGTCATATGCTAGAAGACATGTATAATAAAATACAAAGCTTTTAGTGTGTAACAGGCAAACTACAGTCTTAGTTTTGAAAGAATAACAGATGGTTACTGTTAGAAATGAAATGTAGGACTGCATGTGAGATTGCCATTGGACATCTACAGATAACGTATGGTGTTTCTTATGAAATTTCTCTTCTCTTTAAACTTAAATATTACATATTTTGGGAATTCCCTGGCGGTCCAGTAGTTAGGACTCCACGCTTCCAGTGCAGGGGGCAGGGGTTCTCTGGTCAGGGAACTAAGATCCCGCACGCTGCACGGCGTGGCCAAAAAAAAAAAACCATCTTAAATATATTTAAAATTCTACCCATGATGTAATTCAATGCTTTGTACTAGGGGCTCAAATTCTCAAATCTTAGAATATACTTTATGTTCAATAATGTACTAGTATTTTCTGCAAATTAAGCAAACTGATGAAAAAAATTAGAATTCAAGTCTTAACAATATTTACAGAATACTGAATCCTTTGGTAAGTCCAATATCTTAGAGTTTAAGAGGCAACCTTAGGGTGAAGCAAAGAGAGGCAAATAGTTACATTAGTTACAAATGTATTAGTTACCTTATGTCTCTTAGAAAAATAACACATTTTCATTGTGTTTAAATAACTAATGTCTCCATCCTTCTTGACTTTAACAACTGGCCCCTTCTCGCCTAGACTTCTTTCTTAGGTTTGAGATTTCCTAACTGAATTTTCAAGGAAAGGAAAGGAGCAGGGAGGGGGAGAAAAATTGGAAACTGCTTTGGTCCACAATTCCCTTATTCAGGAATTGGACCTATTTTGGAACCATCCAGGCAGAAAGACACATGTACAGTATATGCCTAACAATGCACGTCCTTTCTTCCTTTGCATTTACTCCACGTGTAAAAGCATAGATGTAAATATACAGATGTACTAGGAGTTAAGAAGCCCGAGTTTTACTTGGGACTCTGCTACTAACTCACTTTGTGACCTTATGCAAGTCTTTTCTCTCTCTTTGGGCCTCAGTTTCCACAGAGTAAGATAAAAGAGTTCAGTTAGCTGCTTTCTGAAATACCCTCCAACTTCAAAATGATTGGTTCTTATTTAAAGGAATAAATATTTGTTCATTGTCCTGATTAACACTGATTCATCAGAAGTCTTCACTTACGAGATTACACAAGAGTATGAGACATAAGTTGATGAGTCCTGGACATAAAAAGGGGAACATTTAAAAAAGAGATGGATGTATTTTAAAGTAAATTGTACTTCTTTATAAAAGAAGTTTGAACTATTTAGGTAATGTCTTACCAATTATTTGGTGGTTGCTATTCCAAATAGGTACGCAGAGAACCGATCTTATGTGAAAACCAGATATCTGTTCAGCCTAGGATAAAAGAAATTAACTAAAATTAAATATTATCTACCCATTTCTGACATTTAGCTTACCACTCTTCATAACAGATATTTAAAAATAACTTTTAAAAAGACATATTATAATCTAATTGTAATGCATATACTCACCTCTTTTCATTTAAAACATCACAATGCACGTCCCAAGGAAATCATGCCCTAACCAAATATGAATCAACCAATAAACCCTACACCTGCACTACCTCTCCCAATCCCTGCACCCACATAAAGCTGAATGTAAAACTATCTTGATCACGATCACACCACCAGACAAGAATTCTGGCAACTGTTTCTGCTCTGAGTAGTTAAAGCATTTTAATTAAACCAGTGGTCAATATTTCTCTGTGAGCACATCTTTTAGTAAAAAAATTGAGTCTATAATGCTGTTATATGTGTATTTACTTTTTTTAAATTTATTGAAGTATAGTTGATTTACAATGTTGTGTTAATTTCTGCTGTACAGCAAAGTGATTCAGTTATACATATGTACACATTCTTTTTTTTAAGATTCTTTTCCATTCTGGTTTATCACAGGATACTGAATATAGTTCCCTGTGCTATACAGTAGGACCTTGTTGTTTATCCATGTATTTACTTTTAATATTCTGTATTTCTAACATTACTGATTTATTACATATGTTGCAAAATCATATAAAAATAAAAGTCACGAAAGATAAGATAAGATAAGGGTTCAGCAATCTTTCTGTACCCTAACAGATTGTCAGGAGATGATATATATGAAATACAAAAGTATAATTATCAGCATCAGACAAATGTCATTCAGTAACAAGCTCCACTTAATATTAAAACCAAAGATCCATATTTGAATTGCTAGATAAGAGCTACTAAAGACTGAAAGGGTGTTAGTGAATTGATATGACCTTGGTTTCTAGTGAGAAAGGTCAACCTGTCATCCCAATCCAATCAGAGAAAAAATAAAACATTGAGGTTCTAGATTATGGTTATTGGGATAAAAGATTTTTTTATATTTTAAAACATTTACTGTAGAAGTTAAGAGCTACATATTTGTTGAAGTTGGAAGTTAATTTATACACCTAAATTTTATATTTGGATTTTTATATTTGGATTTTTTTTTTGGTTTTCCTCTGAGGAATTAATTTTTCAGATATCTTCTACTCTTGATACCAGTATATTAGTTTGTTTTTTAAAGTAATTTTTTGATCTTTTCCTTGAAATCTTTCCCTATTCCTAGCTCATGAAGATATTCTCCTATTATTTCCCTAGAATCTTTATTGTTTTAACTGTTACTTTTAGATTTACATTCCAACTGAAAATAATTTTTGAGTATAGTGTGAGCTGAGAGTCAAGATTCTTTTTTTTTTTTTCTTGGTGGATATCCAACTGGACCAGGACTAATTCTGTGGGGCAGGGGAAATGCCTCTCCCCACCACTATCTGGTACCACTTTTTTCATTAATCATGTGTCCATATATGTAAGGATCTGTTTCTGGACTCTGTTCTACTTCATTGATTTATGTGTCTACCCTTATACCAATACCATACTGCCGTGAATAATAAAGTCTTATAATACATCTTGGTATCTGGTGGTGTAATTTCTCCAACTTTTTCCTTCTTTAAGATTGTCTTGACCATTGTTGGCCCTTAGCATTTCCATATTAATTTTAGAATCAACTTGAAGTACACACACACACACACACACACACACACACACTTACACTGCTGAGATTTTTATTAGGATTCTATTGAATTTATCAGTCAATTTGGGAGAAATTTGACATATTTACATCATTGAGTCTCTCAATCTATAATATCCCTCTATTTAGAGTTCTTAAAAATTTCTCTAAGCCAACTTTTATAGTTTTCTATGCAGAAGTCTTACATATAATTTGTTATATTTGTACCTGGTGTTTTAAAAGTTCGTGTTATTATAAATGGTATTATTATTTTCTAATGCTTTTAATTGACATATAGAGACATAATTGATTTTTGTATATTGAACTTGGATCTATCAATCTTGCTAAATTCAATTATTAACTTTAATATCTAGTGCTTTGGATTTTCTAGGCATATTATCATGTCATCTTACTCTTCAATTCTATGCCTCTTAATATGTGATTTTAGATCATGTGATTTTTTTTCTTTTTCCATTTGTTAAGAGCATAAATTACATCAATTGATTTTTGAGAATTCCAGAAAAAAAACAAAAAAAGCCAAAAGCCTGGGCATAAATCATTCATCAATGCACTCTTTCATTATATATTTATTTACCACCTCCTATGCACCAGACACATTGCTGGGTATTAAGGATATAAAAATGAATTCGAACAGTTATTACCCTTGAGGAGCTCACAGTCTAGTCAAGACAGAAGTAGTTAAGATAAAATAAGTGTAAAGCCAGCAACTGACTGTGTTTAGAGAAATCTGGAGCAGTTTTAGCTCCTTAAAAGTGGGTCTTCAAAGATGAGGGTGACAATGATGATGACAAGATAACATTTACTAGATGATCACTTGATATCAGGCACCTTGTTCTGCACTTTCACATGCATTATTGCATATACTTACTCAAACAACCCTATGAAGTAGGTACTGTTAACATCTTCCCTTATCAGATAAGACCTAGAAAGACTGACTGCTTTGAAAGTGGAAAGATTGGTTCGAAGGAAGCCAATCACAAACACATCCATCAAAGTTATCTTCCAAAAGAACAAAGTGGTTTTCTTCCTCTCCCTAAGGAGAGAGTCTGAATAACAGCAATGTCAGTGAGCACAAAGAGAAGGAAGTCAATTTTAGAGAGGCCTGGGAGGTGTAATCTATAGACTTGGGCTGGCCTGAGTAGCACTAGGATGCTGGGGTGTGTTTTGTTTTGCTGACGGTCATACACAATTGTCGGCGGTGCCGCCCCAGCACTGAGCAGTAGGCACAATTGGCTCTGCCAGCTCTTGGGACAACTGTAGCCCCTGTCTAACCTCTCCCGGGAAATCTGAAGCAGCTGAGGGTAGAGGTCACAGTGCAAGAAGAAAGGGAACATGCACTAAGTGACAGAAACAAGGAGAGAGACAGCCTGAGAGGCTTGGTGGTGACAAAAATAAACCTCAGGCTCTTTGTCAGTGAAGTAAAAGATAATTTTCCTTACCAAAAAATTAGTGTAGTTCCCCAAAAGAATTTTTGTTGTAGGGAGGTAGGAGTATGTGTTCTCCCATCCCTACAAAAGATAATATTGAGGTTCCTGGTTTGAGGAAGGGCAGTGGAGCTCCTTGAGGTAGGGAACACAGGAAGTTTGAGGGAAATGATTCCAAATTCAAGCTGACACACATTACAATTGAGAGGGCAAGGGGAAGGGAGAGTGAAGAAGGAGCCCCTCGTATTAACTGCGTGGGTAAAATCACCAAGAAAGAGCTCGTCCAATAAAAAGACAAAAAGGATGAAAAATTGAATCTGAGGGGACACAATATTTAGGACAGGAAAAAGAAGGCAGGATGGAAAAGAACTCCAAAGCTCATTTTCTTCAGCTCAGGCTTTATAGCATTCCTAATGTGTGAACACATTGCTAACAGCCTTTCTGGAAATAGATTTATTGACGTGTATCCAGAGTCTAAAAAGTACAAACACCCTTTGCCTTATCAATTTTATGTCTAGGAATTTATCCTATGGCAATTATCATAGCTATGCACAAAAGTTTACATATAAAGGTATGAATCATAGCATTATTTATGATAATGATATATCAGAAATAACCTGAACATTCCACTGGAGGGAGTTAGTTAAGTAAATCATAACACAGTAGAATATTATCCATCTAATTAAAATCATGCTATAGAAGAATATTTGTAAACAGGGAAAATTGTAATACATTAAGTGATAGTAGTGTGGGCATCTGTGGGTGTACAAACATATATTACATACATTGGAAAATCCTGGAAAAATTATAACCATAATAGTTGCCTTTGAATTGTTTGTCCATGGGAGTTTGTTTGTTTCTTTGCTTTTAAAATAAACTTTATCTTTTATTTATTTATTTTATTTACTTATTTATTTATTTATTTATTTTGCGTTACGCGGGCCTCTCACTGTTGTGGCCTCTCCCGTTGCGGAGCACAGGCTCCGGACGTGCAGGCTCAGCGGCCATGGCTCACGGGCCCAGCCGCTCCGCGGCATGTGGGATCTTCCTGGACTGGGGCACGAACCCGCATCCCCTGCATCGGCAGGCGAACTCTCAACCACTGCGCCACCAGGGAAGCCCTAAACTTTATTTTTTAAAAACAGTTTTAGGTTCATAACAAATGAGGCAAGTACAGAGAGTTCCCATATACCCTCTGCCCCAACACATGCACATCAACACCCCTCACTATCAACATCCCCCACTAGAATGGTACATTTGTTGCAACTGATGAACCCACACTGATTCATCATTATCATTCAAAGTCCATAGTTTATATTAGGGTTCACTCTTGATGCTGTATGTTCTATGGGTTTATATATATATAAAAATATATATATTTAAACCCATAGAACATATATATAAATATATATATAAATATATATATTTATATATATAAATATAATATATAAATAAATATTATATATAAATATTTATATATAATATATAAAATATATATTTATATATAAATAAATATATATTTTTTATTATATATAAAAATATATATATAAATCTATATAATGACATGTATCCACCATTACAGCATCACACAGAGTAATTTCACTGCCCTCAAAATCTTCTGTACACCACCTATTCATCCATCCATCCCTCTGGCAACCACTGATCCTTTTTTCATCCAGCTCTATTGAGGTATAATTGACAAAACTGTAACATTTAAAGTATACAACATTATGATTTGATACATGTAGACACTGTGAAAGAACTCTGCCTATGGGAGTTTTTTAAACTACTATTTCTATTTTCTAAATTTTAGATAATGAATTACTTGTACACAAGGGAAAAAGTTCTCTTCTAAATAGAATTATAGGGGAACAACAGTGTCAAATGTTGCACAATAGTCAAACAGGATAAGCGCTGAAAATGGGCTATTGGATTTAGTAACACAGAAGGATAACTGAAGGCAAAGATAGTCAAGGGAAGAAGGAATGGGATCAGGAACAGAAGTAAAGTGGTTAGTTCTGGAGAAGAGGAAGGCCACACTGAGAGAGCAGAGCTAGAGTCTCGCACGGGCTGAGCCTAGGAGGAGGGGAGCGGCGACTGAGGATGTTGAGGGTATTTCTAAGCCATTCCCACTGTGGCTGAGGAAGGGAAGTGGGGCCAGCACTAACTGGCTATGAGCACAGGGAAGAGGGGGTGGTGACGATTAGCAAGCTTGATGAGCCCAACAAGGTGGGAGAGGGGAAGAAGGAAGGATGGCAGAGTATGATGAGAGTGAATTTTCCAATTTTAAGATCATTGAGGCAATCCCCTAGTTGTCTATTTGTGGCAATGGCTGTTGTTTCTGGAAAGATAAAGATTAAAATTCACATAATTAGAGTCCCAAATATTAGACCATATGAGACTAAGCAGCCTTTCCAGGAGGCTACCATTAAAATAAATACATTATCTAGGGGTGCCTAGTTCTTTCCAATTAAAGATGTATATATTAAAAATTTTCCAAGTCTCTGTCCTCACTGGGTCTTTCCAGTTAATGGATATAATTTAAGATGGTTTACCTCATGGAGCCATCAAAACATACCTGTCATATTTTCCAGACTCTCAAAGGCAGTCAAAGGGAATGTTAAAAGAATTGGTGATAACGTAATACTACTCATTAATGTGCAATGTGTTTTCTTCCCCTAGAACGGTATGTGCAACTTTAATAGTAATCTAAAGTAGTACTTTATCCCCCAAACACCAATCTATCAGTGAGAAATTCTGGTACTAGGACAAGCGAGGGAGGAGATGTTCTCAGTCATTCCTCTGATTTCCCTGAAACAACAAAGAGGCATTTCTTTATGCCAACCTCATCTGCACATAGGTTTCTAGAACACTGCCTACAAACGATTCCTTAAATTCCTGACGAAAGCACTCCTAAAAAATAACTGACATTTGGACTTAGAGCCGACGCATTGTCTTCCACCACCGACGCAGCAAAGTCTGTTCGACTCTTAGAACCATGGCCCCCTATTTGTCTTCACTACCCACAGCTTCCCCATTGTATAACTTATTCAAGTCTTAGTAATCCTCCTAACTTTCCTCACCCTCCTGGTCATCTGGAAATTTTATATCCATTGTCCAATCTTCCCTACCAAATCCCATGCTCGGGAAAGGCTCTCAGCCTGGTTTACACTAAGTATCAGCAACTGAGAGATTACCGGGAGCAAGTGCATTTCAGCCCTACCTCTTAATGGTTCCATTTTCCCACATTTCCCTTTGTAACAGAAGCATAACTAATAGACCAGAAGGCGTTACAAAGAATGGAAAAGGAGCTGTCCTGCCAGGCTAGCACTCAGCATCCCAGATTGCGGAAGTGCTTTGCTGTGAAGATCTGACAGGCGAAAGGGGCTTTAATGCTCTAAGTCAAAGGATCTCAGAGCCTGAAGTCCCATTATCCTTAAGTGCTACAGGACAAGGGTAAGAATTTTTGAGTTGTCTGTAACAGGCTTTAATAAAAAAAAAAATTCTTTTTAAATCAGAGAAAGAACGTCACAGGGAAGAACTGCATGGGATTGAAGAGTGACAGAATCAATATCATGACGTCTTAGATTTAACTGTGTAACTCTGGGCATCAGCCCCCCATGGAAGAGGAGACCTGGGTGCTGATGGGTTTTCCACCACTTCTGAATCTGTAACACATAGACCACCAAACCATCCATGAATAAGCCCTGCCCTACTTTTTAGTTATTTTCTGCCATTCCCCTTGCTGAACCTTTCCTATTTAAATGCTGGGTCCAATTGTTCATTTCTGTTGCAGGCAGAAAAGAAACCCTGCATGTAATGGCTCTGAAAATTCTTTCCATAACTATATAAAGGGAAGGAAATACTAAATTAAAACAGAATATTATACCTTATATTGAGTAAATAATAGCTTGTTGTACATTCGTATACTTGTTTTAAGGTGTTCTTTGATCTAGTATGAAAAAAAAAGGGCAGAAAGCTTCACAGATGATGTGCTAGAGTGTAACTAATTATTGGGAGTTGAGTTCATAAGCACAATGCTGACTAAAAGCAAGGCCAGAATAATTGTTTCATGGTGAAGGTATTTGTAAATAGAGTATGCACTCCAAGAAGCCACCTGACCCAATGTCAGGTCATTTGCAAATGCAGTTTATATACATGCTGTTGGGACAGTCTCAGACAAGGATATTAGTTAGAATAAAATCCAACCAACACTCCTTGCTGACGAGGGCAATAGAAAGTAACCCATCTGAATTCCCCAAAGATACAGCAAGACAAGTTAGTTTACTTAGATCTTGCATTATTTCAATTCTGGTTTTGAGTAATAGTTTATAGTTTTTAGAGGGCTCATAATAGCCTGGTAAAATATAATTTCACATAAGATATAAAAGGTCTAACATTTTAAAACATCTTTATAATTTTGCCTAATTAAAAAAACAATATATGCACTCGTGAAATTTTCAAGTTAAACCAAAATCAAAAGCTGTAATCTTGCCATCTCTAGAGATAGCAACTATTAACAGTTTGGGATAAGTTCTTCCTGATCTTTTCCTACAAATATGTAATATGTTCATACATCAATTTATAATATTCAACAATATATAATTATTCATAAATAACACAGATAATATATTCAACAATATTGAACAATATTCAATAATAATGCTTATTAGATGTTGGGGATACATCAGTGAGCAAAGCCAATAAAATTCTCACCTTCTTTGAGCTTACATTCTAGTGAGAGAAGGCAGATGGTGAACAATACAAAAAATACATAAATAAACTATGTTAGAAGGTATTAAAAATTATGGGGAAAAAGAGCAGGATAAAAGGGATTAGAAATACCAAGGGCACCAGACCTTACTAACAGGTAACATTTGAACGATGACTATAAAGAGGTGAGGATGTGACCCACGCAGACATTGGAGAAAGAGTATTTCAGCAGAGGAGTAGCCAGTGCAAAGGCCCTGAGGTAGGTGTATGAGTGGCATGTTCTAGGAATAACAAGGAGACTGGTGTGGGTGGAGAAGTATGAATGAAGGCTGAGGATAGAAAATGAGGTGACATCGTGTAGGGCACTGTAAACCTCTGAAAGAATGGTGAGTTTGGATTTTACTCTAGTGAAGTAAGGAGACTATGAAAACTTTGTGAGCTGACTTGTGATACAATATAACTTAAAAATTTAAAACCCCTGGTATTGTATTGAGAAAAGAGTGTGGAGGGGAAGAGCGGAAGAAGAGAAGTAGATTAAGAAGCTACGACCATGAAATGGCCCAGAGATGATGGTGGCTTCGACCTGGGCGGTAGCAGTTGAGTGGTGAGAAATGGTCAGATTTTGGATAAATTTTGCAGGTAGAGCCAATTATACTTCCTGATGAGTTAGATGTGCAACACGAGAGAATCATGCCTATAACATTTTTGGCACAAGCATTAGGAAGAACTGAGTTGCCTTAACAGAGATAGGGAAACAGAGGAGCAAGCTTAGCAGAAAAGAGATTGTAAGTTCTGTTTTGGACATGTTAAGTTTGTTGTCTATTAGAAAAATATGTGCATATATATGTATATATACCCACATGTATTATTCTATACATACTTTTAAACATTATTCTAAACATACTTCTCTATGACTTGCTTTTGTTCTTGTGGACATTTTTTCCATATCAGGACATACAGATCATCTCATGGGATATTTTGTACGGACTCAATTTTGGTCTTTATTATAGTATTATAGGCAGAATTCTAAAGATATGGCCTCTAAGATTCACACCTGCCCACCCTTTACTTTGTACAAATCTGGTATAATCCCCTCCCCTCGGGTGTGGGCAGGACTTGTGAATGTGATAGGACTGTCACTTCTTTGATTAGGTTATGTTATAAGGCTGTGATGGGACAGCCTCTCGTGTGTCACTCCTGACATTATGTAAGCCTCTGTGAGAGCCAACTGGAGTTTCTCCCTTTGGCTTTGAAGAAGTAAGCTGCCAAGTTGTGAGAGGGTCATATGGCTAGTAGTACCTGAGGGCAGTCTCTAGGAGCTAAGAGAGACTTTTGGCCAGCAGTCAGTAAGAAAATGGGAAGCTCAGTCTATAACTGCAAGAACTCAGTTCTGCCGACAACCTGAATGGGTTTTGAAAAGAACGCCAGGACCAAATGAGAACGCCACCTGGCCACCTCCTTGCTTTAGGCCTTGTGAGACCCTAGGCATCATGCCAGACTTCTGACCTACAGAAGATAATAAACAGGTGTTTGCCTTAAGCTGCTGAATTTGTAGTGATTTGTTACACAGCAACAGAAAATTAATATACATGATATTCCTGTCCGTGTCTTCAGGAGCCCAGCATGAATACCCCTACCACAGAGCAAATGACTGATTAAACTACAAAACCCACTAGCATGATAACCCATGAATGTGAGTGTTTCTTGAGCCACTATGAATAAATATAATGAGTTATATTTAGTCAGTCTTTTCTGTCTTGCATCCTTTTTGAGGACTGCAGAATCTTGTAAGAGAATTAGCATACAGTGATCTTCATAAGGCTGCAGAATGTAAACCTCAGAAATTTGGTTCTGGCTTTGTGACTATCTTATATAACCACTCTGTCATAATTTTCCACCCATAAACCAAGGAGTTTGGCCTTAAAACTATGCATGCTATCAAGCCCAGCAGGTACCTCTCTAGGAGTCAAACAGGCAGACAGAAGGCAAGTAATCACTGTGCCTCACTGCTAAGTCGTTCTGTTCACCACAAGGAGGGAACACCATTAAATATTTAAAACAATCACAAAGAGAACACACAGCAGGTAAACAACTATGATTACTTGCCCTGCAGCCCTCACAGCAAGTGCCTGGGATGAGGTTTACATCACATTAAAGACACCCCTTTGTAGCTTCAATCAAAAGGAAGACCAAGGGTTTCACAACTGAGATTTCAAAATAAGGATCGTTCTCTTGCTGCATATCTTTGGGCAGAGTTTCTGAGGACTTACCAGAAGTTACCACAAGGTAGGAAAGACACAGAAATGAGAAATACAGTTTCCACTTTGTATAGCCAAAGCAAATGTTGATGGAATAAATTCTCTCTTATTAGGCACTGGCTTTTAGCCTTATGATTTAAGGACTGGTGGGCTGCTTGGGCCTGGGCAGTATAGCCAGCCCCTAAAATCCGATCATACCTAAATGTGCTTGGGTAACCTGGCCCCTGGATGGCTGGCCAGCCACTCTCGTGAAGAGCCAGGGCCGCATATTGCTGGTCTCCGCAGGGGAGGATATGGTGAACATCTCCCCAGAGCAGCCCAAGGCCATAGGACATGCATCCAGCCTTATTCACCTTTGTAGGTAACACCTGCTATTGTTTCTCCTCTGACCAGACAGGAAAAGACCTGGCTTTCTTGAAGACCTACAAGTTATCAGATTATTGCCACCATCCCTTTTCTGCTGTCAACAGTCACCCTTTATTCCTCTCTTTGGCTAGAGACTTTCCTCTTCTTTCCTCACTGTGTCTCTGGAGGAAAAGGACATTGACATTGGCTTGTCCATGATCGAGGTCTGCTGGTCTGCAGTTCTGTGTAAAGACCTCCTCATTTAGAGAAAAGGACCTGCTTCTAGCAATCCCTCAAGAACCGAAAAACTAGTCCTCAACCAGACTAAAATCTTCACCTGACATTTATATATTTATAGGACTGCAAGATTTACAAAATATTTATATAGAATTTTACTCGTTACATTATGTATGCAAGTAGTATGCCCAAGACTACCCAGCTGGTGAGTAGGGCAGCTGGGACAAAAAGATAGGTCTGCCGTACATAAATTCCTACACCTGTGTAGACAGAGGAATGACAGAGTGGCGATTGTTTTCTAGGCAGCCCCTGAGCAGCTGGTCCCCGTGAGAGGCCACTCAGGGAGAGAGAACTGAATTAGGAATCAGAAGGCCCATAGTCTGTTCTGGGCCCTGTCTTGAGGAAGCTGTGTGGCCTTAGGCAAGTCACTTCAGCTCTCTGAACCTCTGTTTCCTCACCTGTAAATGAAAGAAATCTCTAATATTTCTATTAACTGAAAGTGATATATCTACAGTATGAAACCCCAGAATAAGGCCAATCCACTTTGGGGGGCTCTATCCCAGGTCCCTGCTGTCTAATGAATTGGTGTCCTTCTTCATGTTCAGTGAAGAGAATTCAAACTGCCAGAATTAGTCACTGAGCCATTGAGAAATTTAGGATAGATGCCAGTGCTCAGGATATAGAGTTATGTTGAGAAAATCTATATGAAAAAATAGGAAATGCTTTGAAAAGAATTCCCCATGAAACCTCCCTACAAATTATCATTTTTGTTAACCAGCCTCCAATTATTCAGGGAACTTAGTGAATGTAGAGAACAAAAAAGCATATAGTTTTCCCAGTGGAGATACCTATTGGAGATAATCCATTAATCCTGGATTTAAAAAAAATGATTTCCTTATATTCTATCACTGATAAACAACTACTTAGTTATGATTACTGGGAGAAATTATGGACCCATATACCAGACTCAAGAAGAGAGGATGTAAACCTTTCCAAGAAGACAGCACAATTCTAAAAGGTACCCTCTGTCTCTAGGATAACTCTAGAATTACCTTTAGTGAAAGGGTGAAGCAATTCCATTTTGTCATTGTATTTTTTTATCTTGAGGGAAATACTTAGTATGTTAATGAAAGATATTATCTGAATTGATTATCTTTATCATATCATCTACACCATCTTATATCAGGCTTGTAAGGAGAAGGTTCAAGCCTCTTAGCTTCTTGAGGGAGAGCTCTGTGGCTCAGTCTGAACAAGCAAGCCACAGAAGAAGATATACAGTATAATTCAATTTATATAAAGTTCAGAGACATGCAAAATGTAAAATATGTAATAATATGTAAAAAATGTAATATATTTGGCAGGGATTCAAACATATGTGATGAAACTATATATAAAAGCAAAGGAATGTTAAATTTAAATTAGGATAGTGTGTGGGAAATAAAGGAGACTGGATTAGGGAAGATCAGTACAAGGATTCAAAGGTAATGATTGTATTCTTTTTCTTAAACTGCGTGGTGGGTGTTTATCATGTGTTGTTACACTTTTGCATATGTTTTATGAACCAACTTTTAAAATGGTGTAAATTTGTTGACTCTCTTTGCTACCCCAGAATTTGACTTTATGGCCCAAAGCTCAGAGCAGAATAGTAGCAAGCCATACCAAATTTAGCACTATAATTTGGGGTAGGAATCGACCATCATCTCTTAACCTCTAATCTAATATGTTGACTTTGTAACAATGAATTGGCAATTAATGATTTTTTTCTGCATAGCTAGCATTTCAGTTTGTTCAGCTGTTACTGATGTTAGTAATAGAATACTGAGAACATTTCTTCATAAAAGTGTGTGTTTAGAGGTCTTTTCTTCAGTATCCTCTCTCTAAAGTCAAGAAGGAAAGAAACATAGCAAAAGGCAAAACTTCATAACATCAATCCTAACCCAATTATAATGTTAATGCATATAAATACTGACACCTATAAATCATTTCTGCTCTGCTAGTCACAGAACCAAGGATGATGGTATTCTTCCTTACAGGAGGAGAACTAAAGAAGTTCTGGACTGTGTACTTTCCCAAGGAGGGTATCTCAAAGCTCAGAAATACTGCATCAGAACTGACAAGAGCTAGAGGCTGGTTAGCATTGGGGCAGCTAAGAGAGCACACTGGAGAGACACCCAACTCAGAAAGGGAGTTCATGAAAGGATGTCCAAGATACAGGCATCTCCACTTGATGTTGAAGAATGAATAGAAAATACGTAGAGGATGTAGCCTGGGGAAAGAGAATTCCAGGCAGCCACAGAGATGTGGTAAATTTCACGAATTTAAGCTTTCCATGCAGACATCTGCAAAGATCTGAATGAAGTTATAAATTTGACTTGGATTCCAGCCTCCCAACCATTGCTGTGTCCCACCCCAGACACTGGAGACAGCACAGGGCAGGATTCAGAGGCGGAGCTTTGGAGTCTGAGAGACTAGGACTGAATCCTTGTCTGTCTCCAGAGTCGTAGACCAGCTCTCATTTCTGATTAAATGTTCAGTTATTATTACTGATCTAACCTTTGTTCTGAAGCCAGTATGATCTTTCTAAAGTATAACTCCTGCTTCTCCCGCATTTGCAACTCAACTAGTGTTTCCCCATTGCCCAAGATAAATACTCAAACTTCTTAACAGGGCTTTCAAAGCCTTTGGGTGATCCTGCCCCTACTTCCCTCCCCCACCTCACCAACCCGGCCCTCCAGCTACATTAACTCATATCCATTCCCAGATTTCTCATGCTCTCTCAGCCTTGACTGGAACACACCACCGTCCTCACTGCAACACTCCTGTTACTCTTCAGACCTTAGCTTTGTAATGTAGTAATTTAATCTTGCAATTTATTGAATACACACCACACACACACATGGGTGCACACACACCCGTAGAGACATTTTATAAATTAATGTAAATTTATCTGGATGCTACTCTGTACCACCTTAAAAGTTAGGCTTCTGCCAAGTCAGAATCTATATTAATATATTCTGTACATCAGCACAATGCACCTACATAATTAACATTAAATAGTAACAGAAGCCAACGTACTCTTTCTTGGGAGCAATCTTATAAAATATGGTAGTTGTACTAACATCTATCGGGAAATAACTATGTTATATACACATTTTTATTATTAACCATTTCATAGTTTAATATAAACTATGTTTAATATAAAATGTGCATGAGTATACTTAATGCATGGGTTTACTTATATGTTTAATACAAAATGCCCCCAATCATAAAAGAGCATCAGACTAGAGGACTAAAGAATGTCTTTAGCAGTTATGTGTGTAACAGTGAAACACTGAATCCAAATTTCCATCGATACTACAGTGGATAAAAAAAGTGACACTTATTCATACAATGGAATACTTTGCAGCAGTGAAAATGAATGAATTACAAATTCATGTGACTTAGGAACATATATTGAATGGAAAAGCAAGTCACAGAAGAATACATACAGTATAATTCAGTTTATATAAAGTTCAGAGACATGTAAAATATAACAATATAATTGGCAGGGATTCAAACATATGCAATTAAACTATATAGCCATTTTGCCACAAATCAGGGTAGAGAGAGGAAGCTTTCCTGTCAGTCAGCAGTAGGCGATGCTAAAACTCAGATCACAGGGGAAAGATTTAGAAGAATTGCCAGTAAATTCAGGGGTTGCTCTCGAGTTGTATGATGTCCCTTTTTTGCTTCAGCCAGCAAACCATCAACAGGGTAATAACCGAACCTTAAGACTGCAACCAGAGGCCTCCTCTTACCTCGGCGTCAAAGCGGGGATCCTGGTAGGCGTCACTGATGTTTACTGGAAGGCCTGTAGAAGCCACCAGCTCAGCAACGCTGTTATTTATTAGCCAGTCGGAGTAGGATGATTTCTCCATGCTTTCTTTGAAACTATCAGAACACCAAGGCAGGCAGTAAGAAAAGAGAAAAACATCAGTTTACCTGCAAGCAAACCCTGCAAAAGTACACTCATAGCAGGATTACCTACCCTCATTAAGAAGGGGTAAGTGACCTTAATCACAGAACAATAGTGAGGTTATTATAAGCAGCTACTTTATCATGTAAAATAATCAACTCCATGGGTAGAAATGATAGATCCTCTATGATCCAGAGGATAACTCTAGGTTGTATTTAGGCCCCAAAACAGGCAGACATAAAGCAGATAACCAGGTAATGACCAAAATTGATGATAGGATGCCAATGCCATGGCATAATCAATTCCACTGACCACTGACCTTCCTAGCTTGCACCCCCTAACTAAGCAGACCAGATGTTTGATACCAGGGAGAATTAAACCTAAGGATGGAGAAAAATCCAGAAATAAATTGAGAATTTACAAAAGTTTAAGTGTAGCAAAAGAGCACATCTAGACTCAGTGTTAGTGTTTTGTAACTATTGTTGTAGTTTCAGAGTATGTTTCTTAACAAAAACACACTTCCTACTTACAAAATCTTACTGGAAAATCTGTTTTAATTCTACCCTTAACAATAATAATTTAAAATAATCCATATTTGATTTTAACAAGGAATTTTATGTTAAATGATTTTGTGAATTTTCCTTTGTGTCACTTTCACTACAAATGTCAAATTTACAGAAATGCCATAAGAATTAGTAAGATTCCTCACTTCATCCTTCCCTTCCATCATTTCTTCCCCCCATGCCTATTGAGCACTGCCACGAGCTGTGGAAATGCAAACTTGAGCACTGTTCAAATTAACAATATCAAGGAAAATTTTCAGGGAGGATGTTAGACTTGTGGCTTGACCAGTAATAACTGAAATTATGTAAATGAATGCAAGTATACAGGGCAATGTTTTCCAAACTACATTCTGTGGAACCCTGGGTTCCTGAAGATGTTAATGAGTGTACTACAGTCAGAATAATAACTCTGTTGACTTTTTAATCTAAGCTGCATTATATGTAATAAAAACACTAAATGCTGTACACAGTCATTGTTACTATGCAATAATGTGCCTGTGTGGAATTTGTGCCATACTGAGAATGCCAGAAACTGACATGGAGAGGCCACCAGATGTGTGAATGAGAGGGAAGCACAGACACCATTTACCATCATGAATATATCTCATCTGTAATGACTGCTGGTCTGCGTCTGATAAATTCAACATATATTTGTGAGGTTATTCAGCCCTTATTGCATATTAAACGTTACTGGTACATAAACGTATTCCCTATGGATCTCTGGCTGAAGATGGAAGTGTTAATAAAAAGCAGAGTCTTGAATTTCTCAGATGATGGCTAAGTCAAAGAAGGAAAAAGACTGAGGACTTCAAAGAGAAGATGAAGCCTTTATTTTCTCAAACAAACAAAGGAACAACAACGTTTTATTTTCTCTTTGCTGTATTCTACCTGTGAGAAGTGAAATTTTACATTGTGCTGTAATGAAAGCAAAATACAGGAAGAAACATAACAGTGCTCCTGATATGAGGTTCCAACTTAACGAAGTCACTTGTCAGCTTATAAAATCATTCAATGCTGATGATTTCTTGCAGTGATTAACCAAGCTATTGATTCATTCTGCGATGCCTGTGTACCACAGGTTTTGTCTACGTCTCTTCTGTGATGAAACAATGTGGAAAATGCTGACCTGGTGTGTGGTGGGAAGAAGAGCTGTGCAGGACCCTGGGGACGAGCCAGGGAGGGAACCTGCGAAAGAAACGCTGGGGTGGGGGAGGCTGAGGAGGGGTAACCGAGAACTAAGGAAGGAAGCAGCTTTATCAACAAGTGTCAAAAACCTTTAAGTGGGTCTCAGGATGGGCAAGAGTTCAGCAAGGAGAGATTGGAAGGGTGAGGAAGAAGGCACCCATGGAGGAGGAAAGAGCAGGAACAAAGGATATGAAGCAGCAGAGTAGAAGGGTGTGTTCTTGGAACACAGATTAATTGCCTTGGAACACGGGACGCATACTGTGGGGAATAAGACTGAACAGGAGGTCAGGGCCCAAAGGTGGAGGCTTTGACCAAGGAGCTGAGACCTATGTTATAGGCAATGGGGAGCGATGTAAGAGTATTGAGCAGGGAAGTGACAGGACTTGAGCTGTGACCTTAGGAAACTTAATCCAGGGAGAATGAGCAAGAAGAACTGGCTAAGAGAGGCTGAAGGTGGGGAGAGGTCCTGGCAGACCAGTTAAGTTGTGCAGTGGGAGGTGACGATGCTGGCCACTCAGGAGGTACTGCAGACGATTCCACAGGGCTTGGTGGACAGGCAGCAGTGGCTTACATTTTGCTGCTGTATGCCTGTGGCACTATTGGCAGAAGGGAGTTGTTTAGAGGATTGGGGAGATGGGGGAAGATAACAGACATTCTGTGAGCCTGGAACACGTTATTCATTGTTGAAAATCCAGGACCAGAGCCCATATCAAGTCTTCAGGGCTGAAAATACTGATACAGAGTTGGGGCTATCTTCAGGGAAGATAGGGAATGAAGACAGGGAATGGATGAGATCACTCAGGGAGAGAATATATAGGTAAATCTGTAGGGGAAGGAAGAAGAAAGGCAGTAATAAAGAGGAGAAAGAAAAAACGGAAAACAAATTAATCATCACCCACGGTGAGCCAAGGGAAGCTGGATGCTTACCTAACTAGTTTGTTTTGTCCTCACCTAAATCCTATGAGTACAATTCTCTACATTTTACAGATGAGAAAACTGAGGCTCAGAGATGCTAAATGACTTTCCCAAGTGGAAATAGGATTTTCAGCTAAAGTGTGACTCCAAAGTGTGACTCCACTTCTGTTTACCCTGTTGCCTCTCTGGGAAGGAGTCGATGGGTAGGAATAGAGCAAGAAGAGTAGGTTTTCACTAAAAAGAAGGGAGGCCAGTCAACATTACAGAGGGTTTCAGGGAGAGGCTGCAGGTAACAAACACTTCAGCCTCAGGCTGCAGTCAAGGAAGAAGGAGGACAAAACACTGGATTTGACAATCCAGAGCTTTAGGTCCCTACTTACAGAATCCTCAAAGATGATGATGGAAACACTTACTGAGCAGGGGCTCCTGAAAGACTCCTAGATCTAGAGCTGCTCAGAATCTGGCTTAGTGCAGGCTGCACATGTACTGAAATCACTCCAAACTGTAGACAATGCAAAAGCATCAGCCCTGGGCTACAGGCACTGCTGAGGTGGTTTCTAGAAAGTATAAGCTATGGTCTCTGCCCTCGGGAGCTTGCCACCTAGTCGGGGAGGTGAGAAATAAACACGCTGACATTAAACAACGCACGACTCAAATACCCAGTTCAAATTTCAAATAAAAAATTTGTCACATGGCTGTGTTGGCTAGTTGCCAAGCCAATTGTGCCAATCATGAATGAGGAAGAAGTATAGGGAGGGAGAAACAACTTCAGGTGGGGCTAAGGCTTCAGAGAGGAGATGAGATTTGAACTGACCTAAAGCTGCAACAATGCAAACAGATTTTCTGTACACCACCCCTCCATTTCCCTCAGTTTAATCTTGCCTACGTACATAAATTAAGGCCCAGGGGACAGGATGGTTAGAGAGACAGGAAGGTTGATTTGTCAGTCTAAGTATTTATATCACATTCTGGCCTTTGTACCATTCAACCTTCCATGATTCTGGAATGCAGAATCATGACACTGAGAGCTTTCAAAACCTTGACCCTTTTCTTTAAAAAAAAAAAAAGGTAATTTTGTTTTATGATTAAGACTATGGGTTTCAGAGTCAGACACACTGACTTACATGACTCTCTTGCCACTTCCAAACAAAGTACTCTCAGACAAGTTACTTACATTTCACCTGTAAAATGGGTATAATACTACTACTTAGTTATTGTGCAGATTAAGGTAATAATTTATGAAAGTACTTATATTATCTAGCCCATAGCAAACATTTTTTTTAAGTATCAACTTTTTAACAACTTCTAAAGTAAATTCTGCATGTGACAGTACCCCTTTGGACATTTCAGCAATGTGGTGTTGTGGGTTTAATCACAAAGGAAAAGGCCCAAATTATTTCTACTTCTTGAGGGACACATCTAGCTTAAAGGATCAGTTCTTTCATAAAGGTCCTATAGGTCAACTCCTCCTGATTTACGAGGGCCCTTTTATTCTGTGTGGTTTACTCCCTTTGACTGACTGCTGTTGGAATAGAACATGGTAAGATCATGGACACAGCCATGTATATTATGCAGGTTCTGCCCTGTACAGGGGTGCCCTGTCAAAGGAATGAATGGGGCTGAAATCTAGCCTAGTTGCGCACATTGGTTTAGAGCTGCATCCATCTAGAGGGAGTACCTTTTTCCTAATTCTCACAGAGACGCTGTAAGGGCTGAAAATGGCTCTGCTTCAATCTCTTCTTCAACACACATGACAAATGGACATTAATATCAAACTGAATGCCTTTAGTGACAGGGAACTCATTACCTACAAAAATATTCCATGCCATTTTGTGGCAGCTCAATCTACTTTCCAATAATCACCATCTTTTTCTCCCAGTCCCATGGTTTGCAGCCACAGAGCATGGCTCTCATTAACTGACAGCCCTTGAAATATTCGACAATAATTAACATGTTCCCTATAATCCTCCACCTGAGATCATTCTTTTTAACTTATCTCCAATTCCTTCAGCTACTCCCTTTGTGGCATAGCTTCCTTATTCTCATCCTCCCAGTCCTAGATGCGTCCGAGACGGTTAATAGCCCTCTTGCATATGAAAGCCAGTCCAGAACAGTCTTGACCATGGGGTCTGAGCAGCATAGAGGTGGGATGACCACCTCCTTCATTCTGGATCCTGTTCCCACCAATGAGGCTCAGGATTAATAGTTCCTAATAGCTCTTTTTTTAAATAGGGTTTTTTGTTTGTTTGTTTGTTTTTTGCGGTACGCGGGCCTCTCACTGCTGTGGCCTCTCCCGTTGCGGAGCACAGGCTCCAGACGCGCAGGCTCAGTGGCCATGGCTCACGGGCCCAGCCGCTCCGCAGCACGTGGGATCCTCCCGGACCAGGGCACGAACCCGCGTCCCCTGCATCGGCAGGCGGACTCCCAACCACTGCGCCACCAGGGAAGCCCTTAAATAGGTTTTTGAAAGCTTAAATTAATATCCCAAATTGAATTAACCAATTTTCTAGAGCCCCCAAAATATGACCAGAGATATCAAAGGTCAATAAATTAAACACTAAGGTTTTCAATTTGAGCCATAATCAACCTAGGGAGAGTCACTGCAGTTTGGAAACACATCAATAATTTGATTACTCCACAGCCTGTGAGTGCAGATGAGATCATGTCAGTTCAGTGGATCTTAGCTGCCATGTGCATAACTGCAAAATAACCAGTTAGGTTATTTTAACTGTTTAAAAAGTAGACCTCCTTTAGATCAAGATTAGTTTAAGATAACAAGCAAACTGTAAAGTAATCCTTCAGCTTGTATTTTACTAGAGCCAGGTGCATATGAAGATGTGGGTTTTTAAATGAGTTTCCTGTAAAGAGCTACAGCTTGATTCCTTTTCCTCAGTGGTATCTTGCTTCCAAGTGTGAGACTCATACTGACTTCAAAGAGAATTTCATGAGCTTAAATATATTGACTGTGGAGGGATAAAGGAGAATTGCCCTATTACAGAAAACACATAGTTCCTGAAATGTGGCTGTCCCTGAAATAAGGGCCAGTGAGATAGATATAAACCTCGGGGTCGACAAGGTGCAGAGCAGCATAGGAGAGAAATCGATACAAGTAAAACAAAACTAGACAAAATAAAATACCCCGGGGACCAGGAACTTTGCCATCTTCAATTGTCTGAAAAACCTACCTTAGCTAAAGGTTCAAACACAGAAAATTGTATGAAAATAAACTTAAGGCTATTTTTTAGAATTCTCAAAACAAGTCTCTAAATTAGAAGACAAAATATCTGAAGAAAATAATATTAATCATTAGACTGTGTCTGTATTGACGGTTTTGTTCTCAACACTAGAGTTCACTCTAGTTTTCACTAGAGACTCCCAAGACTTCACTTTTTCAAGAATAACCATTGGTTGGGTCCCTACAAAATGCTGGAAAGTAGTGGGTGAATCTTGCATGAAGCAATCAAAAAGGGTCTTTTCCTTTGCTGAAAGGAGTTGGTCAGCTCAGCCCTGACCATCCTTATATATATGTATATACGTACGGAAAGAGGTATAGGCAGGAGCAAAAGGGGCCCCACCTTCAGGGAGCTCACAAACAATGACAATGGATTGTGACATCCTAAGGAAGGATGTACAAGACATTACGGCAACAGAGAGAAGGGCCAATTCTGTTTGGGCTGGGAATGGTATTTGGGAACTACTTCGCAAAGGAAGTTGGTATAAGCTGATCTTTGTAGGATAAGAACGAACTCATCTGGCAGAGAAAGAAGGTAAAAACAATTCAGACAAAACCACAGCAAGAGTAAAGCTTTAGAAGTGTGAGGTTTTCTGTGTTGATATGACGAATAGTAGAGCTAAAACTTAGGCTAAATGGTAGAAGTGATGAATAAGGCTACAATGGAAGAGGCCAACCTGTATATTGTGTGGCTCCATACACAAACACAACCACACTTATACTACTGATGATTCCTGCACGGGTATCAGGAGCCCACTGAGTCCTGAGTTCCCTACATATGCATCCAAGCCCTTTCTGGACACTTCCTCCTGGTTACCCACAGGCACCTCAAATTTAACATTTTCAAGACTGAACTAATACACTCTCCTTGATGTGCTAACAATCATTAATAAAAACTGTGACCATTAACTAATAATAGATCATTGGGTAAGGAACAGAAGTTTCAACATAGACACAATCTATTTTCTCATTTTCAGGGAATGATTGTCAATTGACCTCGATAGTGTGAATATTATCCAGTGGGGGTAGGATTCAGAGAGGCGAAGAGTCAGGAACTCCAAGAATTCTTTAGGACAGATATTTCTTTTTCATGCTTTGTAAACAAAAAATGATTTTTTTTATCTACATGCTATGCCTGGTACTATTTTCCATCTTGCTTCATTGACTAGAGGTCAGCCTGAACTTTGGTTCACAAAGAGATATTCCCCTCCTTACTTCTTCTTCTCAAGTAAGCCTGCCTATCCCTGGGTCCTTCCTGAAGCTTCGAGTTGTGCAACATTATTTGAAGTTGTCTTTCAATTAGGAGATTAAGGAACTAAGTCAATATCACTGGGACTTAAAGCTAGGACCCCAGCAGGAGAATCTCAAACATCTAAGTCTAGGACATTAATAATTTCCTACTGGCTTCAGTATATCTTTGAAGGTTACCAAATAAGTCTTTCAGACATAAAAGGTAATGGGAGAGAATGTAGTTAGCAAGTAGAACCAGCCTGTCAGTTCTTACACTGTGGTGGGAGAGAAAGATGCTCTAAGTTGCACACCTTCCTGAATTTTATCATGACCTGGACCTGTTAATGGACTTGCCTTTAAGGTCTTGCCTGAGGACACTTCATCACATGCATATTTCTCTCAGTTCAAGCATTGTGTTATCAGAAATGAAGACGTGGAAACCAAATAATACATTTTCTATATTTCATTTCCTCAAGCTGTACAATTAGAGTGATGAAATTTATCACCCCTAGGAGTTGGTGTCACTTTGGGAAGTGTCTTGTGCCTCTCAGATGGGTGTCAGATGGCATTACTGTGAGTGGTTGGTGTCTACAATTTAGCACCATGTGGTGACAACTGCTTGGTTTCATAGCTGAGCAAAGCTGGGTTTTGGGGGTTGTGTTTTTGTTTTTGTTTTCTTTGCATCCTAGCCCAACATTTCCTTGCTGTGAAACTACAGATGAAATTTTAACTCTGCCTGTTAGTTTCCATAATAGAAAATAGGGGAAAGATAGCCCATTTTACAGGGCTGTTTTGAGGATACAATAATATAATGTTGAAGAATGCATGACACATAGAAAGTTCTCAATAAGTATCAGCTCCTTGTAGGCCAAAGATTTTTCTCTTATTAAAAACACTAGGTGAGACATGCTCTGTTTAACTGCTTATCTACTGGGGCAGGAGAGACGTTACTGTTTTTGGCTGTGGCATTGTTGTCAGATTTGAAGAAAAAATGTGCTATGATAATAAAGGACAGAGGTAAAATTCTATCCTTCTAGATGTGTCAAGTAGCCCTACCCCATCTCTCTTTGGGGCTGCTGTAGGCACCTCCACCCATCTGCTCTGGATTGAGGGCATACCTTCCCACAGGTCCTGGGCATATGTCTACACAGTAAGAAAGAAGTAGACTCAATGTGTTAAAATATTAACTAAGGCATGTTAAATGAGAGACCTACAAAAATGAGAGAGCCAAGCATAAAAACCAATCGTTAAGAATTCTGAGTTGCCATGATTCCGTTTACTGTGTGCCATCAATCTAAGGGACAGCTGACCTTACATAGCTACTTCCTTATGTTTGATCTCAGTACTTATTCATGTGCCTTGTTGTTCATGGGATATTTGTATAGCTTTAATTCTCCTCTGTGACAGTTTTACTAGAGTGACAAGCCCACTGGCCTGAAATAAAAAGGGGTAATGAGAGGGTTTGTCTTTCATTTGAGTCTTCATGTTCAAAGGTAGAAAAAAGAAATTAAATGTATTTAAGAGGTGAAAGTTAGATGCTTTGCTTGGGAAATATGTCTACTTGAGTTTCCTAAGATTTTGGAAGATACAAAACTTTGTTACAAATATTTCCTCTCCTTCATTGATGTTTAGTTCTTATAATTAGCATCATGCAAACCGGGTGCAGACACATACATTACTAGTGCCATGGAGGGTATTTATAAAATAGGGTTATTTGGGGGATTGGGGGCCATATAAGCCTAAAAATATCAAAGTGATACTATCCCTGCTCAGGTCAGTGTGTAAACACTCCATTCTAATGACACTCTGTATATTTTTAGGGAAAGGAGCTAGGAAATATCTAGGTGACTATTAACAATGGAGCTTCCTGATAAAGAAGAGGCCTTGGTACCAGAGCTTAGTCTCTGGTACCAATCTGTCTTCCATTAAACTAATTCAGACCTGCTGAAATACCTCCTTGCAAAACAACCGAAAGGGAGTTGGGCCATCTGGATCTTTCATTCTTCAATTAGCAACATTAAATACTGGCATAATAAGCTTCAGCAGCCCTGAATTTGCCACAACACACAGTCAAAAAGAATGTCCTAAGGTTCCTGTTTAAAGGAAGTTACACAACAAAAGAAATCTTATGTTCCAAGATGACTGGTCATGGTGGTGACAGTGCTGTTTTCATGTTTAATGTTTTAAAGGTTTTCTTCATTTCCTTGAAATCAGAATAAGTATCATGTTTCTATTTCTACAAAAACTCCTGTCATATGCTTCCTAGCAGAGGTACAGTCAAAGAAAGAAGATCCATGAAGAAGAAAGTAAAAGAAAGAAAATGTATTCATGACATACTGTGGGAGTATTCTGTCTTACATCAGTGCGTAAGTTTGTCTAACACTCCCTATTACTCTAGGTAATAGAGAAATTTAAAAGAAGGTAAGAAGACGACGGACCTTCCAAACTGGCACAGTAAAGCCCACTAAAAATTTGTTCCTCCATAAAAGCATGAGAATACTAGCAAAAATTGTCAAAATCAACTTTTTGAAAACCCTGGAAATTAAAGAGAGGCTTACAAAAATCCAAGGAGTGTTTATTCAAGAAAAACAGTTCAATTTCTGTAAGGGCAGTATGTTGTGTGGCATTTTAACTTACCTTATTCTCATCTCCCTCTCCCTAGCTCTGGGGTAGTGGTGGAAACCAACAGATTCATAACCATGCTAGCTGTGAAAACCAGCAGGCAAGCAGCCACTGGCAGAAGAAGAATGGGTTTGGAGACCTCCAAAATCCTATCCCCACAGAACTGTCATTATTTGACATGTTTGGCAGTTCCACAGAAACCTCCACTCATAGAGCTTTCCTTTATTTAACCTGACTTGGAGCTTGCTAAGAACAGCCTTTATCCCCAGGTATCTGTGGGAAAAAACCACAAAACAGCAGCAACTGTTTAACATCACAACTGCCTTAGGCAGAAAAACAGTTACAGCTAACAAGAAACTGACCAGAAAACTTAAAAGGAGAAGTGCAGGAACAAGATATTCCTGGGGAGGTTTGAAAAGTTCTGACATATTCCTGGAAATCTAGAGTTGTATTTATGCCCAGGAAAGACCTGAGAAGTCCCTAATCTCCCACCTCTGGTTGACCTTGAAGTTCTAGGAAAGCAGAAAGTAAAAGCTACGTAAACTTCCTGTCAGAGAATTGAAAGTATCCCCCACATGAACACAGATCCCCTCAGCAAGGCTGGAACACTTATTGGTTCAAGTTTTTTGTTTGTTTGTTTGTTTTTAAGAAAATCTCCGTCCAGTCATTAGCTGGCAAACTACCTAACTATGCAGAGAATTCAGCTGCCACACACAACAAAGATAGTTCATGAAAGTCACGAAACAACAAACAGCAGAAACAACAACAGAAACAAACAGAAACAACCACAAACTCTGGATGGAGTGGGTGAGGAGCAGATTTTATTTCCAGAGTTTCCACATTATATTATTTAAATTATTCAGGTTTCAACCAAAACAGAGAGAGAGAGACAGAGGGAGAGAGAGAGACAAAGAAATGGGAAACTATACAGGAAAATGCAGATGACTGTCTCTGAGTAAGCCCAGATGTTGGACTTACTAGACAAAGACTTTAAATGAGCCAGTATAAATATGTTCAAAATACTAAAGGGAACCATACCCCGTTCCCTCCAAAAAACTAAAGGAGAATATGAGAACAATGTCTCACCAAATACAGAATATCAATAAAGTGATGGAAATTATAAAAAAGAACCAAATAGAAATTCTGGAATTGAAAAGAATAATAACTAAATGAAAAAATCACTAAGAGGGCTCAACAGCAGTTTTCAGAAGCCAGAAGCCAGAATCACTGACCTTGCAAATAGGTTAATTGAAGATAGAGACTATCTGGTCTTAGGAACAAAAAAATGAAGGAAAATAGAGTCTCAGAGATATGAGACATTATTAAGCATATAAACATATCCATAATGGGAGTCTCAAAAAGAGAGGAGACAAAGAAAAGGAGCAGAAAGAATATTTGAAGAAATATGGTAGAAAACTTCACATATTTGATTAAAATAACATTAATCTATACATTCAAAAAGCTCAACAAAATCCAAGTACCATAAACTCAAAGTGATCCACACCTAGACACATCATTAACAAACTGTTGAAAGCCAGTGACAAGGAGAGAAGCTTGAAAACAGCAAGAGACATGACTCATCACATACAAATGTTCCTCGGTAAGATCAATAGCTCCATGATCAGAAACCATGGAAGCCAGAAGGCAGTTGAATGACATATTCAAAGTGATCAAAGAAAAAGACTGTCAACCAAGAACTATAGATCCAGCAAAATTATACTTCAAAAATAAAGGAGAGGTTAAGACATTCTCAGATAAACAAAAACTGAGAAAATTCATTGCCAGTAGACTTGCCCTATGAGAAATACCAAAGATAGTCCTTCAGGCTGAAATAAAAGGACACTAGAGAGTAATCTGAATCCACATGAAGAAATACAGAGCACTGATAAAGCTTACCCTATAATAAATACAGAAGACAGTATAAATGTATTTTTCATTTGTAATCCTTTTTTCTCTCCTACCTCACTTAATGGCATAATGAAACAACTTTAAAACTTCATTAAAGGGTTATAATGTAAAAAAATATAATTTTTAAGACAATAATAACACAAATGGAAGGAGAACTATACAGGAGCAAAGTTTTGTGTACTACAGAAATTAAATTAGTATTAATCCAAATTAAATTGTTATAAGTTAAGACGTTAATTGTAATCCCCAGGGCAATGACTAAGAAAAGCATTGAAAAACAATAGTAAAAGAAATGGCAAGATAATTAGAATGGCACATTAAAAAATATCTGTTTACCAAAAAAGAAGGCAGAAATGGAGAAATACAGGGACAAAAAGACATGACATAGAGAAAACAAATAACAAAAAAGTTAGATGTAAATCTTACTTTATAAGTAATTACTTTAAATATAAATGGATTAAACTCTGCAAAACAAAAGGCAGAGATTAGCAGAACAGATAAAAATAACATGATCCAACTATATGCTGCCTACAAGAGACACACTTTAGGTTCAAAGACACAAACAGGTTAAAAGCATAAAGATAGAGGGCAGACAGCAGAAGCAAGAAGAACTACAATCCTGCAGCCTGTGGAACAAAAACCACATTCACAGAAAGACAGACAAGATGAAAAGGCAGAGGGCTATGTACCAGATGAAGGAACAAGATAAAACCCCAGAAAAACAACTAAAAGAAGTGGAAATAGGCAACCTTCAGGAAAAATAATTCAGAATAACGATAGTGAAGATGAATCAGGACCTCGGAAAAAGAATGGAGGCAAAGAAGGAGAAGATGCAAGAAATGTTTAACAAAGACCTAGAAGGATTAAAGAACAAACAAACAGAGATGAACAATACAATAACTGAAATGAAAACTACACTAGAAGGAATCAATAGCGGAATAACTGAGGCAGAAGAACAGATAAGTGACCTGGAAGACAGAATGGTGGAATTCACTGCAGCGGAACAGAATAAAGAAAAAAGAATGAAAAGAAATGAAGACAGCCTAAGAGACCTCTGGGACAACATTAAACGCAACAACATTCGCATTACAGGGGTCCCAGAAGGAGAATTGAGAGAGAAAGGACCAGAGAAAATATCTGAAGAGATTATAGTCGAAAACTTCCCTAAAATGGGAAAGGATATAGCAACCCATGTCCAGGAAGCACAGAGAGTCCCATACAGGATAAACCCAAGGAGAAACACGCCAAGACACACAGTAATCAAATTGGCAAAATTTAAAGACAAAGAAAAATTATTAAAAGAGCAAGGGAAAAATGATAAATAACATACAAGGGAACTCCCAGAAGGTTGACAGCTGACTTCTCAGCAGAAACTCTACAAGCCAGAAGACAGTGGCATGATATACTTAAAGTTATGACAGGGAAGAACCTACAACCAGATTACTCTACCCAGCAAGGATCTCATTCAGATTCAATGGAGAAATCAAAAGCTTTACAGACAAACAAAAGCTAAGAGAATTTGGCACCACCAAACCAGCTCTACAACAAATGCTAAAGGAACTTCTCTAAGTGGGAAACACAAGAGAAGAAAAAGACCTACAAAAACAAACCCAAAACAATTAAGAAAACAGCCATAGGAACATACATAACGATAATTACCTTAAATATGAACGGATTAAATGCTCCAACCAAAAGACACAGGCTTGCTGAATGGATACAAACACAAGACCCATATATATGCTGTCTACAAGAGACCCACTTCAGACCTAGGGAGACATTCAGACTGAAAGTGAGGGGATGGAAAAAGATATTCTATGCAAATGGAAATCAAAAGAAAGCTGGAGTAGGAATACTCATATCAGATAAAATAGACTTTAAAATAAAGAATGTTACAAGAGACAAGGAAGGAAACTACATAATGATCGAGGGATCAATCCAAGAAGAAGATATAACAATTATAAATATATATGCACCCAACATAGGAGCACCTCAATATATAAGGCAACTGCTAAAAGCTTTAAAAGAGGAATTTGATAGTAACACAATAATAGTGGGGGACTTTAACACCTCACTTACAAAAATGGACAGATCATCCAAAATGAAAATAAATAAGGAAACAAAAGCTTTAAATGACACAACAGACCACATAGATTTAATTGATATTTATAGGACATTCCATCCAATAACAGCAGATTACATTTTCTTCTCAAGTGCACACGGAACATTCTCCAGGATAGATCACATCTTGGATCACAAATCAAGCCTCAGTAAATTTAAGAAAATTGAAATCATATCAAGCATCTTTTCTGACCACAATGCTATGACATTAGAAATGAATTACAGGGAAAAAAACATAAAAAACACAAACACATGCAGGCTAAAAATACATCACTAAATAACCAAGAGATCACTAAAGAAATGCAAGAGGAACTCAAATAATACCTAGAGACAAATACCAATGAAAACACGATGATCCTAAACCTATGGGATGCAGCAAAAGCAGTTCTAAGAGGGAAGTTTATAGCTATACAAGCCTACCTCAAGAAACAAGAAAAATCTCAAATAAACAATCTAAACTTACACCTAGAGGAACTAGAGAAAGAAGAACAAACAAAACCCAAAGGTAGCAGAAGGAAAGAAAACATAAAGATGAGAGCAGAAATAAATGAAATAGAAACAAAGAAAACAATAGCAAAGATCAATACAACTAAAAGCTGGTTCTTTGAGAAGATAAACAAAACTGATAAACCATTAGCCAGACTCATCAAGAAAAAGAGGGAGAGGACTCAAATCAATAAAATTACAAATGAAAAAGGAGAAGTTACAACACACATCACAGAATTACAAAGCATCCTAAGAGACTACTACAAGCAACTCTATGCCAACAAAATGGACAACCTGGAAGAAATGGACAAATGCTTAGAAAGGTATAACCTTCCAAGACCGAACCAGGAAGAAATAGAAAATATGAACACACCAATCACAAGTAATGAAATTGAAACTGTGATTAAAAATCTTCCAACAAACAAAAGTCCAGGACCAGATGGCTTCACAGGTGAATTCTACCAAACATTTAGAGAAGAGCTAACATCCATTCTTCTCAAACTCTTCCAAAAAATTGCAGAGGAAGGAACACTCCCAAACTCATTCTATGAGGCCACCATCACCCTGATACCAAAAGCAGACAAAGATACTACAAAAAAAGAAAATTACAGACCAGTGTCACTGATGAATATAGATGCAAAATCCTCAACAAAATACTAGCAAACAGAATCCAACAGCACATTAAAAGGATCATACACCATTATCAAGTGGGGTTTATCCCAGGAATGCAAGTATTCTTCTATATACGCAAATCAATCAATGTGATACACCATATTAACAAATTGAAGGATAAAAACCACATGATCATCTCAATAGATGCAGAGAAAGCTTTGGACAAAATTCAACACCAATTTATGATAAAAACTCTCCAGAAAGTGAGCATAGAGGGAAGCTACCTCAACATAATAAAGCCCATATATGACAAACCCACAGCAAACATCATTCTCAATGGTGAAAAACTGAAAGCATTTCCTCTAAGATCAGGAACAAGACAACGATGTCTGCTCTCACCACTATTATTCAACATAGTTTTGGAAGTCCTAGCCACGGCAATCAGAGAAGAAAAAGAAGTAAAGGAATACAAATCGGAATAGAAGAAGTAAAACTGTCACTCTATGCAGATGACATGATACTATACATAGAGAATCCTAAAGATGCCACCAGAAAACTACTAGAGCTAATCAATGAATTTGGTAAAGTAGCAGGATACAAAATTAATGCACAGAAATCTGTTGCATTCCTATAGACTAATGATGAAAAATCTGAAAGAGAAATTGAGGAAACACTCCCATTTACCATTGCAACAAAAAGAATAAAATACCTAGTAATAAGCCTACCTAGTGAGACAAAACACCTGTATGCAGAAAACTCTAAGACACTGATTAGAGAAAATAAAGAGGATACAAACAGATGGAGAGATATACCATGTTCTTGGATTGGAAGAATCAATATTGTGAAAATGACTATACTACCCAAAGCAATCTATAGATTCAATGCAATCCCTATCAAATTACCAATGGCATTTTTTACAGAACTAGAACAAAAAATCTTAAAATTAGTATGGAGACACAAAAGACCCTGAATAGCCAAAGCAGTCTTGAAGGAATAAAACGGAGCTGGAGGAATCAGAGTCCCTGACTTCAGAATATATTATAAAGCTACAGTAATCAACACAATATGGTGCTGGCACAAAAAGAGAAACATAGATCAATGGAACAAGATAGAAAGCCCAGAGATAAACCCACGCACCTGTGGTCAACTAATCTATGACAAAGGAGGCAAGGATATACAATGGACAAAAGACAGTCTCTTCAATAAGTGGTGCTGGGAAAACTGGACAGCCACATGTAAAAGAATGAAATTAGAACACTCCCCAGCACCATACACAAAAATAAACTCAAAATGGATTAAAAACCTAAATGTAAGACTGGACACTGTAAAACTCTTAGAGGAAAACATAGGAAGAAAACTCTTTGACATAAACCACAGCAAGATCTTTTTTGATCCACCTCCAAGAGTAATGGAAATAAAAACAAAAATAAACAAATGGGACCAATGAAACTTCAAAGCTTTTGCACAGCAAAGGAAACCATAAACAAGACTAAAAGACAACCCTCAGAATGGGAGAAAATATTTGCAAACGAATCAATGGACAAAGGATTAATCTCCAAAATATATAAACAGCTCATGCAGCTCAATATTAAAGAAACAAACAACCCAATGCAAAAATGGGCAGAAGACCCAATTAGACATTTCTCCAAAGAAGACATACAGATGGCCAAGAAACACATGAAAAGCTGCTCAACATCACTAATTATTAGAGAAACGCAAATCAAAACTACAATGAGGTATCACCTCACACCAGTTAGAATGGGCATCATCAGAAAACCTACAAACAACAAATGCTGGAGAGGGTGTGGAGAAAAGGGAACCCTCTTGCACTGTTGGTGGGAATGTAAATTGACACAGCCACTATGGAGAACAGTATGGAGGTTCCTTAAAAAACTAAAAAGAGAATTACCATATGACCCAGCAATCCCACTACTGGGCATATACCCAGAGAAAACCATAATTCAAAAAGACACATGCACCCTAATGTTCACTGCACCACTATTTACAATAGCCAGGTCACTGGAACAACCTAAGTGTCCATCAACAGATGAATGGAAAAAGAAGATGTGGCACATATATACAATGGAATATTACTCAGATATAAAAAGGAATGAAATTGGGTCATTTGTTGAGACATGGATCGATCTAGAGACTGTCATACAGAGTGAAGTAAGTCAGAAAGAGAAAAACAAATATCGTATATTAACGCATATATGTGGAACCTAGAAAAATGGTACAGATGAACTGGTTTGCAGGGCAGAATTTTAGACACAGATGTAGAGAACAAACGTATGGACACCAAGGGGGGAAAGCCGCAGGGGGGTGGGGGGGTGGTGTGATGAACTGGGCGATTCGGATTGACATATATACACCGATGTGTATAAAATTGATAACTAATAAGAACTTGCTGTATAAAAATAAATAAATAAGCAAAAAGATGGAAAAATACATACTGTGCAAATAGCAACCATAAGAGAGTTTCAGTGGCTATATTAATATTAGACAAAATAGAGTTTAAGAAAAAAAAAGTTGATAAAGACAAAGAAGGATATTTTAAATGGTAAAAGGAATGAACCACCAAAAAAAAAAAAATAACAGTTATAAACATATGGCACTTAACCACAGAGCCCCAAAATGTGTGAAGCAAAAACTTAGAACTGAAGGGAGAATAGATAATTCAACAATAGTGGTTGGAATCTTCAACACTGTACTTTCAATAACAGATAGAACAACTAGGCAAAAGAATAACAAGGAAGTAAGAGACTTGAACAACACTATGAACCAACTAGACCTAAGAGACATCTACTGAGCACACTAAGCAACAGTAGCAGAATAGACATTCTTCTCAAGCACAGATGAAGCATTCTTAGGATAGACCTTAAAAGAACCCTCAATAAATTTTAAAAGATTGATATCATAAAAAGTATTTTCCAATCACAATGAAGTGAAATTAGAAATGAATAACAAAAGAAATTTGGGAAATTCATAAATATTTAGAAATAGAACAACATACTACTAAAGAATCAATGATAAAATATCCTTATATGAAAAAAAAAGAATCAATGAGTCAAAGAAGAAATCACAGGGAAATAAGAAAATATTTTGAGATGAATGAAAACAAAACGCAGCATACCAAAACACACTGGATGCTGCTAAAGCAGTGCACAGGAGATAATTTACAGCTATAAATGCCTACATTAAAAAAAAGAAAAAATTTCAAATCAGTAACTTCACCTTCTATCTGAGACACTAGAAAAAGAAGAACACACTAAACCTACATATGCAAGCAGATAGAAGGACATAATAAAGATTAGAGGAGGAATAAACAGACTGAGAAGAGAAAAACAATAGAGAAAATCAACAAAAACAAAAGTAGGTTCTTTGAAAAGATGAATAAAATTGATAAACCTTTGGCTAAGCTTACCAAGAAAAAAAAAGAGAGAAGACTGAAGTTACTAAGATCAGGAATGAAAGAGTGTTACTACCAACTTTACAGAAATAAGATGGTAAGAGAATACTATGAATAATTGTACAACAAATTCAATAACCTAGATGAAATGGACAAATTTCTAGAAAGACACAAAGTACTGAAATGTACTCAAGAAGAATTAGAAGATCTAATAAAACTATAACAAGTAAAGAGGTTGAATTAATAAAAAATTAAAATATATAATTTCTACAAAGAAAAGCTCAGGACTAGATGGCTTCACTAGTGAATTCCACCAGTGCTTCAAGAATTTCTCTGTAAGCACCAATCCTTCATTTCAACAGCAGAGTAGAGAACACTTCCCAACTCATTCTATGAGGACAGTATTACCCTGATACCAAAACCAGATATCACAAGAAAACAAAATTACAGACCAACCTCCCTTATGAATATATACATAGAAATTCTCCACAAAATACTAATGAACCTAATCCAGCAACATATAAAAACGATTATACACCATGACCAAGTGGGGTTTATCCCAAGAATGCAAGATTGGTTTAACATTCAAAAAAATCAACCAATGCAATACACCATATTAATAGAACAAAGCACAAAAAACCATGTAGTCATCTCAATAGACACAGAAAAAGCATTTGACAAAATCCAACACTCTTTCATGACAAAAAAATCTCAACAAACTAGGAATAGAAGGAAACCTACTCCAAAATAAGTAAAGCAATATTAAAAAAGAACAAAGCTGGAATAAAAGTAAGTTGTAGCTTATTTCAAAGCTACAATAATAAAGACAGTATGATACTGGCATAAGGATAGACATATGGATCAATGAAATAGAATTGAGAGTCCAGAAATAGACTCATACATCTAAAGTCATTTGATTTCCCACATGGGTGCCAAGACAATTCAATGGGGAAAGAATAGTCTTTTCAATAAATGATGCTGAGGCAACTAGATATACACATGCAAAAGAATGAAACTGAACACCTCTCACACATCATATACAAAAAGTAAGCTGAACATGGATCAAAGACCTACATGTAAGAGCTAAAACCATCCCACTCTTAGAAGAAAGGCAAAAATCTTTATGACTTTGGATTAAGCACTGTTTTCTTAGATGTGACATCAAAAGCACAAGTGACAAGAGAAAAAATATATAAATTTGACTTCATCAAAATTAAAATCTTGTATTTGAAAGGATACTATCAAGAAAGTGAGAAGACAACTTATAGAGTGAGAAAAATATATGTAAATCATAAATGTTATAAGGGACTTATATCCACAAAGTACAAAGGACTTTTACAACTCAACAATAAAAGGACTATTAACAAAACTAAAGGATGGCAAAGGATTTAAATTCATATTTCTCAAACAAGATATACAAATGGCCAATATGGACATGAAAACATGTTCAAAATTGTTAGCTATTAGGGAAGTCACAACCACAATGAGATACCACTTCATACTCACTAGAATGGCTATAATTTTGTAAATAAATAAAGTTGATGAGGATCTGGAGAAATTGGAACCCTCATACTTTGCTGATGGGCATATAAAATTGTGTAGCCATTGTAGTAAACAGTCTGGCAGTTGCTCTAAAAATTAAACATACAGTTAACACGTGACCCAGCAATTCCACTCCTAGGTCTACACCCAAAAGAACTGAAAATGTATGTCCACTCAAAAACTTGTACATGATTGTTCATAGTAGCAGTATTCTTGCTAGCCCAAAAGTGGAAACAGTATCATCAACTGATGATGAATGGATAAACAAAATGTGGTCTATTCATACAAAGGACTATTATTCAGCCATAAGAAGGAATGAAGGAATAAAGTCCATGCTACAACATGGATAAATCATGAAAATGTGCTAGGTGAAAGAAGCTAAATGCAAAAGGCTACATACTGTAAGATTCTATTTATATGAAATGCCCAAAATAGGCAAACTGATAGAAATAGAAATTAGATTAGAAATTGCCAAAACCTGGAAGGAGGAGGGAGTAGGGAGTGACTACTAATGGGTACAGAGTTTCTTTTTGGGGTGATAAAAATATTCCAGAAACATACAGTGTATGGTTGTGCAATCTTGTGAATATATGAAATATACTAAAACCCACTTAATTGTACATTTTAAAAGGATGATTTTGTCGTACGTAAATTATATCTCAATCAAAAATTTAAAAAATAAGAATAATTAGGACAAAAATGATAATTAACCTGCCAAGTGAGAATTTGAAAAGGATTTTTGGATAGTTAATTAAAGCAAGTAATATGAGTGGCCCACTAGTGCAGTCGCTGTGGGAGATGCCCCATTCATACTCCCCTTCAAAAGAATCTGCAACAGAGGGCACAGTGGATTGAATGTCTCCATCTCCCGACCTTTGGATCCAGGCTTCCTCTGGGGCTGTTGTCTGCCAATGACTGAGCATGGCAAGGGTAGGAACTGAGCCATTCCTGGCGATGAGATTCTTCCCATGGGCATCTTCTGCTTAGAACTCCCCACTGGCCTGGCAAAGATGTTCTCCAAACTATGCTGCAATCTATCACTCCTCCTGTTCACTCCTTTTTTCCACTCTCCTTTCTCAGAGCAGGGTAGTAAAAGGTTCTCCCTGCCTACTCCTTGTCCCACCCTTTATCCTTCACAGCTGTTTCCCCTGAAAAATCTTTTGCTCATTTAATCTTAGCATATGCTTCTTGGAGGGCAGGAACTGACTCACTAAGGTATATATAAGAATGACTCTAGCACAAGACTTGAAGAATGTGGCTGAAAAGTCCTGGTAGGACCTAATGTGTCTGCTCTCTAGCAAAAAAGAGTGTGGGGACATCATTACTTCTTGCACCCCCAGTATTCCAAAATCAGATTTTGTAACACATTTCATTCACTTGTACTAAACAGTTGTATAAAGAACTTACACAAACAAATTCTCCCCAAGGTGTCTTATTTGAAGAACAATATGTATTTGAGTGAAGGAGTTCTGAAATGTTTGGGAAAAATCAGTTTCACACAACTACTATATTTTAAAATAACAAATATAGGCATTGATTGAGGCCACACACACTGCAAGTGTAAATCAGATGTGGCTTAAAAGTCTAAAGTTTTGTTGTGGATCGCAACAAAATAGTGAATCATGAAATCAATTTTGTGGGTCAAGACAGCAAGTGGGGTTTTTTTTAAGAACAGAATAAATCAGAAGATACATACATAGTAAAGGTAAGTATAGTTTCATGAAACTTGTTTTAGATATATGTGTGTGTGTGTACATATTTATATACATTAACTAGGTTTGGATATAAAATGTATTTTTGTTGTAGGTTGCAATCAAAAAAGGTTGAAAGTTACAATCTAAGGGATACACAGTGAAGCTGGCAAGGTTAGGATTCATGGTAAAGATATTTAGCAGGCTTCCCTGGTGGTGCAGTGGTTGAGAGTCCGCCTGCCGGTGCAGGGGACACGGGTTCGTGCCCCGGTCTGGGAAGATTCCACATGCCGCGGAGCGGCTAGGCCCGTGAGCCATGGCTGCTGAGCCTGCGTGTCCAGAGCCTGTGCTCCGCAATGGGACAGGCCACAACAGTGACAGGCCCACGTACAAAAAGATATTTAGCAACATTCTCCAAGGTAAGAACAGAATTTCTAATTCCCCAGAGCCTCATCAAGGTGGTATGCTTTTGAGTGGTAATAAGGTAGGAACAGAATTTCTAATTCCCCAGAGCCTCATCAAGGGGGTATGCTTTTGAGTGGTAATGTCCAAGCAAGGGTGAGTCACATCACACTTTCTGGAAGCATGAGCCCAAAATCATATTCATAACCTGGATAAGAGCTGGAGATTACCTCGCCTGGGCCAGGTACATCTCGGAGTTATAAAATGTACAATATGACTGCAAGGTACAATCACAGTAAATATGATAAACAAAATCTCACTCATCATACTTAGTCTCTCCAGGCTAACACAGTCTATCCCAAATCTATTCCTGAAAATATCATTGCTGCTGGCCCAAGACAAAGAACATCTCTAGAAGGCTTGTTTACAGACTCTTGACCCAACGCTAGAGCTCATCCTGTAGTTTTGTCTCATTACAGTCACATCTCATGGAAGTCAGTCCCTGCCTCCACACACACCTAAAAAGGCCAGATGTGGGTCATGGAGGCTGGAAGCCTAAAGGAAAGAGTTACAGAGAAGTGAGGAATGTTGGAAAGAGTAATTTGTTTGCAAAACTAGATTCCACACAGAATTGAAAAGGAAAAGAAAAAAATCAATAAGGCATTGAAACATGAGTTTCAGCATTCTGACCCCAAAAATGCAACAAAGAAACCTAATGTTGAGAAGAATCATGGGGCTGTCCAATCTTAAAGATGAAAGAAACCCTAAAGGTCTCCAAGATGCTTCTCAAAGTTGAGATATATGTACCCTCAGGGATAGATGTAGATGAGCTAAGGAATAGAAAATCCACAAGAAAAACAACGTGTGGAAGGGCCATATTATTTCATTGAATCTACAGTACCACAGATTGTAAGATGCACTGTTATTTTTGAACCACTGAAAGACGAGAAAAAATGCTGCAATGAGTCAATGTGTTCTTTTCACTTAAAATATTTTAATCTTATTTTAGAGATCTTTTGGATTAGATATAAATTTTATCATATACCATTCTTGAAGGAAAATTTTAACTATACAAGTTGATTATATATAAAAGGAAAAATCATGGGCAAAATAAATTGACTAAGACATTCTAAAATTTCTTCAAATTCAGTGTCACTCTTCTGAATCACTTTTCAATATAGAGTCTTTGATGTTCACAGATATGAGCCTTTGAGTCATCAGGATGCAGCCTTTTTTAGAAGAGTGCTCTGCTATCATCTCCAGGACTCTCTTCCGAGCTGCCAACCCCTCCTGCAAGTCTTGATGCTGTCATTCTACTGAACTTAGTAAGAGGTGTCATTGGCGGGTTTTTAGACAACAACCAGACTCACATTCCTTCCTCAAGTATTCCTTAGTTTGTTTGTTGACAGAAATTTTAAGGGGCTACTGTTGTCCAGTCACACCACCAGCAATTCTTTTACTGTGCAGATACATGTCTGAAAACTGTATCAAGACCTAACATACGTAGGGTTCCTGGTCATCTGTTCCACATGGCTGTACATCGCTCATTCATCAGCTCAGCTGTCATCCATCTGTGGGAGTGTGTGTGTGTGTGTGTGTGTGTGTGTGTGTGTGCACGCACACAGTAACATCACTGAGTTCATTCTCAGATGAGATTGGGTTTAAACTCATACACTAATACTGCATTCATTTCCTATTTCTGCATAACAAACTACTACAAAATTATCATCTTAAAACCACACCCTTTTATTATCACACAGTTCCAGAGACCAGAAGTTTATTATGGCATTTGTCAGCTGGATTTACTGCTTAGGACCTCAAAAGACCAAAATCATGGTATTGATAGAACTGCATCCCCTTCTAGAGGTTCTGGGGAAGAATCAAGCTCATTCAGGTTGTTGGAAGAATTCAATTCATTATAGTTGTAGCACGGAAGTCCTGGTTTCCTTGACACATGGCCCTCTGAATATTTAAGCCAGCAATATGTGTTGAATCCTGTTCATGCTTCCAATCTATCTGACTTCCCCCTTCTGTTGTATCTCTCTAACTTCCTATTTGGTCCTCAACTGGGAGAAAGCTCTGTATTCAAGGACTTGTGATTACATTGGGTCCACCAAGTTAATCCCAGAATAATCTCCCTATTTTAACATCAACTGATTAACAACCTTAATTACATCTGCAAAGTCTCTTTGGCCATGTAACGAAATGCATTCACGAGTATGACAACAGAGGGTGAAGGTAATGGGGCCCCAAATTCTGTCTACCACCTTTAGTTTGACTTTGTCATTTAAAATTGAATATGGTGGCAAGTTTTAACCATCTGATGTTATGCATGGCCTCATGTTGAAATGCTATACTTTGTCATCTATGCTCTTGAGGATGATCAATTTAGCACACTTGGCATTGACAGGCATGTCAGAAGACACTGGAATTTTCTCAGCATTTCTTATTTGACTAAATTCAGTTTCCTTTTTTACTCAATTGAATCCCTTGTCACTGGAATCTAAGCAGCTTCCAAAACATTGGAAGTTTTGACAAATTAACATTCTATACTTTAATAACAGTTCTGCATCATGCATGAATTTGGTTACACTGGCCTCTTATTGTTTTGAAATTTCTTTCACTTATTGTGAGTACTTGGTCAATTTTTCCTGCCTTCGGTGGCATCACTTGGCATGTAGTAAATGATCCTTTAGTATGTATTTTAGTAACAAAATATAGCACAGTTTCATCTCCTTGTGAGTTTCTTCCTTGGTTGTAGCTTTGCAAGAACATATAGACATGTGGCCAGTTTTCTAACAATAAACATTTTCATCACTAGTAACAAATTTATATTTCACTTCTTGCTTCCATGTTTTTCTGCAAAATGATACTTTTCATTTCAATGCTAAATCATAGTATAATCTTGTTGAAGACATTAAATAGCATCTAACTCAACTAAGGCCATGGTCTTAATAGAATGAGCATTAGATGGCTAAGAGAATTGCTTCCAGACATAACCCTGCAGGAGCATAGGCAGTACTGCCAGAAGTGCTGCAAATGTGTGCAAGTTACTTACCTCTCTGAGCCTCAGGATCCTCATTTGTAAAATAAGGACAATTACATGTAACTCATTGGGCATTTGTGAGACTAAGAAAGCGTAAGTGTGATGGATACTAGACTTTCAGTGACAGTTATTCTCTTTCCCTAATTAAAGTAGATATCACTATAATGCACAATAGTGGATGCACAGAATCACAGCTTCCTGGAACTTTGTTGCTGGAAGAGACATTTAGTAGACATTATCCATTTTATCTTCCTCATATTTTTTTATTTGAATTTTATTTTATTTATTTATTTTTTATACTGCAGGTTCTTATTAGTTATCTGTTTTATACATGTTAGCGTATATATGTCAATCCCAACCTCCCAGTTCATCCCACCCTCCCCCACCCCCGGCTTTCCTGGCTTGGGGTCCAAACACTTGTTCTCTATATCTCTGTCTCTATTTCTGCCTTGCAAACAGGTTCATCTGTACCATTTTTCTAGATTCCACATATATCTTCCTCATTTAATAACTGAGTGTATTAGTCTCCTAGGGCTGCCATAACAAAGTGCTACAAACTTGGTGGCTTACAACAAAAATGTATTCTCTCATAATTCTGGAAGCCAGAAGACTGAAATCAAGGTGTTGGCAGGGCCATGCTCCCTCTGAAGGCTCTAGGGAGAATCTTTCATTGGCTTTTCCAGGTTCTGATGGCTCCTGGTGTTCTTGGGCTTGTACTTATCACACTCCAATATCTGCCTCTGTCTTCACATGGTCTTCTCCTTTGTGTCACTGTATGTCCTCTCCTCTTCTTATGAGGACACCAGTCATTGGATTTACTGCCCGTGGGGAAAATCCAACATGTATGTCCAGCATGATTTCATCTCAAGATCCTTAACTAACTGCATCTGCAAAGACCTTATTTCCAAATAAGGTTCCAGTCTAAGGTTTCAGATAGTCACAAATTTTGAGGGGATACTATTCAACCCACTACACTGAGGAAACAAGTTTCACTGAAACAACATTTAAAATCGAACAAATTTGTAACTTTGAATATTCCTATTTGAGCGTTAAAGATCTTATATTTTCTATCTCTATATTCTCAGCAGTAGCCTGTAAAAACATGCATTTTTGGTTTTACAAGATGTGAGTGGCAACTGAAGACAGTAAGCTGAATAGCAAGCAAAGGACAAGCAGATGTAATATTTTACAATAGTGCACAACATACAGTTAACACAAATCCTTTAACTGCCCCACCCGTGGGAATTTCTCACTGGCCATGTTTTCCCACAAGTTTCAGCCTCTACCCATATTGTTCAGTTCCACGGGTTCTTTGTTTGCCTCTCCTTATTCCTTCATTTTTTCCTGAATTCTCTTCTTCTTGGACTCCTTTTAAATTCAAACCCCTGTATTAGTTTTCTGTCATTGTTGTAACACATTACCACAAACTTAAGTGACTTTAAACAGCACAAAGGTATTATCTTACAATTCTCTAGGGGAGAACTCCTTTTCTTGCCTTTTCCAACTTTTAGAGGTTGCCCACATTCCTTGGCTCATGTCTCCATTCCTCCACCTTCAAAGCCAGCAATGACAGGTTGAGTCTTTCTCAAACTGCATCACACTGACTTCTACTGCTTTTCTTTTTCTCTTTTATTTATTATTTTTATACAGCAGGTTCTTATTAGTTATCTATTGTATACATATCAGTGCATATATGTCAATCCCAATCTCCCAATTCATCCCACCACCACCACCCCACCCCCACTTTCCCCCCTTGGTGTCCATACATTTGTTCTCTACATCCATGTCTCCACCCCTGCCCTGCAAACCGGTTCATCTGTACCATTTTTCTAGATTCCACGTATATGCGCTAATATATGATATTTGTTTTTCTGTTTCTGACTTACTTCACTCTGTATGACAGTCTCTAGGTCCATCCATGTCTCAATAAATGACCCAGTTTCGTTCTTTTTTATGGCTGAGTAATATTCCATTGTATATATGTACCACATCTTCTTTATCCATTTGTCTGTTGATGGGCATTTAGGTTGCTTCCATGACCTGGAGATTGTAAATAGTGCTGCAGTAAACATTGGAGTGCATGTGTCTTTTTGAATTATGGTTTTCTCTGGGTAGATGCCCAGTAGTAGGATTGCTGGGTCATATGGTAGTTCTATTTTTAGTTTTTTATGGAACCTCCATACTGTTCTTCATAGTGGTTGTATCAATTCATGTTCCCACCAACAGTGAAAGAGGGTTCCCTTTTCTCCACACCCTCTCCAGCATTTGTTGCTTGTAGATTTTCTGATGATGCCCATTCTAACTGGTGTGAGGTGATATCTCATTGTACTTCTGACTTGCATTTCTCTAATAATTAGTGATGTTGAGCAGTTTTTCATGTGCCTCTTGGCCATCTGTATGTCTTCTTTGGAGAAACGTCTATTTAGGTCTTCTGCCCATTTTTGGATTGGGTTGTTTGTTTTTTTAATATTAAGCTGCATGAGCTATTTATATATTTTGGAGATTAATCTTTTGTCCGTTGATTTGTTTGCAAATATTTTCTCCTATTCTGAGGGTTGCCTTTTCATCTTGTTTATGGTTTCCTTTGCTGTGCAAAAGCTTTTAAGTTTCACTAGGTCCCATTTGTTTATTTTTGTTTTTATTTCCATTACTCTAGGATGTGGGTCAAAAAAGATCTTGCTGTGGTTTATGTCAAAGAGTGTTCTTCCTATGTTTTCCTCTAAGAGTTTTATAGTGCCTGGTCTTACATTTAGGTCGCGAATCCATTTTCAGTTTATTTTTGTGTATGGTGTTAGGGAGTGTTCTAATTTCATTCTTTTACATGTGGCTGTCCAGTTTTCCCAGCACCACTTATTGAAGACTGTCTTTCCTCCACTGTATATCCTTGTCCCCTTTGTCATAGATTAGTTGACCATAGATGCATGGGTTTATCTCTGGGCTTTCTATCCTGTACTATTGATCTATATTTCTGTTTTTGTGCCAGTACCATACTGTCTTGATTACTGTAGCTTTGTAGTATAGTCTGAAGTCAGGGAGTCTGATTCCTCCAGCTCCGTTTTTTTCCCTCAAGATTACTTTGGCTATTCGGGGTGTTTTGTGTCTCCATACAAATTTTAAGATTTTTTTGTTCTAGTTCTGTAAAAAATGCCATTGGTAATTTGATAGGGATTGCATTGAATCTGTAGAATGCTTTGGGTAGTATAGTCATTTTCGCAATATTGATTCTTCCAATCCAAGAACATGGTATATCTCTCCATCTGTCTGTGTCATCTTTGATTTCTTTCATCAGTGTCTTAACAGGTCTTCTGTCTCCTTAGGTAGGTTTATTGCTTGGTATTTTATGCTTTTTGTTGCAGTGGTGAATGGGATTGTTTCCTTGGATTTCTCTTTCTGATCTTTCATTGTTAGTATATAGGAATGCAAGAGATTTCTGTGCGCTAATTTTGTATCCTGCAACTTTACCAAATTCACTGATTAGCTCTAGTAGTTTTCTCATGGCATCTTTAGGATTATCTATGTATAGTATCATGTCATCTGCAAACAGTGACAGTTTTACTTCTTCATTTCCAATTTGTATTCCTTTTATTTCTTTTTCTTCCCTGATTGCCATGGCTAGTGACCTCTGCTTCTGTCACCACATCTCCATTTATAAGGACCCTTCTGATTACATTGGACCCATCCAGATAATCCAGGATGATCTCCCCATCTCAAGATTCTTAATCAGATCTGCAAAGTCCCTTTTGTCATGGTTCCAAAGATTAGGATCTGGATATCTTTGAGGGGGCATTACTCGGCTTACCATATACCCTCATCTTAAGAAACAGAACATTTTAGCTCTCCACCCTCCAGGATGACCTGCATGCTGAAAGACTCATTAAACAGAGATTCTTACCCTTTATTTACCTCCTCTGAGATTTCTAGCTTTACTTTTCTCCTCCCCTTCTAGTCATACCAAATGAAAAATATAGTAAGAAGATGGCTTTTTAAAAAAGATTGTTTCCCTCTGAAGTAAGATTTCTCCCCTCAACTCCCTTACTGCCAAAATGCTGAAATGATTACAGTGCTTGGGTTTTAAACAATATATATTTCCATTATATTCCATTAAATGATTATGTGAAAATTCCCTTTTAGTCAGTTGTTACCTTCTAGAAATTACAGTCATTTGGCTTTTTAAAAAATTTCTTCTTCTTTTTTTTTTTTTAGCCTTAAGTAGCAGTGCTGAGAAAGTGCAATTTCCAAAGCACCCATATTTATACCTAGGAGATACATCAATAGAATGTGGCCAAATATATTTTAAACTAAATAAAAATTTCTAACTCTTAAGATGTCCATAAATGTTCTTTTTCATTTCTAAGTACATATGATCATTCAGACTCCCTATTCCCATTGAGAACAGAAAGAGGTTTATTAAAACTTGAATAAGAGATTCAAGAAAGTTTATTCTGGCCACTTCACTAAATATTATTAAATTAGGCTTCACATGAAAGGTCCTAGAGTGAGATCTGAGAGAGAGTCGAATGGATCAGACAAGATCTTAATTTTTTTTAAAGTCAGTATTGACAACACAAGAGGATTGTAAATAATAAATGCATCAACAGTATTATATTCTGCAAAAGAGAGGCACATGTCTATTTCTAAACTGTTCTGATTCTGGAATACCATGTTCCATTCTAAGCTGGGGCACGTCCAGGGGAGAATAAAAAGGGTGGTGAAGAGTCTGGGGACCATGAAATATGAAAATAGTCTAAAAATAGCAGTTGCTGACTTGGAAAAGTTAAGGATAGTGGATCCGTGCAGTCCACCAGAACTGAACCACTGCCATGTGGGTAAGGCAGTAAATTTAATCCTTGGTGGCTTTAGCTTGTCATCCTCTGGTCCTTCTCCCACACTACTGCCCAGAGGATTTTTCAAGACAAATCTTAATATTTCACTATCTGTTGCTACTCCCCCGTGAACAAGCAGGCATGTAGCCAGTCTCCAGGCCAATTAAGAGGGTCTGAGCATCTGAGGACCAGATAGGACCCAAACCCCTATGAGATGGCATTCAGGGGAGCTGGAGGTCCTCAGAAGGAGTTAAGGGCCATCACCATCAATTATGATGACCCTTGTGACAACAGATCACAGCCCTAATTAAAGATTCTGAAACATGCCATGTTTTCTCTCCCACCTCTATGCTTCTGTTTACGATGTTTCCTCACCCTGGAAGGTAGTCATGTCACTAACTTCCCATCATTCTACAGGACCTAAATGAATTTTTACCATGTCTGAAAGCTTTCTCTGAGGATCATCTTCCAGTTTTCCCCAGATGAGTTGGGTGCCCCTTCCTCTATATTAAAATACCACCTTGCACAAAACTTTTATAGAAAGTATTGAATTGCTTTGCTGTCACTGATATACTTGACAGCAGGACATATGAGCCTAATCTGGGACACATCTGTATATGAGGGGGCCTTTATGTGTTATATAAGCTGATGTGCATGGAGGGGAAGGGACTGGGAGGAGGAGGTCTTGAGCATCTGAGTCTGGTGGCTAAGATGGAAGAAAGGCGGGGAAATCAAAAGAACAACTTAGTGGCTAGCTCTCAATCTGGGGACTGGTTCCTAAGCCTGGCCCCATGGACTAAGTCCAAGTCCTATGGAGAAAGAAAAGCTTTAGGAACTAAAAGACTTGTAAAAAAAAAATGAGGTACATGCAGGACTGATTAGGGGTCAGGCAACAAACTATAGCACACTATAGGGAAAGTGAACCTTCTTACCTTCTGCACTGGCTACCAAGCCCTGCTTGGATTTGGAAAGGCCACCAGTGCATCTGAGACAGTGCCCGGGGAGCTGTGGCACAGCAGTGGTGAGGAGTCCAGTTATGCTCATGGGAATTCTGCAGTGGGCCAGGAAGCCCATGTCCAGCAGATGCTGCTCTGCCATGTTTAGAGGAAGAGGACTTAGGAATACTTGGAAGAAATGATGGGTGAGCAATAAAAAAAATTTTTTTTAATCTTGGGCATTCCCAGAGCTACTTCAAGAGTGACTTTTGCAAAGGGCTTGGGTTCTTACACTACGAGGGAGAAATGACCAAGCAGCCAAGTATAGATTATCACTGTTACCATGACTCTATTTATAGCCATGGTCTGGAGGCCTGGTGAAATCCAGGTATGGTTATATTATATTCTTAACCCACTCCTACCCCTGTTCATTGGCCTTGAGATCCTTGAGGGCAGAGACTGCTGATTAAAAAAAAAAATCTCTGTAGCCCCATTACCTATCAGAGAGTAGGTACTCATCATATGGCTGTTGAATGAAGTAATAAAATTAATGAAAGGATAACTATCTCCAAAGGACAAATTTAGGACAAAGAGGTGGAAGTTACAGAAATGTGATTCAACCTAAAATGCCTTTCTAACAATTAGAACTCCCTATCAGTAGAAAAAGCCCACCGTGACATTGTGAGAATCTTATCACTAGGAGAGTCATCAAGGCTGTCCCAGAGGAGGTAAACACCGCATGAAGAAAGACAGATCAAATCATTTCCAACTCTCAAATTGCTTGGTATTAATTACATGGAGACCAAGAGGAGACTGGCCATGACAAAAGAGTTAGCCGCATAAGACAGGAGGCAGAAATGATGAGTCAGCAACAAAATTGGTTTTTAGAAAAGTCTTCAAGGACTGTCTATAAAAATCAGCAAGCTTTAAATCAAAGTTCATCAGAATTAAACTAATGCCCTGAAACATTGTTGCATGAAACCCTAAACATTATCTTCAAGAGCTATCCTATTAAAACTCTGAATGATGTCCAGAGGACTAAGGTATCCAATGGACATTACCTATAGAGAAGATGTTAAGTGATGAAGGTTAAAGGAAAGATTTACAACGTGTTGAGAGCAGGCTGTGATTTGTAGACTCATAGCCTGTTTCAATGTCTCTTCCACGGCCACTGGCAAAGTAAATGCTAGAGCCACTTGTCTTTATTCCTTTAACTTGCAATAGATGACCAAAGGATCCCACATCTACATGAGGAAAATTACTAGACAATGCAGGAAAGATCTTCTGAAATAAATGGACATTCTACATAAAGGCCACAAATAGAATGATGGAGAGTACTATCTCATAATGTCAAAGTTCAAAGGCACTTTTCAAATGTCTCTTTAAAGAAAATCTGACCTTTCTTTCTTTCTTTCTTTTTTATTATCAGAAGTTTGCCAAGAGCAGTATGGGCCCTGGGTCATTTCGTTTTGACATGGAAGTTCTCTCAGCATTAAAAATAATGAAATATTTAACTCTGCAGTGACCATGAGGACACATTCAGTAGTTAAAAAAAAAAAGAACAACATTAAAACATTAGGATTTCAAAGGAAGGCTTTTCCCCCTCATATATGAGAGAGAGAACCTATATGAGGCCATAACTAGCTAAAGGACTAAGTGCAGACAGATATTTTTAAATGTATTTCATGTTATTTTACATGAAAATTTTAGGAAAATGGCTGAATACACCACTAGTAACTCTATGTCTAAATCTTTTTTGGGTACAGATTAGCTGACATTAAACATAGATGTGAACATACATTTTCACGAAAACAAAAACCTCTTACAAAAGACCTCTTGCTTCCCATTTTAAGGTATAATTTACAAACAGTAAAATTTATGTTTTTTAAGCGCATAGTTCTGCAAGTTTTGACAAATGCAGTTGTATAACTGCCACCACAAGCAAGACAGAGAACAGTTCCTTCACCACTCAAAATTCCCCTGCACCCCCTCACATTAAACCCTTCTCTCTATCTCCACACCTGGCAACTACTGATCTGCTTTCTGTTGCTATAATTTTGCCTTTTCAAGAATGCTCTATAACTGGAATTAGAAATGGACTCTTTTAAATATCATACACTTGATAAAAAGTGAAGCAACTGAAGTGCCCATTTTAATGTACTGATTTCTATTTTCTGAACTTAAAGGCAATAGTAAGTACATAAAATCAAATTACTCTCAACTATTACATCTTGAAACAGGTATTACCCAAGGAGCCTTTTGAATATACAGATCTTTAGGACTTCACTTTCAACATATTGAATCAAAAGCACTCATGTGGGTCCTGAGAATTTAGTTTTTATTCAGTTCTCCAAGATTGATTCTGATTGATCCAGCCAGATTGGGAAACAATCCAGCAGACATTCACTATATGAGATTAATTACCAGACTGTAAATTATGTGTGGCAATGGGATCAAAATTCAGAGATTGGGAGGGTTTTATGCAGGTGATCTTGTTTTGAGATGTGGCTACCATTTACTGGCTGCAGGGCCTTGAACAAGTCACTTAAACTCACTGAACCTTGGCTTTCTCCTCTGTCACGCATGGGTAATGATGCCTACTTCATCAGGTTATCTGGGGGGATTCAATGCATATAAAGCATTTAGAACAGTACCTGGCACACTCAGCAGGTACTCAGATAAATGGAAGCTGCTTATCTAGCTGGTATTACCATCATTGGTATTGTCATCATCACCATCATCATGCTTTACGTGTCCTTCTCCATATTTCCGCATTTGGGTCAATTTCACTATTTTTTTAGCCCTTCTTCTAGAGGTGACCAAAGTAAAGAGAATCTATTTTTGTAGTAGCCAAACTATTATTCAGGGTAGTGCAAACTAAAAGAAATTCACTGATTGTCCCCAACCCTAATTTTCACCCTGCTACAGCCTCAAAGATACCAACAGGGACAAAAAGTGAATTACTAGAAACTCTCAGTCTTTTCCCCAAGGGGTATTGGTCAAACACAAGCAAACAAAAGGGAAGAAGACAAACGAGGGACCAGAATAAAGCAAAAAAAAAAAACAAAAAAAAAACAGCTTATCTATGCAGTTATGGAATATCTAAAAATCGACTTTATTCATTAGCAGTTTTAGATGTATATACATGTATTTTTACATATAGTTTTAATTTAAGCCCTGAAATATAGAAGAGTGATGATATTTGGCTGCACTTGCTGATCTAAAGAAAGAAAAACTCTTATCCTCAGAAATTATGCAATGCTGCCAACACCACGGATCGAAGATGAGGATTAGAGACAAAACTGAAACTCATAAGCCCTACCTGTTCTCAGCATCGGCACTGCACTTTGGGGACAGCAATTCAAAGGATTTGGTAAACTTCACCACCTGCCACACAGAAAGACAACAAATCCAAGTCAGTTAAAGCTTTCTCACAGTTTAAAATATTCCAGTAAACACTTTTCATCTTTATAATGACTATTACGATAATTGGAGATTAAAGAGAGATTTTAAGTGGAGAAATCCCGAGGGATACGAGAAAATTTTATCCTACATTTTGTACTTTATTTCTTACATGGCACATATTGCCCAAGTTTTAATACATTTCTAAATATGTATATATTTTTACAATAAGGTGTAAAAATCCTGTGGTGGTCAGGCAAAGGGACATCTCATTTGAAAATAATTTTTTTACTGCCCTTTTAACAACCCAGTCACCATCCATGGAGAACCTGGTAGAGACAAAACATCTTTCAAAAGGTTGCCCTCCATCAACCCCAGGTTCCTGAAATTACCTTCCCTGGCTTATCACTGTCCTCAGGTGAATGTTTTTCTGTCACTTGCAAAGGGTAACGAAGAGGAAGACACTTAAGATCATTCCTAGTGTGGACACTTCCTACCTTACCTGTCCAGTGAAACTGGCACAATCAGTTCAAGATCCTGATCAAGACCTATTATGCTGAAAGGTAATTTATAGGCACAGAAAATGCAAAGACAGTTTTTCTTATCATTAGCTACTGCTGAGTTCTTACTATAAACCAGGCCCTACATCAGAAGCTTCTTTGACTATTTAATTTCCCTATTACAACTCTTTGAAGTGGGGATTTTTATCTTCAGCGTATAGATGAGGAAACCAACCCATAACTTTTAAGAAACTTACACTGTTTCGCACAACTAAATGGGGCCTCTGGGATTAAAGCAAGTCTGCATGACTCTAGAGTGTCAGTTTTTTCAACAACACTAAAAATATTGAGTGGGAAAGGCACCGTTTCTGGTCCTCTTTTGACAAGATATAACACATGATAGAAAAAGGAGGCCCTATACTGAAAGGAGTCATCTGAATGTCACTGGATGCTTCCAAGGTTGACATTTAGATTTGCCTTAGCCAGATGCAGTCATGCTTCAAAGGCCGTTTAAATTAACCACTTATAAGGAAGTGATGGGCACTTGAGAAAATGACTTGGGAACTGGGAATAGATTAAATATTAAAACAGCTCTATCAGTGAGGTAATGAACCCATACTAAAAAAATGCAACATTAAGAAAAAGATAAAAGCCCATCACAAAGAAAACTGTGTGTGACTAGCAGGGCAGTGACAACAGCTCAACTAAAAGGAAATACCCTTGACAACTATAGGACATATTTCATTTCATATTCTAACGTGAAATAAGCCTCTACAAAATTACTCATTGTGGCAAATTTTATTTTCCAGAGATGGCCACAGCAATATCTCCTATTCCACATTCTTCTCTACAATATGACCCTGCCACCTTCCTACCAGGGTGTAGGGTCTATGTTTCCTCCCCTTGAATCTAGGTGGGCTCTAGACCACTACAACAAATAGAATATATAGAATAGAGGCTATGCACCTTCTGAAGTTGTCATAAAAGGCAATGCAGCTTCTGCCTCATCTGACTGGAATACTTGTGCCTGGAGCCCTGAGCCACCATGTCATAAGTCCAACTACGCAGAGGACACTATGCTGAAAGGTAGCCAACCATACAGAGGAGTCACATGTAGATGCTCTGGTCAGCAGCTCCAGTCTTTAAGCCCTCCCAGCCCAGGTGCCAGACATAAAAGCAAACAGACCTTCAGATGATTCTAGTTCCCAGCCATTAAGTCACCCCTGATCTCCAACACTGGTTCCAGATATCCTGGAAAGAGGTAAACCATCTTGGCTATTCCCTCTCCAAATTCCTGATCCACAAGATCAGTTTAAACTAACATGGTTGGTTTAAGCCTCTCAATGTTGGGCTTATTTGTTACACAGCAAAATTAACTAGAACACTTATCTTAATTGAGGGCTTAAACAGAAACCAATCACTTAGAACACAGAAATCTTGATCTAGCTGCAATATTCTTGGGGTCTCACAAGGCCAACAAGCCACAAACAGACTATTTGCTATCACCAAATAATAAATTCCTCAAACCATACCCTAAATAATTCTTAAAGTTAAAACAATAACAGGATAATAAGTAGAAGCATTTCATTTATGCTTGCAGAATGGGAAATTGTTACAGATTTTAAAAGAGAAAGTCATATCTCTACTTTGATCTCTCATCATCTGTGATTTCTTTCCATTATTTTGTTAGATGACAGTAAATTCTTCTACTTTTTAATCATGTTTTAGGCTGTTGCTATGAACTGAATGTTTGTGTCCCCCCCAAAATTCATATGTTGAAACCCTAATCCTCAATGTGATGGTATTTGGAGATGGGGCCTTTGAGAGGTTATTAGGTTGTGAGGGTGCAGCCTCATAAGGGGATTAGTACTTTAAAAAGAGACAGAGAGAGCTTGCTTCTTCTTCTCTTCTCTGCTACGTGAGGATACAACGGGAACATGGCCATCTACAAACCAGGAAGGATGGCCACACCAAACACTGGATCTGCCAGTGTCTTGATCTTGGATTTCCCTTTCCCAGCCTCCAGAACTGGGAGAAATACATGTTTGTTATTTAAGCCACCCAGTCTATGATAATTTGCAAGAGCAGCTCAAACTGACTAAGACAACCATATCCTACCATTTTACTGCAAATCTGTATGAGGCATTTTGCATACATTATGACCAATCCTTTATGTACATATCGATGCTTACAACGTCCTGGCAAGGTAGGTATTATTATCCCCATTTTCCTGAAAGAAAATGAAAGCTTAGAGGGGTTAAGTGGTTTCCTGGAAACCATATAACCAATATGTTAACAGAATTGGGATTTGAACCATGTCGGTCTGATTCCACAGCTTCTAATTTCCCCACTACTCACTCTTTCATAAACATGAGAAAGTAGCATTGACAGAGAAAATTATTTGGACATGACTCCTTCAGAGCCAGAATACTTAGATAAATTCTGCCTTTATTTATTAATTCTATGAATATTTATTGAGTACCTACTATATACCTGAATCTGAATAAACATAGACTAAAAGTAACTTGAAGTAAAACACTTGGCTTGATATAAAGTAAATTAAGTTACCAATCAACTAATAATTGTTTTTGCATTTGGAAATCAAGAAGGATATATCTTTTAATTTCCAGACTTGATAGATGAAATTAAACTCTCCAATATTACTAAGAATACTTTATTTGGCTTAATTTTCACTGCTGATTAGAATACTTTACAACTCTGAAAGGACATATGTTAATTTCTGAAAAACTGATATCCATTGGGTGGTAAAAGGGGGAGTAAGCCCCCTTGGTGGGGTTTTTGAGGATCACTCTAACACGGCCACGGAGATTACACTCAGAAACGCATGTGAAATTAAAGGGTTTATTATATTCACAGGCCCTAGAGAGGGGGGCACAGTATGCCCAAAGGACCACAGAAAGTCACCCAAAGCTCAAAGTTTGGTTACTGCAGGCAGGCAGACAGCAGAGCAAGGACCCACGGGTAAGTGCCTTTATAGACGGTCATAGGTAGGGTAACTTGTGGCACTCAGGAAGCATTCCCCTTGGGTAATTTGAATGTGACTGGGTCTACATGGAAAGGAGACGAGGGGTAAAATGAGGAAGTCATCATGAGGCTTGTGCCTTGCGTACATTACATTGACGATGGGTACCCAGAAGTGGGCAATAACTAAGCAGAAGTTCAAAACAAGCAGGGCAAGTGCTGTCACTCAGGAAGCCACTGGGGCAACAAAGAACAGCTTGACATTACATAAATGATTTTTGTCCTATAGCAATGCAAATGAATTTTATCCAAGCAGAAATGCGAATGGCTTCTGTGCAGTAGAAAAGATAAGCCCATAATTACAATTTTATTGTCCTGGATGATGGTAAGCATTTTTTTTTTTTTTTTTTTTTGCGGTACGCAGGCCTCTCACTGTTGTGGCCTCTCCCGTTGTGGAGCACAGGCTCCGGACACGCAGGCTCAGCGGCCATGGCTCATGGGCCCAGCCGCTCCGCGGCACGTGGGATCCTCCCGGACCAGGGCACAAACCTGTGTCCCCTGCATCGGCAGGCGGACTCTCAACCACTGCGCCACCAGGGAAGCCCGGTAAGCATTTTTAAACTCTAACCTAGCAATCTTGTGCCTGCATTCATCTGTGTCTGTTTCAGAACGGACTACTACCTTGCTGGCTTCTCTCATTAATGTGTTAACTACATCTTTGATACCTGCTTGTTTTAGATTTGTGCAAGGGTTAGGTTTTTAACTGTTTGAAAACTGTTGTTTGACACAACAAATATGTACTGAGTGTCTGTATGTGTCAAGTAGTTCAATAGGCACTGGGGCTACACAGTAAAAGAAAAAAAAAAAAATCCCTGCATGCATGGAGCTTACTTTATGGTAGGGAGCTTAATTTGTCCTGGCTCATCAAAATTAGTGCTCCCTGGAATAAAAAGTGAACTTCTGCTCTCCATACCTTAAGAAATAAACCTAAAAAATGTCTAGAGATTAACAAAGAATAAAGATCTTTTAAGAATTAAAAAAAAAAAACCCTCTGAGTGATAGAAGAAATGGAACAGAAAATCCTGAAATCTTAAAGCTATATAACTTACAGCTCTAGAATCACAAAGAGAATGGATAAGATCAACAAGTACCTCAGTGAAATGTCAGAATATTTGAACCCTTGGAATGTAAGAGAGGACTTGTTAAAACTAACAAAAGGAAGAAATTCTTTTTTCTAAAATGTTTGAACTTTTTATTCTAACATAAATCACATGCTGAAAAGAAAAACAGGGTCAAATATTTTGTTTTATTTTATTTTTTGGTTTTAGTTTCTAAATTCCTTTTTAATGAGTAAAGGGAAAGTCAAGGATTATGCATCTTTCAACTTTAGCACTCCATATCATGGAAAGTACTAGTTGTGTCCCCAGTAAACCAGCCCATGGTGTCCTGATCAAAGTCAGATACTAGATTCATGAACCACAATGTTGACCTTGTGTGTAGAAAGAAGTAAGCTTACCCAAAGAAAGGTCTGGCCTTTGCCTTTGTCTCCTGGGAGGTAACCTCTAAGCCCTTGGAATGTCCAGCCTGGGTAAAAATGTCTTTGCTTACCTGGGTGCCTTGGGCCAGCCAGATAGTAACAATGTAACTTAGAGTGGTGGCTTTGAGCCACACCAACAATGTGATTTAGGGTGGAGCCTTTGGGTCACATGGTATCAGTTGACCTCTGGAGGGCAGGGAGACTGCGGGCAGCTATGAGGGTGGCCAAATAGATTTTAGTGATCAAGCCCCAACAAAGACCATGGATGCCAAGGTTCGGGTGACCTTCCCTGGCTGGCAATACTTCATGCATATTGAATACTTCATGCACACACAGTGATGTGTGCATCACTGCTGGGAGAAGTTAATGCTTTCCATGACTCCATGGAGAGAGGACAATTGGAAGCACCACTTTCCGAACCTTCCTGGACTGATCTCTCCCTTGGCTTACTTTAATTTGTATCTCTTCCCATAATAAACCATGACCATGTATATAACCGCTTTCAGTGAATTCTGTGAACCCTTCTAGCAAAATATTGAGTTTGAGAGTGGTCTTAGGAACTCTTGAACTTGTACTTGGTATCAGAAGTGAGGACAGTATTACAGACTATGTTCCCTAATTTCATACCTTGTATAATTCTTAGGTTCCCGTCTCTTTAGAAGAAAAATGAGGACAATACTAATGTTGCCTTGTCTTTGGATACATACTGATCATCCAATGTGTATTAAGTACTGGATAGCATAGAGAGAAAAGAAACAGTAAATATAGTCTCCAACCTTTAAAGAATTAATATTTTAGAGAAGAAAAATTTTTTAACTTAATGGTCAGAAAAACTTTAATCTGTTGATGTGTTCCTTTTACTAAACCAAAGGAATTATAAAAGCCTATTCATTTTTTTCTTTTACCTTAGCTGTTGAGAAGCTCAGAGAAAAGCCTTAGGTTCAAAGTTGTATCATTTTTTGCAGCACAATTTGGTTTTGAGTTTGTTGTTTGATTTTGTTTCACTTACGACATCTACTTTCTCTTTCTTCCTTTTAATTTGAAAGTTTGCCTTTCATTCTGCTATGTGTCTGGAATACAATAAGCACTCAGAAACTATTTGTTCACTATGAATTTTTGTATTTTTGTTGAAGGGTGCCTTAAATGCTTTTGGCGATTAATTGAGTAAAAGTGTAAACAAAAAGGGGATGAAGTACTTACATACTTGAAAAATGTATGAAGTATATAAAAATACTTTTACACATGAAATCACATAAATTTGCTTATGTACAACTAATTACAGTTGAACAAAGCTATTATGGGCCATTAATTTGTGTAAAAGAGTATTTTTCAGAGACATGGGATAGGAATCTGGAATGGTGGGTAAGAGAAATACAACATTTAAGGATCTACAGCTGATAGCAAACAATGTAAGAATAAAAGAGAAGCAAGCTTGAGTCCCATCAAGAGAGTGACAAAATATAAGCAGAGCAATGAAACTGTGAAGACAAACACACTGCTGACTGTAAGCCAGATAAGATCAACCAAGTGGCAAAACACTAGCCTTGGCTCCATAAGGTGCATAAAGTTAGCCTGGTTCCAAGCCATCAGACTATGAAGGGCTTCAAAAACATTCTAGAATAAATCTAAGATTGTCACAGAAATTCTAGTCTAAATCATATATTCAAGAACGCAAGGTTGCTGGTGGAATCCCCCTACAGGTTCTCTGAATTTAGGGCAATCTGAGATTAGGTTCACAAGCAAATTAACCCTCAAAGTCACCAGAATATTGAGCCCTTAAGGCGACATACACATGGGCCTTGGTCCTTGAGGACAGCAAGGAACAGCAAAGAAGTATTACAGTTCTGGACATGTAAACTATCTGCTTGCCTCCCATTCCTCCAGAGTGGGGTTGGGCAAAAAAACTCTGTAGGCCAAATTTGTCCCACCATCTGTTTTTATAAATAAAGTTTTATTTTAAGAGTCCACTCATTCATTTAAATATTACCTATGGCTGCTTTTCGCTATGACAGTAGAGTTGAGTAGTTGTAATAGAGACCCTATGGGCCACAAAACCTAAAATATTTACTAGCTGGCTCTTTGCAGAAAAAATTTGCTAACTTCTGGTCCAAAGAGATCTCTGAACCAAGTCAACTAGCTATTTTCTGCTAAATCGTTAATGGCTAATGATAGATTAAAGTATTCATGTTCCCATGTAATTTATCTATAGTTCAGAAAGGAGATTCCTGGAGTCAAAATCTTCTCATCTAAAACAACACTGTAATGACAGAAATTTTAGGCACCAGGGCGAGTGATGGGGGGTATATCTGAGGACATGCATATGTCCCACTTGTCACGGGACCATCCCAGTCTAATAAAGCCTGTTGTCATGCAATAATTATTAAAAGTACCTCCTTGCACTCTCAAAAATATCTTTGTTTGAAAAGCAAAACTCTAGGCAGCCATGCCTCAAACAATTTATATTTTTAAAAGGAATTTATTAAAAATATAATGCATCCAGTGGAAAATTATTTATAGTCAGACACCTGGGTTAAAAAATGAAACAGCTAAATTTTTTTGATGCAATTTAATGGGATATGTAGTGTCACTGCGGAGATTATGGCCAATAAAAAATAGATAAAGCATAAATAAATGAGAATAAAGTTCATGTTTTATTCTTGACTTGGACAAATTGAATGGTTCTTAGTTTCATTAATTTTTTAAAATTTATTCTCTATTTCTAATTCTGATTTTTATTATAGATGCACTAAATGAACATAGATTAAATAAATAAATACACACACATACACTAAGTAAAAAGAGAATCTTATACGAGAAATATCAGAAGTGGTTCATAGGTCAATGAAACAACAAATGATTCCAAGCTCCTCTGGCTGTTGATCAGCCCTGGGCATTACACCCTGGGGAAGGCGGTACACACGCCACAGGGAAGTAAACAAAATATCCCCAAGCATCTCTGACTGTTCTTTGGAAAAGCTCCATGGGCAGAAGTCTTTTTGGTTCGAATATTTATCAAGCACTAGCTGGTCTGGTTGCTCTCTGTTTTTTTAATTTAAATACAACTTAAAAAACAAAAACTATGCTCAAATAGATATTCTTGCTACCAAGAAGAAAATAGGAATGATCTAACAAGTAATCACCATTTTTTGGGTTTGAGTTTTCTTAATTCCTATTTTTCCATAAGAGGACTAATATATAGGGCAAAAGAACGAATTAAATGGCCATTCACTGCCATCCTTGATTAATTCCTCTCTTACACCGATAAGTAATTTACTCTAGTCATTTATTCACTCAATCAACATTTTCCAAATACTTAGGATACCAGGCACTGTGACAGGGTCTGGAAATAACAAGAGGCATAAATCACGTCCTCTCCTTGTACTCACAACACAGTATGGAGGGAGAAACTGTTCACAAAGGTATAATCTCACCACAACATATGGTCAAAATTCTACAAGCACACAGAGGAGAGTGCTGAAGAAGTTTTCATGTGAACTCTGTCCTAAATGGGGAGCAGGCATGCTCTAGGCTGAAAAGTGGGGAAAGGTTTCCAGGTTGAGGGACTAAATCAGTCAAGGTTTTGCCAGAAAACAGAGAGAACACTCCAAAATGGTTTAACTGAAAGTAATTCAACAAAGGGACTAGGTACAGAAGGATGGGCAAGATTAAAAGAAACCAGTAAGGAATGGTGAGGTACCCAGGGAGTAGACATTTGGAAAGTCATTAACACCCCTAGGTCTGAGGGGACACAGGAGAGAGTGAGGGAGAGAAGGAGAGACGGAGGAAGGGAGGGGATAATGTTATTGGTGCCCCGGAGGAGCTGGGGCCATGGAGAGGGGCCTTGGAAGAATTCAGCCACATCTACAACTGACAGAGAAAGAACGAGGGGAACACCTACTCCCAGGAGCTCTCTCCTTCAGCTTTTAAATCTTCTGCTGCTTCCTCCCGTTTGTCAAACGCAACTGAAAGCCAGAGAACAAGAAAGCCCAAGTGGCACAGTACATAGAAATCAGCCTTCAAAGGCAGTTAGCTGAAGAAAGAAAAACCAGCATGAGACGGGGGAATTGGGATTTGTAAAGAATAGTCAGTACAGAGGTGACAATGTTGAACTTTACCTGAGCCCTGCTCCCCCAAAAATGGTATAATGATGAAGAAATACCCCTACTGCTTTGTCTTCCAGATTTGGCTAACCTCAAAGAACCACCCTGCCCTAGAACGTTCCAAAATAAGACCTTTGTCCTCATGACTCCTCTGGGATGCACAAATGATGCAGTTAACTCCTTTGTCTACATGCTTCTGTAGGACCCCAGGCACCCTTTCTTTTCTTTGAAATGTTCCTCATAAATGAATGTTCTTCCTATTGCAATAGCCCAGATGAAATAATCTCCTTAATTGTCTGGTGCCTTTTGTCTTTCACAGGAATTATATATGCAAAGATACAGAGGCAACAGATGCATAGGCTGACCATGGGGAGGAGGGGTGGAAGAGGAAGAATGGGGTAGAGTGAGCCTGAGGACCAGAGAGGAAAGCTAAAAGTTAAGTTGGGAGCAGAGGCGATGGACCTTGAATGTTGGGCAGTTTGAACTTTACTGTGTAGGCAACAGATAATAAATATTTTGAAGCATGAGACGGGCAGATGCATGTTTTAGAAAGATAACTAGAAGTAGTATTAAGAACTGATGAAAAGGAAGAGTGCCCTGTCTGCAAGTAAAGAAATGAGTGAAGAGGAAAATTTCCAAGCTAGAGACTAGTAAAGTCAGAGTAAAGAAAGTGGTAGAACGGGTGGGAGGGAGGGGCTAGAAATGATGTTTCAGCGTAGAGGCAACAGACCTTACAAACAATTGAATGTAAATGGTAAGAAACACTCAGAGATTACTCTGTGGTTTTTAGCTTGAGTTATCCATTAACTGAAATAGGAAACCTCAGAAGTGACAGGATGCAGTGGAGATGGACAGTGGGGACTAAAGTTCAGAAGTTGGAGACATATACATATACACACACACACACACACACACAAACACATATATTCATATACCTATATACATATATTTAACATATATAAATGATTAATGATGTGAGTTAATATATTGACATACAATTACTAATAAAGTGAGTCAATATATACAAATACATAATATGATATATTAATGATTAATGATGTGAGTATATACATATGTATATATATACATAACAATGTTTGGGTAATTCTTGGAATTCTTTTAGATACCTTCTATTCTGTACTCTGGAAAAAGCACTTGGAATAAAAATCAAATAGAATTTAAGTTGGTTTCCTTACAGGGATAAGGAAAATTAAAGAAAGTAGGATGGGGAAAAGGAAGAGAAAGTGAAGTAGAAAGGAAAGCCTGAAGCAATTTTTACCATCCACTTAGGATAGTGGCTGTTTCAGAACAATCAGATGACAATTACTATCTCCATCTCTTCCTCTCAAGTGTTGGGTTCAGGAAGATCATCTAGTTCAATGGCTAAATTGTATGTGTATTCACATAAGAACCAAGAAGTTAAGGAACACATTAGAAAACAAGCGGAGCTTGTGCTTCATGGTTTAGAAAATAAACTCCAGAAACCAGTCTCATATTGATAAGCTCAGCTATAAAGTACTTCATGGAGTTCTGAACAACAAAATAGCTGCCAGCCATCAGGATAATCCATGAAAGAAGAACACGTGTAAACACCAGTGCTGAGACAGCGCCTCAGGACAGAAGATTAAAATGTCTTCATTCTCGCTTTCCTCGACTAAGTGCAAAAAGAAATAGAGATAATAGTAAGTATACGAGCTAGAAAAGAGCTAAGAGAATTGATAGGAATTGCTTAGACAGGTTCATGGCATGGAATAACATTAAGCAGGGAATATTCAGTTCAAAGGACTAAGTAGTTCCTAATGTTGACAGCAGCTAGCTATGGAACAATCTTTTTATTTTTTCAGTCTAGTGGAAAATACCATTGACAAAGTCACTTAAAATTGATTGACTGACAGAACGAGAAAAACAAATACCGTAGGCTAACACATATATATGGAATCTAAAAAAAAAAAAAAAGGTTCTGATGAACCTAGGGGCAGGACAGGAATAAAGACGCAGACATAGAGAATGGACTTGAGGACACGGGGAAGGGGAAGGGGAAGCTGAGACAAAGTGAGAGAGTAGCATTGACATATATACACTACCAAATGTAAAATAGATAGCTAGTGGGAAGCATCAGCTCGGTGCTTTGTGACCACCTAGAGGGGTGGGATATGGAGGGTGGGAGGGGGATGCAAGAGGGAGGGGATATGGGGATATATGTATACATATAGTTGATTCACTTTGTTATACAGCAGAAACTAACACAACATTGTAAAGCAATTATACTCCAATAAAGGTGCTAAAAAAAACTGATTGACTGAAACACTAAAGAAAAGCGAAAGAGGGTAAAACATTAATTTTGGCAGGAGAGAGGGCTAGGAAGGCATTCCTCATTTCTATTTTTGGCATCCACGGAGTAAACTGATCAGTTTACACCTGACGGCCCGGTTTAAAGACTATGAATGCAGTCTTAACACTGAGTTAAAATCTTGATGAATCAAAGCTTCTACAACTAGATTTAAATGCTTTTTTCTCCCTCTTTCCCTCAAATGTAGAGAGGCCATGAAATACCATACATCTGCAATAACCAGCTTTTAAAAATATACAAATCACACACACACAAAAACCACAAGTTTTTTTTTCCAGGAATGATTCTAATAAAATAGAGAAAAGCAAAAGCTATTTTCAGAGGAAACTGAGCAGATTTTTTTCCTGAAATGATACTTTTTTTCTGAGTGTAAAAAGTAGTGTATGGAATGCCAAGAAAGATGGTGCTATAAGTTCATGCTTTGATTCTTCTGCTCTCTTCCAAAAACAGAACAAAGATCGATAAACTACAGAAAGAAAAAACCAGAAAGACATATAGAGGTTTAAAGGCAGAGAAAAGATAAGGGGAGGGGAGCAGAGGCGAGAGAAAAAATAAGATCTCTAAAGGCATGAGCCTGAAGACTTAGACCTACTGTGCTCCAAGTCCAGAAACAGGCAAGGAGCAACGGTTGGGATTTCAGCTTCTACTGGGGTTTGGGGACTAAAAGCATTCCCTTGAGACAGGTGGCCTAGCTTCACCCACAGAAACTGAACCAAGTTGCTTCTGGTATAGTGTAATATTACCACACAGCAGGAGACCCAAGCCATCAATATAAGACCTGGTTCCTGACTAGGGACAAAGGAGTTGTGCAAACTATTAGACAGGGAGGGAAGAGTACAAGAGAGAATGAAAAAAACAATGGCACAAACAAATAAAACACCCTCCCACTGAAATGAGCTGCAATCCCAAATTCAAAAACACATAAACAATTAGGATTAATACAGACAACTAAGTCAACAACCTACAGAACTGGACAAGAAGATAGTGATAAATCAGTTATGTTGAAGATCTGAACACACGTCTATCAGAGAATGATAGATAAAGAACAAAAAAATATTGAGAATATAAATGATTTGAACATCTTGTTCTTGACCATGGGTCTGGAGGGAAAGTCAGCTAGGAAAAAACCCTTTTGAAAAAGGCTTTCCTCCCTGAGAAAGAGAAGGATATGTAAAAAGACGTTTCCCTTCTTCTTCGGGGACACAGTTATAGGATGACATGCTGCCTGGAGCTGTGCCAGCCTCTTGGACCATGAGGGTGAAAGCCAGCTGGTGAAGGCCAACCACTGAGACACGCACAGGAAAAGGACAAAGCCTGGATCATTGATTACATTATCTGCTGCTGCAACATCCCCAGAACTACCTTCTGCAGCCTTCCTGTCATGTTAAGATACAAATGTTCTTATTGTTTAAGCCATTTTCCCCTGTAGATTCTGTTACTTGCAGAAATCCCGCAAATCAATCTATCAGTTAAAGCAATTTCAATCAAAATCTACACAGAGTTTTTCATGGAATTTGATAAGCTGCTCTTAAAATTTATATGGAAGGGCAACAGGTCAAGAATAGGCAAGCCAATTTTAAAGAAGAACAACATTGAGGACTTGTCCTATCAAATATCAAAGAGGATTATAAACTTATAGAAATTGAGAAAGTGTAATACTGGTTTGGAAATAGACAAATAGAGCAATGGGACAAAATAGTGAGCTCAGAAACAGTCCCAGGTATATATGGAGACTTGATATAATTCAGAAAGGGGGAGGGGGGATAGTTCTGAGACAATTGGTTATACATATACAGCTTTACACTATACACAAAATAAAGTCTAGATGGATATAAAAGCCCATAAAAACCAGATGGATTAAAGAAAAGATAAGAGAATGTCATTATAACATGGAGGTAGATAAATAATTTTTAAAAACAAAAACTGTAAGTCACAAATCAAAAAGGAAGATTGATAAGTTTGACACATTAAAATTAAAATATTCCATGCAATCAAGATACCTGTTAAAAAAAAAAAAAAGATACCTGTTGAAAGAGGCATAGTGCTGACTGGAAAGTCTTGGCTGTGTACACCAAGACTGCAAGGCCCTGCTCTCTGTCTGGTTCATTTCTCCGGATTGTGTTCACAGGGAACATTTGAGCAATGAGGTATCATCTCTCCCCAGACAAACAGCAGGCTAGACACCACTCAATGTAAAAGGGATCTAGTCTCTAGGCACAGTGTTCCTCTATAAACATATGCCTACTGTTTTTTTGCCTTAGCTCTATATTCAATACTCAATACTACTCTTATTTATCATGTTTTCTCCATTGCTTGCTTGGCTTGATCTCAACCTCTCATATTTTTCAGGAAGGGCTTCTTGGAACTACGTTTCCTGCACTCTCCTTTGCATATTTAAAATGCATAAATGTCCCACATGACATAGATATTTTTGTGTGATGAAATTCTGTGTCTATCTGTGGCTTACATAATTGAATATGAATTTTGCTGGATTTTAAATTGTAGAGTCATATTTTCTTTCCCTGAGGACTTGGTAGCTATCACTATGTTGTCTCCTTGAACTGGAGAGTGCTAGCAGGAAGACTAACACCAGAATGAATTTTCCTCCAATAGGTGACTTGATTTTGTCTAGATGCCCAAAGAATTTTTTAATTATCTTTGAAGTTCATTAGCACTGAATGTGTTTCAGTACTAAGCAGTGAGCATCAACTTTTCCTGAAATGATATGTTCTTTCAGTCTGTAAATTCAAGTTTGCCTTCATTTCAATAAAATGTCCTATTGTTATAATTTGACTTTGTTTCCTGTTTCATTTGTCATGTTCTCTTCAGAGATACCAATTATCCTTATTTTGGACTTCTTTTATTTTGACTCCATTTTAATCATTCTATCTTGTCTTTTTATTCTGTATTATTTTCCATTTCATTTCCAATTTTATCCTCCATGCCCCTGAAAGTATTTTAGAAGTTCTTCTCTTCTTTTTTGATGTTTTTAATGTAATATGCAGTTCTATATGGTTATATATTTTTCTTCTATTTCTTTCTAAGCTCTGCCAACTCAGTTTTCTTATCTATTAATATTTACTGCTTATCATTTATTCCTTGAGTCTTGTATCTCTTCTTTGAACACTTTTTTCCCCCGTGAGAGATCACACTATCTTTAATTTCATTTCATGGAAAACTGTTAGCAGTTTTTCTGGGGTGTGTTCTTCATCTGGTTTTTGTTTTCACATTCCTTTCCTTCTTTTTTCTTGTGGTATCTTTGCATTAGCCCCATGCTGGGGACTTTTTGTTTTTTGCTTATCTTTAAGTGAATAATGGAGGAGGGGTGACTTCAGGGGAGTGGATTAGGGTGGCTGCATTTGAATTTCGGTCTATCTTCTTTGAGTACTTTCTCACCAACACTCTCCTCTGGCAGCAATTTCAGCCCCTGCCTAGCAGAAGCCTCCCTTGCTTACTCTGAAGTCTCATATGACATAGATATTTTTGTGTGATGAAATTCTCTTCAGCTGACCAATATTAGCAGCTGCAGGGTGACTTGTCACTCACACTGTCAATTATCCTGACACACTGACAGCCCTGTTTCCAAGATGGCTTGTCTGAAAGTTTTCTTGTTCCACCCCACCTCTCCTGCCACTCTATGGCAGCAAGGAGGACTCAAGAAACATCCCTGAGCCTGGCCAGGCACTCGCCCTTACTGCTCCAAGCAGGTATGTGCGACTTGTTCTGATGAACACTGTACTCTGCCCAAGATAGCTGGATGCAGACAACCACACTCAGCTTTCTACTTCACCCCGCCCAATTTTCACTGCATTGGGCAGCTCTCCCCGCATTATGTGTGGCATGGGTGGGGTGATGATTGGAAGCATAGGGTTGTGAATGCTTCTTCTTCTGTGGATTATGGAGTTTTACTTCCTGTCCTTTTTGTTTGTTTATTTGTTTGTTTGTTTTCAGGTTGGCCCTTAACTGGTAAAAGGCAATATAAATCCATTTAGCAGATCCTCTCTCCTGACACCCAACTTTCAAGTTCACTCTCTTACTGGAAGATCCAGTACCTGCCCTTTTTTCCCATGAGGTGATAAATTCCTGACTCTGCCTAACAGAGAAGATACAAGGAAACATAACTCAAAGGGAGAAAATTCAAATTCCATCAATTTAATAGTTGTGAAAATATGATCTCATTTATGTACCCATATATTGATAAAAATCACTTCCTTTTATATTTGTTTTCTCTCCTTTATTATTTGATTAAAAATATATCAAGGATATTGTTCCTATAAATATAGCTATACATCATTATTTTAAAGGACATATAAAATTTCATTATATAAAACTTCTGTTGATATTTGAGTTATAGTTTCACTACTGTAAATACTGCAATAAACATTCTTATATACTGATTTTACTTTCTTCTCCATCTCTTTCGTTATGCTAAATTTTAAGAGGAAGAATTGCTGCGTGCAAAGGCTAGGCCCTTTTAAAATTGAAATATATTTCACCAAACTTATATCCATAAAGGTTACCCCAATTTGAATTCTCATCATCAGTAATGATAATGTCCATTTTCTCATAACCACACTCAAACTCACTGTTATAATACTTTTAAATCTTTACCAGTCTGATGGCTGCAAGATCATAGAAGTGTTTTAATGTGCTCATATTCTCTAAGGAATTGCATGAATGTTTTAGAAAGCCTTTACCCGCAGAATGACTATAAAACAATATTCACCAGTATTTTTACATTCTTTTTTTTAAACATTAAGTCTTTGATCCATCTGAAATTTATACTGACTTACAGAAATAAAACAAAAAGGGGGGCAGCTCATCTTTCAATGTCATAAGAGAGTAAAGGCCACACAAGAATTATCTAGGGCAGAGAACTGAAAACTACTGCCTGCTGCCAAATATAGCTCACCACCTACTTTTTTTTTTTTAATGTTTATTTATTTGGCTGCGGCAGGTCTTAGTTGTTACACGTGGGATCTCTGTTGCCAAGTGCGATCTTTGTTGCAGCATGCGGGATCTTTTAGTTGCGGCATGCAGGTGAGATCTAGTTCCCTGACTAGGGATCAAACCCAGGCCACCTGCATTGGGAGTACGGAGCCTTAACTACTGGACCACAAGGGAAGTCCCCCCCACACCTATTTTTATAACTAATGTTTTATTGGAACATAGCCATACTAAGACTGCTTTCATGCTACCATGAGTAGCTACGACAGAGATCATGTGACTTGCAAAGCCTAAAAAATATACTATCTGAAAACTTACAAAAAAAAATTTGCCAGCCCCAATCTAGGAAATGTACTAAGTCCCATCCTTGGTTACTACTTATTAAAGACTCCAGACTTAATAAAGTTACATGTTAATTTGTAGCTTTTTCTCTGATTAAAAATTTCTATCCTATGGAAAAGATAACCTTAAAGATTACAGTTTATGGACTTGCTTTGTTTCTAAAAAGTTTTGTCTCTGAGAAATTTTATCCTAACATCGCCTATAAATACCTAACTTCTCAAATGCTCTTTGGACTTGTTTTAACATCTTATTTGTTCCCTCATAAATTAATGAATTAAAAATAATCTTTGATATGTATTTATTAAATATTTACATGAAAGTTACGATTTTGCCTTATAGAAAATTATATTTTGACAAGTATGAGGTAAGAATCCAGCTTTTTGAATTTTTTTTTTCCTAAGTTGCCAGCTATTTGTTTCCAAAACATTTGTAGGACAATCCATCAATCTTCCCACCAATCTAATTTCAAATGCTTGCTTTGTCATATTTGTGTACTGAATATAAGATGATTGACTAGAGAATACAATTTGTATACTGATTATAAATTTCAAAGGCCACAGACATAGCTGTACAAAAAGTCACTTATGTTATTTTCCTGTGGCAACTGAATCTCTTCTTGAGCCCTAGTTCTGCTTGCTGACAGAAGACAAAAGAGACAATCCAGTTAACTCAGCCACTTCAGATTTTCTCAGTCGTTTCAGAATTCAATTCATTTAATACTGAAATTTTCACCAGGATGACATGCAACTTTTTGGCTTCTTTGGAGCAAAGCAGCTGATCTATAGTCACCCTCTCACCCAGGCTGGCCTCTAAGAGGCAAGACAGCCTCACTGATCTTCAGCCTAGTCATCCCTAACAGTGGATGTGCTTAAATATCTACACCTATAGCTCCCCAGGCCCAGGTCAGATCCTCTGTGCCTCCCTCGTCCTGACAGGCTTCTTTCTTCAGGTCTCAGCCCTCCCTCTGTTACCTTCTATCAGGAAATGGGAAAACTGTATTTGCCCCTCATGCTTTTGTGGGGCTCTGGCTGTCCCGTGGCTCCTCCCATATTGCCGCCTCCAGTCTTCTTCCCTGTCGCGGGGTCTGGGGGGACTTTCAATCCCCACCACGCCCCTAGCTCCACTATGAGTGGCCTTGAGGCTGGGCAGGGCTAGGAGAGCTGGAAAACCGTATTTCCTCTTCTCTCCAACTCTCCCACTTTAGTCCGGGCAACTCATGAATGGGAGAGTCTAGGGCTTCATCTATTCTCTTTCCAATCTACTGTTTTGGGTACAACGTTAAGCTCTGGTTCCTTCAAGTCTCTAAGAAAGCCTGGTTCTTGCCAATGAAAAAGTCTTGGTTTTTGAGAATAATAACTCTGTCATAACTTTTTAAAGCCCATTTTGGCACTCACAAACACCGAATGGAGTTCTTTGTCTCTGTATTCAGTGCAATCCCTTGCCTGAAACAACGTACCAGGCTAACTGGAGGGTTGGAGAGAGGGATGGAGAGTGATAGGTTTGCTGATGATAATAAAGAAAGAAAGGTCATAAGTAACAAGGGCAAGGCATGACTGAATTCTGGATTTGCTCAGTGACGTTGAGAACTTATACGTATTCTTTTCTAATTACAAAAGCATCTTTATTGTTGAAATGCTTGCAGTAAAAAAACAAACCCAAAACACTGTCATTTCAAGTCTGAAACTCTCTAGTCCTCCAACACACTTCTGTTTCTCAGAAATAATTTTCTAAACTCTACAGGAAAGAGAACAGTCTTTACTAGCTTTTCACATGTATAGGGGTCTTTGGACTCTATTCTGTTCAGTTGTTTCTTATAAGGAACAAATCTCTAGTTTTATAATATATTTTAACAGCTTCACAGGCAAAACCTCATCCATTTTACATCTTTGTTGCCTTTAAAACATTTTTTCTGGCTACTTTTATATGTTTATTTTTCCATATGAACTTTTCAAAATTAAAAATCATGTTGTCAAGTTCCATCTTTGTTTTCTAATATTGGGATAGGAATCTAAGTGTGCTCTTAATCAGTAAAATAAGATCATGTAGCATTTACAGGTGTTGCTTGGGTCCCTCTATAATAATGATTCAACCCCCTGATTAAATCTAGATGACAAAGGTTTTTAATATCATTCCATCCATTCAGCATTCTGAGGTGAGGAGGACGAAGTCCCAGCCAGAGAACTCTGACTCGGCATGATTTTCTGTTTGCTGTGCCAGCACCAGATTTTGGCGTCTGGTGTCCTGAGTTGGCTTCTCCTCTTACACATGGAGTGACTGTATCTGATCTCCTTCCTATCATTTCTACCTGACAATCAGGGTAGTGCACAGAACAGCTATCCCTTTGAGTCTGAAGTTTCAACAAACCTTTGGTGAGAAGCATGTTAAAGGAAAGCAGGGCACTGACGGGTTTTCTGCATGGTGATGCCACATTTATACCCCATTCCCACCCCACCTCCCCAAGCAGTAACCTCGGCAAAAAATCCTCACAGCTTCTCAAATGGTACCAAACAGATTAGTCTCCTCTTTTTGCACATAGTTCACTTTTACCTGCAGACCTTGCCCCTCTGGAGTAAAGGAGTTCCTCCTTACTGTGAGGGGGAGGGGTTGGGCAAAGAAGAAATGATAGGCTAGGCCCAGATATTCTGCCCTGACCCCAATATTACAGTCTTAGAATGTTCAGCTGTGATAGTGAAAAGGTCTTCTTAACCTTCAGTACCACACCAACACCTTTATGCATGTACCATCTAGTCATCTAGTCTAGGGAGTGATTTTTGACCCCCTCCCTACTTTATACCCTGAAGCTATTACTGTCGCTGTTATTCTCTCCAGCTCTGCCCGCACTTTCCATATCATTGTCTGTCTTCTGTATTTTTTCATTGGACTTGCCAGAGAGCAAGATTGCAGGGTAAAAACTAGTCCATGTTAGAAGATTTACAAAAGTGACCACCCTAACCTGGTTTAAATTAGTTCCATGTCTGTTTTAACTGAACTAGCAAACAGTGAGCTTGTCCTTGCTTAGATTCCACATGGTCCCCCAGCCACTTGCCCTCACAGGGACCTGGGAGTGGCTCAGGAACCTTGGAAGCTGAAAAGCCCCAACCACTGCCCCTTCTTGCCTTTGCTCAGGGAGAGCCCACAGCCGGCCAAGAACCACCGAGCACCCCACCTCTTCCCACTCCTTGTGGGGGTTTCAGAGTCAGGTGGTGGGGAAGACTAATAAGTCACTCGACTCTTGGAGCCTTAAGTCCTCACCTGTAAGTGAGGATGATAATAATACCTATCCCGTAAGGATGCAGTGAGTATTGAATAAACCCAGATGCTTCACAAAGCATCTGGAAGCGCTTCACAAATATGGGCTATTGGGGTGTGTGTGTGTGTGTTCTCCCAAGGTTCTACTGAGTTTTACACAATCGCAGGATAATTGCAAGGCTATTGTTTGCTTAAACCACACCTGCTGAGTAGAAATAATGTCAAACTCTGCTAAGATATAGGGAAACACTCCTAAACATTTTAAACATATATAGATTTTTAAAAAAATTTAATGTTGAATAGATAACCAAAAAGGACCTACTGTATAGCACAGGGAACTATACTCATATCTTGTAATAACGGAAAATATCTATAACGGAAAAAAACGGAAAAAAATCTAATGGAAAAAAATCTAAAAAGGAATATATATATGTTTTCAGTTACATATATATGTATATATATGAATCACTTTGCTGTACACCTGAAACTAACACAACATTGTAAATCAACTTTATTTCAATAAAAAAATTTTTTAAAGCTTAATGTTGTAAGTTTTACAATACTTATGATTAAATCTCCAAAATTTATCCTAAGGTTCTCATTCTTTGAGGAAAGCAAACCTAAAGGTAAAGACAATAACATTTTTTAAGTAAAGTATGGTAAAATATCATTCTCTGAGGTATTAAAACAGCACTTAATTGCTAGACAATTCCTGGTCTTTGACAAGAGTTCATGGCAAAGATATTAAACTGCTGTTGAGGGTTAGACGGAAGCAGCCGCATAGCACAGGGAGATCAGCTTGGTGCTTTGTGACCACCTGGAGGGGTGGGATAGGGAGGGTGGGAGGGAGGGAGACGCAAGAGCAAAGAGATATGGGAACATATATATATGTATAAGTGATTCACTTTGTTATAAAGCAGAAACTAACACACCATTGTAAAGCAATTATACTCCAATAAAGATGTAAAAAAAAAAAAAAAGAAGTTAGACTGAAGATGATCATTATTTTCAATACTGTTATGTATTTAACCAGCAGATTTCCCACAAAGAGCCAGAGGGTCTAACAGACCCTGAGAGCCAAGGTGTGGCAGGCCTGAGGCTGAGACCTAGCTGCTCACCCTTGGAGTAAGAGCAGCCCCTGCATGAGGAGGAAAGGAGCCTCCGCCTCCTGACTGGAGTACTCTGTGTAAGTGTCCACAGGTCTGAAGCAGCAGTGGAAGAACCTGGAAACTGCACCTGGGAAGCAGCAGGACAGACCTTTGCTGGAGAGCACAGCCCAGCTCAGGGTCGCTCCACTCAGCTCAAGCACAAAGGGCACTGCTTCCCCAGGGTTCGTTTGCTTCTCCTCACCCCACCCCCAGAAGAGGGCTGTGGAGCACTGTGTGGATTGCGATCCATGCCCACCAGTGCTGAGGGCCTTCCCTTGCTGGGTGGGTACGATGGGAGGCTGGCACCCAAGCTTCTCTTCTATTCAGCTGTGTGAGTTTGGGCAAACCCTTCCAACCCTTAGCTGCCTCATCTGTATACACAGGGCTAGGCTAGACGTCGAAGGTCCCCCATCAGTGGCAGAGTCTATGTTTCTCAGGTGACAGCAGGTCAAGACCGAAAATACATGTAAAGGAAATAAAAAATGTTACTTTTATAAAAAGTCACCTCACCTCATGGTTAGAAGAGTCACAAAAGAGTGGTTCAAGTCACGATTTCACAAACTTAATTACAACTAAACTAAACTAAACTTTACTTCATTAATGCAGATGACAGATAAAAGACGACTTACTGGTGATTCGATGTCCTCTAGGAGTAAAACAGAACAGCGTTCACATTTCAACAGTGTTTGGGCCCGATGCATTATTTTCTTGACAATTTTCTCCAGGTCAGTCTGTTCTTCAAAGAGGTCATTAACCACCTCTAGCAAAGCCTAGGAAAGATAAAGTGGATGTATTTAGGTGGCTAAGGGACTGAATTAAAATTTTTCTCTCAAAATTTCATTTAGTCTTTGCTATAAAAATATAAACATTTTTGTGTGGCTAATTTTTATAGTGTTTATGGTTGTTTTGACACACTTCCATCATTTCATTTTATAACATAGTCTTTTTTTATATGTAAATTTATTTATTTATTTTTGGCTATGTTGGGTCTTCGTTGCTGCATGCAGGCTTTCTCTAGTTGCAGCGAGCAGGGGCTACTCTTCGTTGCGGAGCACGGGCTCTAGGCACACAGGCTTCAGTAGTTGTGGCACGTGGGCTCAGCAGTTGTGGCTCGAGGGCTCTAGAGAGCAGGCTCAGCAGTTGTGGCACACGGGCTTAGCTGCTCCACGGCTTGTGGGATCTTCCCAGACCAGGGCTCGAACCCGTGTCCCCTGCATTGGCAGGCAGATTCTTAACCACTGCGCCACAAGGGAAGTCCCTATAACACAGTCTTGAATTGTAAAATGTAACTTGAGAATAGTGCCAGTCCATATAATCCCACATAAGTTCCTCATATATCTGTATGACTATATTCCATATAGTTAATGACTACATGATCTCATATAATCATTATTGATAGGCTTTTCCCCTCCTACAGTAGTTTTTCTGCAATGTGACTAGGTATAAAACCAACATTTTATGAATAACAGATACCTGATTCTCTCTAATGCACATTTATTTCAGAAAATTACAAAGCATCTCTTCCTCACCAACCAGAAGAAATAGCTTCATGGTCAAACTCAAGACTTATTTTCACTAATACCCATCTCTCACAGAACTCTTTAAGAATCACAGTGGCGGATGCTACTTAAGTTTCAGAGCCTTCAAAAAAATATATAAAAACTCCATTAATCCCTCTACAAAAGAAGTATTGCTTCACCCCAATCTGTCCAGGAGAACATTTAAATACCATTATACTTCTCAAAAAGAAATCACCATTAAAACTTCTATTAAAACAATAGAATGAAAAGCACAAAAATTAAAGAAAAAACTTAAATTCTAACTTGAAAACTGTATACTCATTTAAACATGAAATTGTAATAACTTGTTATTCTATCCAGCTAAGTTAGCTTACAATTTATGCATTGAGATAATATTTATTTAAAATTTTTAATTACATGGATAATTCTGGAGATGGAGGAACAGTGGGCCATTTACAGGTGGCAGATATTATGCCTCTGTAAGAGTGCAATCAGAAAATTACACAGCCAGTAAATTGACCAGAGGCTGCTTTATTCAATAGAATTTAATAAGATGTGCACTCTCCAGTCTGACCTGTCACAAAAGGATTTCATGAGTTTTCAAATTCACATCTATTCTGGTAGATGGTGTTGACTAATTTTCAACTTTGGTAATGAATTTGATTTGTCCTGAAACCATTTGAAACATGTGAATATTTCTTCTCTGAGTCTATTCAGGTGGAAAAGCATTTGAATGAGTTAAGAGATCCATGAAATGAGTCTCGTTCACTGAGCATCTAAAATAGGACCCAATATCTTGGGTAGCGTTTTCTCTAAAGAGAGCTTGTGACTATGGCTAAGGGCCATGCATTGCTCTATGAACCCAAAGCAAAGAGAAACACCAGGAGGTGAAAAAAGTTTTAAGTGTATCCTGTTCATTTGGCATTTGGATAGCAAATCACTGTAAGAGGTCAATGTGCAATAATTTCATGTGCAAATATAACATTAAAAATGAGGCAGGCTTCCCTGGTGGCGCAGTGGTTGAGAGTCCGCCCGCCGACGCAGAGGGCATGGGTTCGTGCCCCGGTCCGGGAGGATCCCACTTGCCACGGAGCGGCTGGGCCCCGTGGGCCATGGCCGCTGAGCCTGCACGTCCGGAGCCTGTCCTCCGCAACAGGAGAGGCCACAACAGTGAGAGGCCCGCGTATCATAAAACAGAAACAAAACAAAACAAAAAAAAAATGAGGCAACTGTCTGCATAATTACCAACAAAATCCCCTGTTATTAAGGGAGAAGACATTATTTCCTTAATCATCCAGACTATTTCTTCAGATGGATCATATTAACTGAACAATTATTTAACTTTTCAATTTGTTGGGACTGCATGGATGGGGCCTCTGGGACCCGTATACAAGAACTTTTATCTCAGAGGAAAAACTAATTGTGCCTTGAGTTTTGCACTGACAAATTACATTATAGTAATTTTATTGTTTCTAATTAAAAATTTCTGCTTTACTAACAAGTGATAAAAGTTTCACAAATAACAATGCAGACTAGCTCCAAAATAGGAGAAAAAAAGAAGAAAATCTAGGATGACATGCAATTCAACAGACATTGGAAGCCTTGCACACAGCTGAATACTCCTTGCTTCTTGATGTCACTTGCATTTCCCCACCTCTTTCTTCTTATCACCTTTTTTGCTCCTGGGCTCATCCTTAGACCTCTTCCCTTTCTTACCCATATATTTTCCCCACCTGTAGCCTAGTTTTAAATACTATCTATATGCTGATGGTTCCCAAATATTAATCTCGAGTCTTCACATCTCCCCAAAACTCTAGATTCCTGTATCCAACTGTTTACTTGCTACGTGTACAAGCCTAAAGTCGTTCTCACTCATTTCCAATATCAGTAAGCCTTATATATTTTACTGCTAATTTTTTTGTATAATCTCTCACTTCTCACTGACCAACCACATTATTTCTCCTCCCCCCAGTTTTATTGAGATATAATTGACATAAAACTTTGTGTGAGTTTATGGTGTACAATGTGATGATTTGATACACCTATATATTGCAAAATGATTACTACACTAAGGTTAGCTAACACACCCATCACCTTACATAATTACATTTTTTGTGTGGCAAGAACATTAAGAGTTATTCTCTCAGCAATGTTCAAGTACATAATACAGTATCATTAACTATAGTCACTATGCTGAACACTAGATCTCCAGAATTTATTCATCTTACAACTGGAAGTTTGTATACTTTGACCAACATTTCTCCTTTTCCCTCACACCCCAATGCCTGGCAACTACCATACTACACTCTGCTTCTTTGAGTTCTGCTTTCCATAGATTCAACATATACATGAGATAATATAGTATTTGTCTTTCTCTGTCTGACTTATTTCACTTAGCACAGTGCCCTCAAGTTTCATCCATGGTGACACAAGTGGCAGGATTTTCTTCTGTATTATGGCTAAATAACATTCCATTGTGTGTGTGTATCACAATTTTCTTTATCCACTCATCTATTAGTGGACACTTAGGTTGTTTCCATGTCTTGGCTATTGTAAATAATGTTGCAATGAACATGGGAGTGCAGACATTTTTGAGCTAGTGATTTCATTTCCTTTGGATATATACTCAGGAGTGGAGTTGCTGGATCATATGGTAATTTGATTTTTAATTTTTTGAGGAACCTCCATATTGTTTTCTGTAATGGTTATACCAATTTATATTCCCATCAACAGTGCACAGAGGGTTCCCTTTTCTCCACATCCTCACCAACACTTGTTATCTCTTATCTTTTTGATAATAGCCATTCTAACAAGTATGAGGTGATATCTCATTGTAGTTTTAATTTGCATTTCCCTAATGATGTTGAGCATCTTTTCATGTGTCTATTGGCCATTTGTATGTCTTCTTTGGAAAAATGCCTATTCAAATCCTCTGCCTATTTTTTAATTGGATTACTTTTTTTTTTTTGCTATTGAGTTGTATGAGTTCCTGATAAATTTTGGATATTAACCCCTTACTGATATGTATGATTTGCAAATACCTTCTCCCATTCCGTAGGTTGCTTCTTCATTGTGTTGTTTCTTTTGCTGTGAAGAAGCTTTTTAGTTTGATGTAGTCCCACTTTATTTTTGCTTTTGTTGTTTGAGCTTTCATATCAGATCCAAAAAAATCATTGGAGCTTTTCCCCTACATTTTCTTCTAGGAGTTTTACAGTTTCAGGTCTCACATTTAAGTGTTTAATATTTTTCAAGGAAATTTTTGTGAGTGATGTAAGATAGAGGTCTAATTTCATTCTTTTGCATGTGAATATCCAGGTTTCTCAACACCATTTATTGAAAAAAAAACTACCTTTTCCCCATTGAGTATTCTTGGCTCCCTTGTCAAATAGATGTTGACTATATATGCATGAGTTTATTTCTGGGCTCTTGATTCTATTCCATTGGTCTATGTGTCTGTTTTTAGTGCCAGTACCATACTATTTTGATTACCATAGCATTGAAGTATACTTTGAAATCAAGAAGTGTGATGCCTCCAGCTTTGTTCTTCTTTCTCAGGATTGTTTTGGCTATTTGAGGTCTCTCCTCTCTGCTCTCTAGGCACATGGACCAAGGTTTCTCCTACCCCAAGGCCTTTGCACTTGATATTTCCACTGCCTGGAATGTTCTTCCCAGATCTTTGTGTGGCTTTACTCCTTCATTTAATTCAGGTCTCTGCTCAAATATCATCTCTCTATAGACACTTCTTGATCACCTTCTGAAATAAACATCCTCCGAAACTATCCTTCAGCAACCAGTCTGTATTCCATTACCTCACTTCATTCTTCTTTATAGCACTTACCACTACCTGATACTATATTAATTTTTATTTGCTCGTTTGTCTCTTATCTACAGTTCCCACTAAAATAGTAAGTTCTATGAAGGCAGGGGCTTTGGACAGACAGTGTCTGAAGAGTACCACAAAATAAATATTTGTTGAGCGTGTAAATGAATACATGAGGATGCAAAGATTCATAATTCATGAAGTGTTCCTTAAGGAATTTAAAATGCAGTTGGAAAGGAAGGCCATCAATACATATTATACAGTGTGGTAAGTGCCCACAATAAAACAGTGGTGGTATATATAAGGCAAAACAACAAGCAAAGGAAAGATTAAGTGGAAGACTGAGCTGGGTCCTGAAGGAAATGCAAGGCAAAAGCAGTGGGAGGAAGAAGGTGGACATAAGGCATTGAAGGCAGAGGAAGAAATATTACTAAGGGAATGAGAAAGTGAAACAGACTGTTTTCTGGAAATTGGGGACTGTATTGCTGGGATGTCCAATGAAAGGAGGAGAATGGTAAGACATGGGGCTAAAGATGACAACAGGATCCAAGTCAGAGAAAACAGGTGGTATGCTGTGCTAAAGAAGATAGCTGTAGCTGTCAATTGTCTCCTGTGAAATATTCATAAATCATAATGCTTAGCAAATGAAACTTTTAATCAATTTGATTACCAGTTAACTGAGGGTTTCTAACCTTTCTGAACATCTTCTTGTTAAATATATTTCTAAATTGTGACAGTAACTTCCCTATATTTAAAAGTATAGTGAGCCTAATATAATTTAATCTGTATTTGATCATTTCGCAATTATTTGAGCACCAGTCTTTGTTTTTGTTTTGTTTTGTTTTTTACTATTTAACCCTATAATTGGTGAAGGTATATGAGATCAATCCCTCTATGTGAGTTTCTTTATAATCCTATAAGATGGTGTTTGTAGCATTATTGTCCAGTTACCTTGTGATGCTCTTCCAGGTAAACTTTCAAATCAAAATTTGTGAGGTGGGGTGAAATCATTTGTAACATACCTTGCTTCTTAAGGGAACTAAATTGCAAAAAAATCACTAAATTGTGTTATTGTTTCAAAGCTATAAGTAAGCAAGAATATATCTGCTGCCTTGAAGTATAGATGTGAAAATAATTTCCTTTTTAAAAGAAGCTATTTCCTGCAAACAACAACAGAGAATTTATATCCAATTCCATTTGGGTTTATTGCTTAAAGGGGATCTTCAACCATAGACTTGAAGGATTATACAAATAAAAAGGATTCCTGGACTATTCAAAGATCATCCGCTGTTTTTAAAAGACATAATGACTCACAGACACTTGAAAAAGAGCTTTGAGGGTTGTCAGCAATGTTTCTTTCTACTCACCCTGCTTCTTTCATATTCTTTCCTTGAAGCAGCAAATAGCTGAGCATTAGATATGGCAATTCCGCAAAATGGAAGATACATCTGCATAACCTGGGGGCAAAGAGAGTGTTATGAACATTAAAACATAAAAATATGGAACTAAATTCCACATTTCCTTCATATGCCTGATTTCAATACTATCTTTTCAACCACAGAGACTGAGTATGGTGTTGTTGATACTAGTATCTTAACTTCAGAAGGAATATTTTTCAGAGTTAACTAGGGACAGTCAAGCTTTAACTAGGGACAGTCACATCTATGAAGATATAAAGCAAAGCAACAGACTGTGATGGCTGTGATACAGGAACTGTGTCTAAATCATCTTTGTATTCCTTCCTTGATCAATGAAAAATGAGTAAACGAAGTCTGATATATTTAGAATTTAAGGCAGTGCCCATACTCACACTTGGAGGTAGGCAGGATATAAGCCTATTTCTTTGTACATATGTATCCACAGCAGGGATCTCAGCTTGACGCTAGAACTCTGTCAGCTACAGACTTAAGCATGCCTGTTAGGATGGGCCCAGTAGGAACTTAGGTGCCAGAGGGCCTAAGAGCCTCATGCAGAAGGGTTCAAACTGAACCCACTGCTCTGTTGCTATAACTACCCAGGAAAGGCTGGGTACCCTTTAAGAGAGCACTCCTCCTATGGGAAGAAACAGCCACGTGCGATGGGCATGATCCTAACAAAGATTTTCTTATCAAAGGGGGTCTAGGTCTAGGGATTCTCAGTAATTCCTGGCACTCTCACTCAAATTCATCTCCAGAATCTCTGATTCCAGAGAGAGAGAGAATGTCTCAAGTAAAAACCAAAAGAATTCTTTCCATAAACTCGTCACAATGTAGGACATTGTGAAAAGAGACAATGCTTTGGGATTTTCTAAAGTAGAGGGAAACGGGCATGTGGGCATGTTTTATATGACAGTCAGTTTCTCTCTTTCTCTGTCTCTCTCTCCCACAAGCACCATGTTGTCATGTCAAGAGGCAGCAGCAAAACCGAGCAGTTCCTGCCATGCCCAGAAGAGGGCAGTGCAGTGCTCACCGTGGGTGAGGGATGCAAACAGCAGAGGCAGATCCACCCAGGAGCAAGCGTGAGACACCCCTGGGATACCCAGAACAGAATTACCTGGAGTGGAAGGTGCTTTTGTAGAGGGGCTGGAGGTGAACAAAAGATGATTGGCACTTCACAATCCCTATCATTTCTTTCCTATTAAAATCTTGCTTTGGCTACCTGGGCATACTCAACTCTGACAGAGTGTCCCTAAAAGTAATTCAGAATTTTGTAGAAGTGAATGCTGAGATCCCACTTTTTACTGAGATATAGTTGATGTAGAATATTATATGTTTCAGTTGTACAACATAGTGATTCACAATTTTTAAAGGTTATGTTCCACTCATAGTTATTATAAAATTTTGGCCACATTCCCTGTGTAGTACAATATATCCTTGTAGCTTATTTTATACATAACAGTTTGTTCCTCTTAATCCCCTACCCCTATCTTGTCTCTCTCCCCACTGGTAACCACTAACTTGTTCTCCATATCTGTGAGTCTGCTTCTTTTTTGGTATATTCACTAGTTTATTTTATTTTTTAGATTCCACATGTAAGTGATAACATACAGTATTTGTCTGTCTCTGTCTGACTTATTTCACTTAGCATAATGCCCTCCAAGTCCATCCATGTTGCTGCAAATGGCAAAATTTCATTTCTTTTTTTTATGACTGGGTAGTATTCCATTGTGTGTGTCATATGGTAGTTCTATTTTTAGCTTTTTGAGAAACCACCATACTGTTTTCCACAGTGGCTGTACCAATTTATGTTCCCACCAACAGTGTACAAAGGTTCCCTTTTCTCTACATCTTTGTCAACATTTGTTATTTGTGGTCTTTTTGATGACAGCCATTCTGATAGGTGTGAGGTGATAACTGAGACCCCACTTTTAAAGAAGGGAGAATTAAGGTATTGAATAGAGGTTAAAAAAAATCAATGAATTGATTTTTACAGATATTTTCAGGATAAATTCCTTCACTGACTCTGATTCAAAATAAACTAATATTTAATGAGGACCTGCTATGTGTCAGACACTCTCACTTCATTTCTTCATTTGAATCTCACATCACCTCCTCATGGAGGAACATTATGTACATTTTAGAGATCAGGAAACCCAGGAAACTTGCTCAAAGCTACAAAGGAACTCAGGTCATCACATTCTACAACTGGTGATCATTCCTTACAACATGTTGCCTTCTAGAACGAGATATTATTTCTGTCACCCGCTCTTCCTGCCAGTCCCCCTCATGCCTTAGGAAGTATGTTGATAAGTCGTATAAAGCTGTTGACCTAAAGCTGCCAGATATACTGCCAGAATTTCCCTGCCTTTAGCCAGAATGGGACCACTTTCCACATCACTTACACACACACAGGGCACCTTCCTTGCAGTTTTCTGGGGTTTTTTTTCTACCGTGGAGACAGTGACTATGATGGAGGTGGAAGAGAGAAGATATGGTTAGCTTTCCACTTCTTCCTTCCTTCCTCCCTCTCTCCCTCCCTCCCGCCCTCCCTCCTTTCTTTCCTTCCTCCCTCCCTTCCTTCCTCCCTTCCTTCCTTCCTGTATTTAGTTGCCTTCTGGGGCCAAGTATTATATAAGGTGGTTTATAGGTCAAGCAAGTAGGAAGAAGAGAATGACTAAAGGAACATGTGAAATATATATATATATATATATATATATATATATATATATATA
>NW_021703772.1:55090423-55156740 GCF_005190385.1 Monodon monoceros | reverse complement strand
ATATATATATATATATATATATATATATATATATATATATACATAAAACTGAAGATTACTATTGATGGAGACGATACATACCTTCATGACACACTGCAAACTTACCAAGGGAATGATCTATACTGTGTCATTCACTGGCACAACAATTCAACACTCTGGGGCCACACTCAGCTCCATTATGGATAACTATATGACAATCTATATAATTTCTAAATAAATGTGCAGGAGAAGTGGTCAAATACATTTTGAAAGAAGGGAGTAAGAAGAAGCTGAAGCATTATGGAAATAGGAGATAATGAAAAATAAAAATATTTTTATATCTTTTTTCCATTCCAGTGCAAAAGATGTCTTTTTTAGAAAAAGATATACTGTTCTATTCTGCTCGTTCTGAAATTTCCCTCCTCCAAGAAAAAATACTAATTTGGCCTTCACCATCTAGTTTCTGAATGCCAAAAGATCTAAAAAGCCTTAAATGACTAAGAAGCTAATGAGTCTGTACACCCTTGTGCAGCACTTTTCAGCTTGAAAGCACTTTATGAACATTGGCTAATTAATCTTTACAACATCCCACTCAGAAAAGTAGTTAAACTGAAAATCATTAAACAGTGTGAAAAAGTCACTTTAGCCCTGGAAACTCATGAAAAGTATCACTAATAAGCATAAAATCTGAGCACTGGGACTGTCCATCAATATCCTAAAGAAAGACAGTAGGTACTGAGCACTTTCAAACTTGCAGACCACAGAGTAAGGCTATTCAAGCCCCATGGTCTGGTCTGGTCCAATTATATATCATTAAAGAACACTGGAGGTCTACACTGGAGGTTCACAGTGAGGGGCCTGGGGCCATCCCCTTTATGGACCCCACTCCAGAAAGCAACACAGCTGGAGGGGCCACATCACTGTCAGCCAAATTAATGGGTGAGGGATTTCCCACCAACACCTCCTTTCTCTGTGCAGATCCTGAGATTTGTGCTCTCAAGTCACTTCTGCCCTCAGGCATTAACTATAAGGCAAAGCTTCACTGATTCAAGCCACACTGATTTTGGAACTGGGGATGTTTTCATAATTGTAATTCAAAAGCTAAATAAACTCCTCAAGTAGAGTAATTTGGAAAATAAGTTATCAAAATAGGAAACAGTCACAGTATTTTCACATAATGAAACACCTTCTACATCTTTCAGAAATAGAATATTTGAAATAGTAAAAAGTTAGTTTGAAGTTTTCTAGAAACTCCAGAGGAAATTCCTGCTTCCAGAGGTATAGTTTAGTTCACTGTAATTTTGTCTCTATGCAAATTCAGTAAAGACAATATGTCGGGTTTTTATTTTGAGAATCAGAATAACAAATGCATCTTGTCAGATCACACCAAAGTATATACTCTTGGCTAAAGCATGCCTTTTTCTCTCAGAGCTGTGCCCTCTTTGAAGAAAAGTCTCCAAAAAATACACAGAGGCATAAAGTACCAACTTTGTTTCAAAAAACATTGGCATGGAGTAGATGATCCAATTACATATTTTTTTGCAACTGTCCACTTTAGGAATTAACACTCATAAAGAGAATGGGGTGGGAGGAGAGTTGTATTCACAAAAGATGCAGGAGAGCAAGTGGCAAATGAGGAAGGAAAGGTTCACTGGTCCTCCACTTTCTCTTCGTAGGAGAGGGGGATGTAAGTGCTTCTGCTCCTGCCCCTAGGTATTAAAGCTGGGCCCCCAGAAGAATTGGAGTGAGCACCCTATCCTCACCTCTCTCCTTGAAGCTAGTATTGGCTAAAATATCCACAAGAGGACAAGCTTCTGCACGGTAGACTGGTCGAGTCCAATTCCTGGCAAGTAGCCGTACATCAATACTCTCTTGGACTTTTTAGAGGCTGTGGTCTGCTGAGCACCTGAATCATGCAGGTACTAATCACATCAACCAATAATCTTATCTCTATGTGACCCCATTCCCCACCCCCGAGACTTTAGAAAAATAACCGTCTCATGTCCACAGGCAGTTCTAAATTCCCACCCACTTATTCACAGATATCGAAGGGAAAACCCTGAAAGAACCCATTTCAGGAGCTGTGTCCTTTCTAAGATAATTTGGATTGTCATAAGATTTCAACAGAAAATAAAAGTACTCATATTTCCACCACTCAGAGGTAACCACCATTAACATTCTGGAGACCATCATTCAAGTTTTCCTCTCTCCCTTTCTCTCTTCACATAAACTCGAATAGGCGTATTATATAATAAAAATAATCCTGTATGTAATATTTTGCTATCTGCTTTTTTCACTTTTTATAACCAACTATCACTTATAATGGCCAACTTTTATGGATGGAAAAATATCGCATTGTGTAGTCTGGAAAAAGAAAATGCACGGAGAAACAAAGTAGATTAGTGGTTGCCTTGCAATTAAATCTTTGCACATCCCATTATTATTTTCTTAAAATAAAGCCCTAATATTTGAACTTATTTATTTAACACATGTTTACATGGCACCTCCTCTGAATCAGGCAGTATTCTGCATGATTTACTAATGTTAATTCATTGATGTGTGTACACTTTTAAATAACTCCTAACAATAAACACATTTTTAGTTTTCGTTTAAAAAAATCCAACAGTATAGTTAAATATACTAAAATAACTACGGATCCCCCTTCGTTTCCTGTCCTGCTACCCACTCCTCTCCCAAGGAACAACCGCTATTAGCATTTACAGTGTATTCTTCTGGGTACTTTTTTATGAACTGCATACATATAATATCTAGTCTTAGGGTGGTGGTAAACACAATAGGGATCACACTGTAAGTTATGTTCTATGCCTTCTTTTTCACCTGGCAATATATCTTGGAAATCATTGTCAGTTACTTAATTCTTTTAATCTCTGCCTAATATTCTAGGGGGTGAGTGTACCTATTAGTAGATGTTCACATTGTTTCCAATTTTTCCTTATTACAAATAACACTGCCATAAACTTTCTTACAAATATATCTTTGTTCACCTGGACAATACTTCTGTTGGACAGAGTCCTAGAAGTGAAATTTTAAGGTTGCAGAATATGTGCATTAAAAAAAAACTTAAGAGCTACTGCCAAACCAACCTCCAAAAACGCTCTACCAATTTATATCCCCACTAAAAGTAATGCCCTTCTCATGTAACATTGGGTATTATTATCCTTTTAAAATTATGTCTATATGATCAATTAAATCAATACTCATTTTTGTATCAACTTATATTTATTAGATTACTAGTGATACTGAACACTTTACATAATTTCTTGGTTATCTCTTTTTTTCTTAATGTGCCCTATTTATTTTTTCTTACTGGACATTCATCTATCTTTATTGCTTAGTAAGGACTCTTTATATTCTAAGGATATTAACCATCTTTCATTTTTGAAAGTCATGACTCTTTCTTGATAATTAGCAATTGCCATCTATGTGATATGGTCCAATGGGTCTACAAGCTATGATTGCTTTGTCTAAGATGAATAGATATTATGGCTCAGTAAACTTGGCCTACTCCTTCTCACTGTGTGAAGAAATTTTACAGCAATATCTACCTATGTAACTCTGTCAAGGTTATTTTTGTAAGTAGGTTGACCTACATATCTCAGCCTGCCCAGTTGCTCCATTCATTTTTGTAACTCAAAGTTCCTATAAGAAATCAGTTTAAGCTACATTTTGATCCAGGCATTCTTGAGTCTTAACTATTAATATTGTTATGATCTCTCCACTTACCAAGCATAGGTATAAATGCAGGAAGACACACTATATAGTAATTTAGTCACGGTATCAACACCCTGATGCTAGAAAAATTCTATTATATCACAATCAATGTATGAACAGAAAAAATCCTCTTAGATTATTTTCTGATGAAAAATACATACATTTTTCTTTACATTTGAAACATAGTCACATGGTTTCTTCCTATTAGCGGCACAATACTTCCTTTAACCATCTCATTTATCTAGCGCCTTGTTTTTTATAACTCATGGTTCTTAACGTAGTGGACATTTTATATAAATGGAATCACATAATATTTGGCCTTTTGTGTCTGGCTGACTGCTTTCACGTAGTATACTGTTTACAAGGTTCATCCATGTTATAACATGTATCAGTAGTTCATTCCTTTAAAATTTTCTTTTAATTAATAGACTTTATTTTTTAGAGCAGTTTTAGTTTTACCCAAAAGTTGAGTAGAAAGCGCAGAGGTTTCCCATATACCTTCTTCCCTCCCGCAACATACACAGTTTCCCCAATTATTAACATCTTACGTTAGTGTGGCACATTTGTTAAAATTAGTGAGCCAGTATTGATACATTACTATGAACTAAAGTTCACAGTCTACATTAGGTTCAATCTTTGAGTTGCATATTCTATGTGTTTTGACACATGTATAATGACATGTACCCACCATTACAATGTCATGCAGAATAGTTTCATTGACCTAAAAATTCCTTCTGCTCTGTCTATTCTTTCCTCCCTCCCTCTCCCCAAGCCCCTGGCAACCAGTGATCTTTTTACTGACCCCACAGTTCTGCTGTTTCCAGAATGTCATATGGTTGGAATCATATAGTATGTAGCCTTTTCATATTGGCTTCTTTCACTTAGCAATATTCATTTAAGGTGTCTTCATGTTTTTTCATGGTTGGCTAGCTCATTTTTTTAAATCACTGAATAATAGTCCATTATATGGATGTACTACAGTTTGTTTATCCATTCACCTATTAAAGGCATCTTGGTTGCTTCCAAGTTTTGGCAATTTTGAATAAAGCCTGCTGTAAACCATTCAGGTGTGTTGTGGTATCTCCTTGTTGTTTTAATTTGCAGTTCCCTCATGACATGTGATGTTAAGCATCCTTTCATATGTTTATTTGCTATCTGTATATCTTTCTTGGTGAGGTATCTGTTCAGATCTTTTGCCCATTTTTAAATTGAGTTGCTCACTTATTGTTGTGTTTTAATTCTTTATATATTTTGGATACCAGTCCTTTATAGCTATGTGTTTTGCAAAGGTTTTCTCCCAGTCTGTAGCTTATCTGTTTATCACATGTTATTTCTGTATAAAGCTTAACCAGACTTTTTGTTTGTTTCTATTCTGATTCCAGAGAACTTTAGGCTTAATACAAAGTTGTAACGTATTTCCTCATCTACTCTCGACCTTATCTCAATATCAGTCCACACAGGACGATATCTTTTTTCCCAGGCCCAAGGAAAAAGGCATGTTTTGTCTGTGGAGGCAAGTCATTTGCTGGAGTTTTTCATTCTGTCCTTTCTGAGAGACCTTAGGCCCTTCCTCTCTATCATCATCATTTCTGTCTCCTGTGTCCAACTCCTCTCCTCTCCCTTCAAAGGGGAATGTGTTCCCCTTCACCTGGTATTGCTGTTTCCATCTTCACTGTGTGACCTACATCTGCTTGTCTTCAGGTCCTCACATCCTACCTTCTAGCTTACAACCTTCAGTCTACAGGAAGATTGTCTATAACTTTCCAATCACAAGATCATAAGATCCATCAACTATTCTAAGTTCTCTCTGAAGCCTTTAACACTTGATCACCAGCTAGATATTAAAACCTTGGTTTCCATGTACTATACACTCGTATTTCTCTTTCTGTGTTTCTGATTCCCCCATTTAAGTTATAATTCCAGATTCAGTCTTTGGCCTTCTAATCCTCTTTTTTCACAATTTCCCTCTAAGGATTGATTTATTCATACAATATAAGAATCCTACAAAATAAGGTGGGTTGGCCATACAAGGATTAACCTTTGACCAAGAATTAGCTAGAAAAGACAACAAACTTGGTACAGCCAGATATTTAAGGTAGCTGAGAAACTTCCTGCTGCTTACTTGCTTCTCCTACCTCACTCTTGCACATTGGTCCATGGCTAATTCCTTTTGCCTCTGACTTCATTCTCCTATTTTCCTACCCCATTTCCTCTCAGCCCCTCTCTGCTATTTCTCAGGTTTAGGTTTTGGAGTTTCTGACCCTGATCCACCAACCTGAATTCTGGAAACACTTGCTTCCTCTATCTTATAGCCTAATTTTAGCATTCCTGGTCCTAAATTGAACTCAACTCTGAATTCAACCTTATTAACTAAATAGGTGCCAAAGTCTCTTTCTCTTACCTGTGTCTCAATGGTAACCTGTGGGATGATTTTCAAAGTTGGCGCTTTGGTGCTGACCTTTTCTCTGTGCTGTAGCTCCACATCACCAGTTGCCTACAGGACATTTCAACTTGGAAGTCTGTTTACTGCCTTAAACTCAGCATTCCAAAACCAAGTTTGTAATTTCAATCCCCCTCTCTTCCTGAAGAAAGAGGTTCCTTCTCCAAAATGCCTCATGTGCCAAAAGAACCATTAATGATTTAATCACCCAGTTCCAAACCCTTGAAGCCCTCTTGGATTGTTGTCCATAAATAGGCATAATCACATCATAGCAATTCAGCAGTTTTTGAAGCCTCCATCTCCATACCATTGAGCTTCTCTGGCTCAGCACTACCATCCCTCACCATCTCTGAATTATTTTAACTGTAGCCAAGACGCTCTCATCCTTACAATGTGTCAAGAACTCATTAACCTCAGGTTTCCCATCCAGAAAAGTCATAGTTTAAACACACTGACTGTTCATCCCAATGTTTCCTGTTGTCATAAGTAAAGAAGGTAAGAAACTATATAAAGGCCTTACACATATTAAAAACTAGGTTTTTTTAAAACTACTTTTGTATGAGCATTTTTATACCACATACAGTATTTTTTAAAAATCTCATTAGAAGCTCTTCAGAAAATATCTCCAATATTTAAGACTATGGCTTTTTATAGTATTTTATAGATGCTTATGGAAGATATGTAATAATCTCAGGAAAAATAGTGAGGAAATATAAAATTGCTATTCAGAGAAATGCATGAGACCCAGAGGGGATTCTTCTAGTTATCTATCTTTTTTCATTTTCCAGAAATAATTTGTCATCAAAATGCAACACCAATGACATGGATAATAAACCACACTATTTTTTAATTTCCGGCAATATTCTCCAGTGGAGAAGAAACAGAGAAGGTTATGAAAAATATGCTTAGAGCATTAATATTTAATTAATGTAATAGGACTCTAAAACTGAATATCGTAACTGTAAAAGCCTTGTAAGTTGTGTCTATGCAACTAAAATACAGAACTGGTACCTAGTAAATTCAGGACATTCTTAATGGACAAACTTGAACACAGAGAGAGCTTAAAGCTTGGCCTAACAACAAAGAGAAATTTGGAAGGGCTAATCGTTTATTACCAGAGTGGCATATCAATCCAAAGAGGTGAGGGAGAAGCATTCCATGTGGTTCATCAGCAGTTCAGCCAAGGTCTCTCATTCTGTATCTTAGAACAGTCTAGCTGACAAGCTAGGAAGCAATCTTCAAAACCATAATGCGTTACTGCCCCCATAAGCACTTCCCACTTTCAACCAGGTTCAGCCAGTCGGCAATAGTGTCTCATCACTTCCTTTAGGTGCTGTTTCTCTTCAAAATTCAACTATTTATTTTCAGGGGTAGATTCCATATGATTAAGCCAAAGAACAAAAATTTAAACCCAAAGAAACAGATGGAAGGAAGGAATTAATAAAAACTGAAAATAATAAATGGGAAAACAACTAGCAAAACTGATAAATTATTCCAGAAAAGGTCCTTGTAGAGAATATCAATAAAACATATATAAATCACTAGCTAGTTTAATCAGGGGAAAAAGGGACTTCCCTGCTGAGCCAGTGGTTAAGACTCTGCACTCCCAATGCAGGGGCATGGGTTCAATCCCTGGTGGGGGAACTAAGATCCATCATGCTGAATGGCGTGGGCAAAAAAAAAAAAAGAATTGGGGGAAAACCCCACAAATATATTAAAACAGAAATGATAAAGAAAATATAATCACAGCCAAAGAAAAAAATAAAAGAACTATAATAGACTCTCCACACAACCCTAAGCTTATATATTCGAAAAGTTATATATTGGCAAGTTGTGAATTTTAAGGAAAATATAAATTAACAAAATTGAATCAAAAAGAATGAGAAAATTTGAGTAAAGCAGTCACCACAGAAATAAATAATAGAGAGAGTTGTAATGGAATCATTCTCAGAAAAGGTGTCAGGTGTAGATGTCTTCATAGGAAAATTCTTTCAAACCTTCAAGAACAAGTACTTCATAAGCTATTCAAACTATTCCAGAATCCAGAGAAATACAGAAAACCCTCAAATACTTTTTGAAGACACAATAATTCTGACAGCATATACTAATAAAAATAGAACAGATCATTTTAGAGGATTGCTTCAAGATGGCAGAGTAGAAGGACATGCTCTCAACTAACTGCTGAACTATCATTGACAGGAAGACACTGGAACTCGCCAAAAAAGATGCCCCACATGCAAAGACAAATGAGAAACCTCAATGAGATGGTAGGAGGGGCGCTATCACAATAAAATCAAATTCTATAACTGCTGGGTGGGTGACGCACAAACTCGACAACACTTATACCACAGAAGTCAACCCACTGGACTGAAGGTTCTGAGCCACATATCAGGCTTCCCAACCTGGGCGTTTGGCAACGGGAGGAGGAATTCCTAGAGAATCAGACTATGAAGGCTAGCAGGATTTGATTGCAGGACTTCGGCAGGACTGGGGGAAACAGAGACTCCACTCTTGGAGGGCACACACAAAGTAGTGTGTGCATCGGGACCCAGGGGAAGGAGCAGTGACCCCAGAGGAGACTGAAGCGGACCTACCTGCTAGTGTTGGAGGGCCTCCTGCAGAGGCGGGAGGCAGCTGTGGCTCACCAAGGGACAAGGACACTGGTAGCAGAAGTACTGGGAGGTACTCCTTGGCCCTCCCAGAGTCGGCCATTAGCCCCACCAAACAGCTGGGTAGGCTTCAGTGTTGGGTTGCCTCAGGCCAAACAACCAACAGGTAGGGAACCCAGCCCCACCCACCAGCTGACAAGTGGTTTTAAGTTTTACTGAGCTCTGCCCACCAGAGCAACAGCCAGCTCTACCAACCACCAGTCCCTCCCATCAGGAAACTTCCACAAGCCTCTTAGATAGCCTCATCCACCAGAGGGCAGACAGCAGAAGCAAGAAGAACTACAATCCTGCAGCCCATGGAACAAAAACCACATTCACAGAAAGACAGACAAGATGAAAAGGCACAGGCCTATGTACCAGGTGAAGGAACAAGATAAAACCCCCCCAAAACAACTAAATAAAGTGGAGATAGGCAACATTCCAGAAAAAGAATTCAGAATAATGATAGTGAAGATGATCCAGAACCTTGGAAAAAGAATGGAGGCAAAGATCGAGAAGATGCAAGAAATGTTTAACAAAGATCTAGAAGAATTAAAGAACAAAGAAACAGAGATGAACAATACAATAACTGAAATGAAAACTACACTACAAGGAATCAATAGCAGAATAACTGAGGCAGAAGAACGGATAAGTGACCTGGAAGACAGAATGGTGGAATTCACTGCTGTGGAATAGAATAAAGAAAAAAGAATGAAAAGAAATGAAGACACCTAAGAGACCTCTGGGACAACATTAAACGCAATAACATTCACATTATAGGGTTCCCAGAAGGAGAAGAGAGAGAGAAAGGACCAGAGGAAATATTTCAAGAGATTATAGTCGAAAACTTCCCTAACATGGAAAAGGAAATAGCCACCGAAGTCCAGGAAGCGCAGAGAGTCCCATACAGGATAAACCCAAGGAAAAACATGCCGAGACACATAGTAATCAAATTGGCAAAAATTAAAGACAAAGAAAAATTATTGAAAGCAGCAAGGGAAAAACGACTAATAACATACAAGGGAACTCTCATAACGTTAACAGCTGATTTCTCAGCACAAACTCTACAAGTCAGAAGGGAGTGGCATGATATACCTAAAGGGATGAAAGGGAAGAACTACAACCAAGATTACTCTACCCGGCAAGGATCTCATTCAGATTCAATGGAGAAATCAAAAGTTTTACAGACAAGCAAAAGCTAAGAGAATTCAGCACCACCAAACCAGCTCTAAAGCAAATGCTAAAGGAACTTCTCTAAGTGGAAAACACAAGAGAAGAAAAGGACCTACAAAAACAAACCCAAGACACTTATGAAAATGGTAACAGGCACATACATATCAATAATTACCTTAAACATGAATGAATTAAATGCTCCAACCAAAAGACACAGGCTTCCTGAATAGATACAAAAACAAGACCCATATAGATGCTGTCTACAAGAGACCCACTTCAGACTTAGCGACACATACAGACTGAAAGTGAGGGGGTGGAAAAAGATATTCCCATACACATGGAAATCAGATGAAAGCTGAGTGGCAATACTCATATCAGATAAAATAGACTTTAAAATAAAGAATGTTACAAGAGACAAGGAAGGACATTACGTAATGATCAAGGGATCAATCCAAGAAGAAGATATAACAATTATTAATGTATATGCACCCAACATAGGAGCACCTCAATGCATAAGGCAACTGCTAAAGGCTCTAAAAGAGGAAATCAACAGTAACACAACAAGAGTGGGGGCTGTTAACACCTCATTTACACCAAAGGAAAGATCATCCAGACAGAAAATTAATAAGGAAACACACACTTTAAATGACACAATAGACCAGATAGATTTAATTGATATTTATAGGACATTCCATCCAAAACAGCAGATTACAATTTCTTCTCAAGTGCACATGGAACATTCTCCAGGATAGATCACATCTTGTGTCACAAATCAAGCCTCAGTAAATTTAAGAAAACTGAAATCATATCAAGCATCTTTTCTGACCAAAATGCTTTGAGATTAGAAATCAATTACAGGGAAAAAACCGTAAAAAACAAAAACACGTGGAGCCTAAACAATACATTACTAAATAACCAAGAGATCACTGAAGAAATCAAAGAGGAAATCAAAAAATACCTAGAGACAAATGACAATGAAACACGACGATCCAAAACCTAGGGGATGCAGCAAAAGCAGTTCTAAGAGGGAAATTTATAGCTATACAAGCCTATCTCAAGAAACAAGAAAAACCTCAATCTAACATTACACCTAAAGGAACTAGAGAAAGAAGAACAAACAAAACCCAAAGGTAGCAGAAGGAAAGAAATCATAAAGGTCAGAGCAGAAATAAATGAAATAGAAACAAAGAAAACAATAGCAAAGATCAATACAACTAAAAGCTGGTTCCCTGAGAAGATAAACAAAATTGATAAACCATTAGCCAGACTCATCAAGAAAAAGAGGGAGAGGACTCAAATCAGTACAATGAGAAATGAAAAAGGAGAAGTTACAAGAGACACCACAGAAATACAAAGCATCCTAAGAGACTACTACAAGCAACTCTATGCCAATAAAATGGACAACCTGGAAGACATGGACAAATTCTTAGAAAGGTATAACCTTCCAAGAATGAACCAGGAAGAAAGAGAAAATATGAGCAGACCAATCACAAGTAATGAAATTGAAACTGTGATGAAAAATCTTCCAACAAACACAAGTCCAGGACCAGATGGCTTCACAGGTGAATTCTATCAAACATTTAGAGAAGAGCTAACACCCATTCTTCTCAAACTCTTCCACAAAATTGCAGAGGGAGGAACACTCCCAAACTCGTTCTATGAGGCCACCATCACCCTGATACCAAAACCAGACAAAGATACTACAAAAACAGAAAATTACAGACCAATATCACAAATGAATATAGATGCAAAAATCCTCAACAAAATACTAGCAAACAGAATCCAACAACACATTAAAAGGATCATACACCATGATCAAGTGGGATTTATTCCAGGAATGCAAGGATTCTTCAATATAAGCAAATCAATCAATGAGATACACCATATTAACAAACTGAAGGATTAAAACCATATGATCGTCTCAATAGATGCAGAAAAAGCTTTTGACAAAATTCAACAGCAATTTATGATAAAAACTCTCCAGAAAGTGGGCATAGAGAGAACCTACCTCAACATAATAAAGGCCATATACGACAAACCCACAGCAAACATCATTCTCAATGGTGAAAAGCTAAAAGCATTTCCTCTAAGATCAGCAACAAGACAAGGATGTCCACTCTCACCACTATTATTCAACATACTTTTGGAAGTCCTAGCCACGGCAATCAGAGAAGAAAATGAAATAAAAGGAATACAAATTGGAAAAGAAGAAGTAAAACTGTCAGTGTTTGCAGATGACATGATGGTATACATAGAGAATCCTAAAGATGCCACCAGAAAACTACTAGAGCTAATCAATGAATTTGGTAAAGCTGCAGGATACAAAATTAATGCACAGAAATCTCTTGCATTTCTATAAACTAATGATGAACAATCTGAAAGAGAAATTAAGGAAACACTCCCATTTACCACTGCAACAAAAAGAATAAAATACGTAGGAATAAACCTACCTAGGGAGACAAAAGGCCTGTATGCAGAAAACTATAAGACACTGATGAAAGAAATTAAAGATGATACACACAGATGGAGAGATATACCATGTTCTTGGATTGGAAGAAGCCATATTGTGAAAATGACTATACTACCCCAAGCAATATACAGATTTACTGCAATCCCCATCAAATTACCATTGGCACTTTTTACAGAACTAGAACAAAAGATCTTAAAATTTGTATGGATACACAAAGACCCGAATAGCCAAAGCAGTCTTGAGGGAAATAACGGAGCTGGAGGAATCAGACTCCCTGACTTCAGACTATACTACAAGGCTACAGTACTCAAGACAATATGGTACTGGCACAGAAACAGAAATATAGATTAATGGAACAAGATAGAAAGCCCAGAGATAAACCCACGCACCTATGGTCAACTAATCTATGACAAAGGGGGCAAGGATATACAGTGGAGGAAAGACAGTTTCTTCAATAAGTGGTGCTGGGAAAACTGGACAGCCACATGTAAAAGAATGAAATTAGAACACTCCCCAGCACCATACACAAAAATAAACTGAAAATGGATTCGCGACCTAAATGTAAGACCAGGCACTATAAAACTCTTAGAGAAATACATAGGAAGAACACTCTTTAACATAAATCACAGCAAGATCTTTTTTGATCCACCTCCTAGAGTAATGGAAATAGAAACAAAAATAAACAAATGGGACCTAATGAAACTTCAAAGCTTTTGCACAGCAAAGGAAACCATAAACAAGACTAAAAGACAACCCTCAGAATGGGAGAAAATATTTGCAAATGAATCATTGGACAAAGGATTAATCTCCAAAATATATAAACAGCTCATGCAGCTCAATATTAAAAAAACAAACAACCCAATCCAAAAATGGGCAGAAGACCTAATTAGAATTTCTCCAAAGAAGACATACAGATGGCCAAGAAGCACATGAAAAGTCGCTCAACATCACTAATTATTAGAGAAATGCAAATCAAAACTACAATGAGCTATCACCTCACACCAGTTAGAATGGGCATCATCAGAAAATCTACAAACAAAAAATGCTAGAGAGGGTATGGAGAAAAGGGAACCCTTTTGCACTGTTGGTGGGAATGTAAATTGATACAGTCACTATGGAGAACAGTATGGAGGTCCCTTAAAGCACTAAAAATAGAATTACCATATGACCCAGTGATCCCACTACTGGGCATCTACCCAGAGAAAAGCATAATTCAAAAAGACACATGCACCCCAATGTTCATTGCAGCACTATTTACAATAGTCAGGTCATGAAAGCAACCTAAATGCCCATCGACAGATGAATGGATAAAGAAGTTGTAGTACATATGTACAATGGAATATTACTCAGCCAGAAAAAGGAACGAAATTGGGTCATTTGTAGAGTCGTGGATGCATCTAGAGACTGTCATACAGAGTGAAGTAAGTCAAAAAGAGAAAAACAAATATCGTATATTAACGCATATATGTGGAACCTAGAAAATGGTACAGATGAACCAGTTTGCAGGGCAGGAAAAGAGACACAGATGTGGAGAACAAACATATGGATATCAAGCGGGGAAAGCGGCTGGGGGTGCGGGTGGCGGTGCGATGAATTGGGCGATTGGGATTGACATGTATACACTAATGTGTATAAAATGGATGACATTAGAAAGAAAAAATTTTAAAGAAATAGTACAAAAATTAAACTTATCTAAGTCCCTTATGAAAACAAATAGGAAATATCCTAACATATTAGAAGATTATATATATATATATTCATATATTAAATACGTGTATTTACTGTACTACACCATTTTACATAAGGGACTCTAGCATCCATGGATTTTGGTATTCATAGGGGCTCCTGGAACCAATCTACATTCCTTGTCTACATGCCTTTGACCTCTAAATTTGTATTTCTAACCCAGAGTTTTCCTTTGAGACCTGAATCTATTTGCTTCCTCAATATTTTCATTTACATGTCTTATATGTCTCAAAAGGACCTCAAATACCTTATCCATGATAGAACTCACAATTAACCACCCTCAACAACTTATTTCTCTTCCAAGAGGAATGTGGTGTCTTAGTGAAGATACCACCTTTCAAACAAGGGTTGAATCCAAAAGCCTAGGAGCCATGCCCTATACCCAACACATCACCAAGTCCTTTTGATTTTACCTCTCAACATTGTCTGCTTCTCTTCAATCATTTCTTCCCACTCCCTCACCTCCACTGCAATCCAAGCTACCCTCAGGGTTCTTCCATGGCTTCCTACTGCCTAGAGGACCTGCATTCAAAGCCCTTCACAATCGAGCCCCAGCATATTTTTTTAGACTTGTCTTCCAGCACTCTTCTCCCTCCATATTCCATCTACGCTAGCTACAGTAGGTTATTCACTCTTATGCATAATAAAGTTTTATGTCTCTTTCTTCATTATTATTCCCTCATTCCAGAATATTCTTGCCCACTTTGTCCATCTGTTCTACTCTACTTATTTTACAAGGTCCAGCTCAAATATCATCTCGATGAACTTTTCCTGAACCTTTCCTTTTGCCCTACCATTTTCTCTCTGCCACTCTTTCACTCTACCAAACAAGTAACTGGTACCCCATCATACTTTTATAGCTCTTTGTACATACCACTAATACATCATTTTTATATTATGGTACATTTTTATCAATATCTATAACCCTGGATAGATTATGAATTGCTTGAGGGCAGAGACAATGGCTTACTCATCTTTGTGTCCTTCAGCCACTTGGCACAGGGCCTAGGCACAAGGTAGGACCTCAACAAATGTTTCCACAGCATAGCTTTTAGACTCTTTCTGTTACAAGTGAAAAAGATCCCAACGGGATCTGGTACAAGCAGAAAAAAGAAATTTATCTGTCCACATAATAAAAAGTACAGGAGCAGATACTGGATCAGAGCTCAAATGAGTTCGTAAAATGCTGTCCCTACTTACTTCTTAGATCCCCTTCGTGTGGGTTTTATTTTCAAGCACCACAGTAGCTCTAGATATCATTCAAGGTAAAATTTCAGCAATGTTGGTAGAGCTTCTTTTCCCTATTTGCACAAGAATGCTGGGCCTGGCCTTCACTGGCCCAAATTGGGTTACATGATCGTTGCTGAACCAATCCATGAAGCCAAAGAAAAGCAATCTTCTGTTAGGCCAGAACGGAGCCATATGTCCATCATTGAGCTTGGGGTGGAAACAAGGACTTAGAATGGAGGATGGGTTAGCTCTCTAGAGGAAAATCAAGGCCCAACTACCAAGATGCTGAGTGCCCAAAATAATAAGTGTACACAGGTATTTTACAATTAATGGGGAAAATTATCAGTAACTTTCCTGTCAGGCAGTATTCTCAGTGTTACCTCTCTGATTTGATATTTCATAAATGTGAAATCTATCCCTGAAAATAGTCTTGGGTTCTTAAGAGCATTAGGTTCATGTTTCTGAACCTCCAGCATAATACCTAGCACACAGTGGCTGCTCAAGGAATATATTTCTAATTAAATAAGAGATTGATTTAATAAATAACACAGTCTGTAAAATAATATCTAAGATAATGTATAGAAAATTTCAAACATAAATACATAAATTAACCACAACAAGAAACACAGAGATCTACTCTACCCTAAAGTGCAATTCATTATTTAACAAGTGACCAAGTAGGACACAACTTGTGTTGGCTTAAAGGATACAAATACTTGTATCAGTATTGCAAAGCCTGGTGGGATGAGCCTGGAACTTCCTCTGTACAAGGACAAGACTCTTGTTTCAGCTCATAATTCCTGTGAGGCAGCTTCTGTGGTTTTCTTTCTCCTTCTTTTCACATTTGTATGCTTGCTATTGTCTTGGGTTTCTTTTACACTTAATCTCAGTTAAACTTCTTCAGGAGGTTGTGTGTGGGTGAATGTGGAGGTGTGGGGAGGGAGAGTGAATTTTGTAGTTGAATAAATTCTGTTTAGAATTTTTTAAAGCTCCCCCTCTCCCCAAGCTCAAACTCTCAGTACAGAAATCACAATGCACAGTGTTGTTTTTCTTCCAGACTGCTTCCAAGTGGGGATCTAAAGACGGCAGTAAGATCTGTAAATAAGTAACTGCTGTTTGAACAATAATCCCATTTTTGTAAAAGTTATTTACTTAATAAACCAAAGTTTCAGGATAAATATGATTACAATAAACAAAATAAAGTCCCTGAGAAGAAACAGCACTGAAACACCATTTACAACTTTGGTAGAATGAGTGGGCTGTTCACTTTTTCAGCATACATGTGTGATTTGGCAGTTAATACTTCAGATTTCTCTTTGCTCAATTTGAAGTTTATTCTTTGAGGTTTAAACTGATCAATTAATTATGTGCAATTGAACAGCTATCTCACAATATCATTTTATATTTGTGTAGCTTGTCATAAAATGACTAGTGTTTCTGAAGCTAATTTTTCAATTATTAAAGCTGTATTAGAGGCAAATTTACTCTTTAAACAAGTTCCTCAGTGCATGCAGTAGACAACCCATACATGCTTCTAGAGTAAAAGGCATGCATCCAAGCAGGCAGGCAAGCATGCATTAGCAGCTGCACAATGCCTACCTTGCAGGTAATCATGAGCCATATCCAATATCTGGGTTAGTAGTCAACGAACTAAAACAAGATCAGGAAAGATAAAAAATATTGTCTTGGCATGAGTCCCAGTATTTATCTTGGGGAAGGCCAAGTCAAAGGCAGAAGCAGCAATCAGTGCTGAAAGTAGAATACTGAATAACTACCAAGCTCTAGGGCCCGACCCTTACTCTACATGGAAATGTGATGCAGAGCAGAGTAAAAAGGGGAGGAAATCTCATCCCACAAGTATTCATAAGGAAGCTACTACCTAAGCATCGAGAACCCTGAACAAAACCCAAATGCTGGTTCCTCTGATTACAGTGACTTGAATCCTATAGAGGATCCATAAGCCAACTAGCACCTGTAAGGATCCACAGAGGACTGGATCCTTAGCTGGTCTCTGAAACTTAACTGGAAAAGCTCTAGAACTTGCACATCAAGAAGAGTCCTGTACTGTGGCTTCTTAGCCAGGCCCACCTCCCCTTGGGACTTATAGTCACAGGCTAATCCACTGATTCCCATGCTTTTCACCATCAAGAACACCTTTTGTTATTTTTCCCCTTATAGGTACTATCTTGTAAAATCTTCATCTTTCTCTAAATTTGCTATTATTAATAATTTGTTTCTCATTGTTTTATTCAACATAGACATATATAAGTGCCAATCAGGACTTCCAATAAGAATATTGATAAAATTCCCACCAAAAGACATTTAAAACTCTTGTTTTATTTGTGTAGACTTGTCGTGGTTGAGCATATTGTCTCTGTTAGTCTTTTTGAATTGTTTAAATTATTCATGGATCCCACCTCTTACCAAGCACTAACAAGCACCACAACTCTTACAAACACGACTGCCTTCTTGGACTGCTAGGGGTGAGGAGTCCTTATGCTGGGAATCACTGAGCTAAAATAGCTACAAATTTGCTTAGTCCAGAACACCAGAGTAGTTCAGCTGTAGTGAATGTCACAGTGAGACATGATTTTACTGTGTTTATCTAGGTATGAAATTTTCAAGGCAGTGCTTTTGTTTTGATGTGAGTATTGATCACCTCAAATTGGCATCTTAGCCCATGCCAGGTGCAAGGTTGCATTTGTTCAGAGGCATGACACACAGCATATTGCAGGCAATACCCAAAAGACGTCACAAACCAAACTGATTCCTTCCACGCTCAAGGCAGGGTGGTGGCGTGGGAGGGGAGGGCACTGCCTTATCCCCACCAGCCTGAGGCAGTGTCCCAGGATCCTTGGGGAAAGATCAGGCAGAGGCAGATCTGTCGGAGAGCTGCCACTCAAGGGCACGCCGACGGAATAAGCTTGAGTTCTGGAGCCAGAAGATCTGGGTTTGAGTCCTGGCCCTGACCATAACACCTACCAGAAGTGTGAAACTGAGTAAGACAACTAACATCGGCCAAAGGGAGTAATAAGAAGCTCAGCCCGACTTTCCCATCTCAAGCACATGTCAGAAAGACCAGAATACCTAATCAGCTCTCAACCTGCTCCATTTGGTGTCTTATAAAATAACTTGTTAACATACTTTGTCTCACCTGTGTATAATTTTGCTTTATTTTCTCCTGGCACTCTTTTGGGCAATTCAGTAGATATCCATGTATTTATCTTAACATACTCTCATAGGGAACCATAGAAAAAGATGGGTAGCATATCATTTGAGGAGTGTGAGGTATTAACAGAGAGAAAAAAGGCAAGTGCATGTTTTACTAGGCAGACTGAAGTCTGAAAAATATTAGTGAGTCTTGAGCCATAATAAAGAATGCTCTTTTACTATTTTTTCCCTTGCTCTCCCCAAACACAATGTTAATGTTTTCTATGCCTGGTCTACTTTGAGTTTGGTTGTATTTCGGCATTTGTGTGACAATGTCAGAGTCACAGTCACAGCCTGTCATTTCACATTCTGCTAAGTGACACTTGGATCTATTTTTCATTCAGTTTCTAGAAAAAACTGTCACTCTACTTCTGTGGTTTGAGGCCATGGACAGAAAGCCATCCCTGTGCCCTTGGTGCAATTTAAACAAAACACCTTGTAAATCACTCCTTAATCACTTCTCCACTGCTCACAGATCTCCCCTAATGTGAAAACATGCTGAGAAGGACAGGGTCCTGAAGTTGCCCCATCAGAGATGCCCTGTGGACAAATGAATGTTTGAAAAGTGCCTTGTATAAGAAATTTATCTATTTATTCCCAGGATTGTAAAAATCAAGGAATACTTTTACTCAAAGTTTTGTAATGTATTTTGAAGATCCCTATTATATTCCTGGGAGCTGCAAATTCTGAGAGTTTGGACTTCCAGGGAAATCATTAGGACTAATTACTATGTCCCTAAAACATTTGCGAGGCACCCCTTTACACATTTCTACAAAGGAAAGTTGTGAATGCCTTTACACACTCTAATTGGAGTGACTACACATCACATTTTGCTGGGAGATCTGGCTTATGCCTGTTGACCCTTTGCCTTTCACTTGCAGAAGTGTCCTGACTTGGATGATAAAGTATATAGTCACTTTATCTAGGTATGAAATTTTCAAGGCAGTGCTTTTGTTTTGATGTGAATATTGATCACCTCAAATTGGCATCTTAGCCCTTTATATAGAGGTATAGTATATACCTCTAATACACTTAGTTATACAAGTCAACCCTGAGGGAGACATGAACGACAAACAATTGATTAACCACAGAAATTGAGTAACAGAGTGAAAGCTTTATTGGCAAGAAGGTGTGGCTTTTTTCTTGTGAAATCTACCTAGGAAGATGATCTAAAGTTGCTTTCTACCTTTTCTTTGCAAAAAGCTGCAATGGGATAAGCAGGAAGAACACTTTAACTTTGCCTTGAGCTCCAAGGTGAAGAGGAGATCCTATTTACCCAAAGAGGAAGCAGAGTCACCTCTCACCCAGTACAAAGGATGCTTCCAAGAATAGAGAGCAGGATATCGATTTTGTTTTCTTAAGAGCACCTCAACCACCCAAAGACATCAGCATAACCACTAGAGAAAGAGAAAAGTATACATATGAAGACAGGCAAAATTACTAATTGTCAGTATTCACAATCTTTTTCTTCAGCCTGGAGGAAATAGGAGAGAAGGAGTTTCTAGGAGAGGTTGGAAAATTAGAGGGGAAAGGGAAAAAAAATCACTGTCAGGATAAAAAGGAATGGCTCCTGGAAGGGAAGAGGAGGTCTGAAGAAGAGGGGAGGAGTGAAGCATAGCGCAGCTGGGTTTGGAGTTGTTGAATGTGTGGGAAAGTTTATGGATATGCTGCTTAGGATGCCTCTGAAAGCAGCAACAGAAATCCAAGCTAAAAGTGCCTTTAAATAAAAGGGAAGATAGCATCACACATAAAAATCCCAAAGCAGGGAGGCAGGGTTGGTTAATTCAGATTTCACAGTCTCTTCCAGGACTTCGCCCCTGTGCTCTGCCATCCATGTCAATTTGAATGTTTTGTCAACAGTCGGCTCAGCCTGCTCCCTTCGTGTTTCAGCAGAAGCAGCTCCATTTCTACCCATGTGTCATCTTTTTACTCAGTGAGGAAAATCCTTCTAAGATTCCCAGCAGACTCTCACATCTCATTGGCCATATTATACCCATGCTTAAACCATTCCTGGGAAAGGAAAATAGGATCACCATATGGCTTAGATCAATCATAATTCACCCTCCTGGGGCTCAGAATGAGGCTCCCCTCCTCTGGAACCCATGGTGATGAGGCACAGGGTAGATTCTTATTAGAAAGGAGGAGGAGGAATAAGGAGTGTTTGGTTTGTGTTAGGGGATGAATTGTGTCCTCCCAAAATTTATATGTTGAAGTCCCAATACCCAGTACCTCAAAATATAACCATAGTTAATCTTTAAAGAAGTAATTAACATAAAATGAGGTCACATGGGTGGGCTCTGATCCAAAATGACTGGTGTCCTTAGAAGAAGAGATGAGGACACAGACCCATACAGAAAGAAAACCATCTAAAGATGCAGGAAGAAGATGGTCACTTACACACCAAGAAGAACAACCAAGAAGCAACCCTGTCAACAACTTGATCTCACAATTCTAGCTTCCAGAACTGAAAAAATTAATGTCTGTTGTTTAAGCCATTTGGTCTATGGTATTTCATTATGGCAGCCTGGGCTGACTAGTACATACACAACTGGGAACATTTGCAACAAGGGAAGAACTAAGAGCTGGAAAAGCATTTTAAAGATGTTTTGATATTCTACACATTGTTTATCAACAAATGCTGACATCACAAAAAGAGAGAACCAGACATTATATACCTCCTAATGGAAGTGTACAACATTATAAGTAATAAGGCAATCTTGCCCCCAAAAAAGAAAGAAAAATTGAACCTGAATTTAACCAAGACATTAGACTACCAATTTACAGATACAGAGAGAGGAATGTGTTTGCCACAGGGATGCAATCAGTCAAATCCATATTGTGGGAAACTGTAGGACAAATGTCCCTGGATTGGAGGATTTTTCCAAGATATGGGACTTTCACTGCTAATACAGGGAAAGTTATGGGCAAACCAGGACAAGTTGGTCACCCTAGCCATGTCTTCAGCAAACAAACTGCAACCAAAAAGAAGAGATGGAGAGGGACTCTATACATTAAAAATACTTAAAGACATATCATCCAATCATAATATGTGGAACTTATTCTGAACTAGTAAAAAATGTTATGAGGCAAATCAGTATTGTTAATTTTTCAGTGTGATAACAGTATTGTTATGTTTTCTAAAAGAGTGAATCCATCTCTTTTAGAGATATATAATATTTATAGATAAAATTGAATAATGTTTGAAATTTGTTTTAGAATAAGATGGGAGGAAGAGGAAGAGTGGGGGTGGGGATGAAGAAGAATGGGTCAAGAGTACATGGCTGTGAAACTGGGCGATGGGCTTATACTATTCTGTTTAATCTGTATAAGTTTGAAGTTTTCCATAGTAACAAGTTTTTGAAAGATTTTTTCCCATATATTAAGAATATACTCTCCTATTTAGTGTCTTCTTCAGAGGCAGAATAATATCTGAAGTAACTGAAATCACCTATTTGTTTCTGGGCTGTTTCTTCAAAGGCATCTGGGCCAAAAGGCAGCCCTGATTATATTGGAACTGTATTTGAAAAAGTACATGAGATGATAACGAGGACAGAATGGGGTCCTGGGAATTTATGCCATTTTATTTATAATTAGGACAGATAATGGGATCCTGGGAATTTATGCTGTTTTATTTATCCCAGGAAAGCTTAATAAAGGACGTGAGATTTCAGCAGCTGCTTGAATGAAGTATGCAAGTCCTATTTATAATCATTTGCCTTCCTATCAGCCCGCTGTGCTCCTAGCTAATACCATTATCAATTTCATTTCGAAAACAAACATTCCAATACATTAAAATTATTTAAATATGAGCAATTCTCTTTGCAAACAATAATCATTGAGAAATTACTCAAAAATTTGTTCTGCATGATATTAATTAGGGTTCTGTCAAATAAGTCCATGAATCACTGAATTAAACAGAATGCTGGGCAGTACTTTTCATACCTTGCACAGGTGAGTATGCACTGTGAATCTCTAGGAAGAACACACAGCGTAGCCTCTATTCTGCAGAATCTAAAGGGAATGGTGTTTCATGATGCACATGGACTTATTTCCAAGTTAATGTACTTCTTAATTAATCAAAGTCAAAGCTAGCTTAAAGTGACGATATTTTGGACCAGATCAATCTGAAAGATGTATTGGAAGGGTAATGTGTAGTAAAAATTAGCACCAGCCAAGAATTTTAGGGCTCTTAATCTTCTCCACAACTCCCAGGCTCACCTCCAGGTAATGAGAGCTCCTTTCTCACCTTTCCTGCTAGCACTTGTCCAATGCCTGCTCCATGCTAGATCCTGTGGTAAGCATTTTGGATAGATTATCTCATTTAATCCTCACATCGACCCTCTGATTTGAGTATCATTAGCTCATTTTAACAGACTAGGAAACTGTGCCTTGAAGACATCAAGCAGCTTGCCCTAACCTTTCCACCTAGTAAGTGGCAAAGGTGAGATTCTACCAGATCCATCCCACGCTTTCTTCTAATTGTCTTATCTGAAAATTCTCCCACCAGTTAAATTCCCAAATCCCTAAAATTCCACATTTTCTTTATGCAAGTGTTTTATAGCAGCAGGGCACTTTTTCCTGGAATATTCCAGGAGTAGAAATTCAGATTTTTTCCAAAACACTGAGTGCTCTGAATAATATTATGATTGTATATCATGATTACCATTGACCATGGTAATTTAAAAAGCACCCTAAAGCACACACATAACGTAAAATTTACCATCTTAACTGTTTTTAGGTGTACGGTTCAGTACTGTTAAGTATATTCACTTTGTTGTGAAACAGATCTCTAGAATTTTTACATCTTGCAAAATTGAAGTTCTTTTGTTTTTTAAACTGAAGTTCTTTACCCATCAAACAACTCCTCTTTTCCTCCTCCCCCAGCCACTGCAACCCCCATTCTACCTTCTGTTTCTATGAATCTGACTATTCTAGGTACCTCACGTAAGCGGAATCATATGGTGTTTGTGATTGGCTTATTTCACTTAGCATAATGTCTTCAAGGTTCATCCATATAGTAGCTTGTGATAGGATTTTCCTCCTTTTTCAGGCTAAATAATATTCCATTGTATGTATATACCACACTTTATTTTCTATTCATCTGTTGGTGGACATTTGAATTGCTTCTACTTCTTGGCAATTGTGAATAATGCTACTATAAACACGGGTGTGCAAATATCTCTTCAAAACTCTGCTTTCAATTCTTTTGGATATATACCCAGAAGTGGAAATACCAGATCATATAGTTAGATCATATTTTTAATTTTCTGAAGAACTGCCATAAGGTTTTCCATAACTGCTGTACCATTTACAATTCTACCAAGAGTACACAAGAGCTCCAGTTTCTGCATATCCTCCCTAATACTGGTTACTGTCTGGTTTTTTTTTTAAATAATAGCCAAAACTGTAGCCTCCACCAAGAAAAACAAAATTCTAATGCTAAAGCACATCAGAAACAAAAGCAATTTTATCACAAAGCCTCCTGTTGAGGTTCCTAAAGTTAAGCAATCTTATGTAAAGATTAAAAGCATAAATATAATCTACATGCATTCTCCATTCCAAGTGGAAAATCACTTTGCTTATATATATTTACCAGGAGACAACTGAGAAATCCCTTAGCTAGAAGGAGGTTAAGAAAAATTAATATCATACAAGTTATGTTATATCCTTCTGAATGTTTATAGAGAACACTGAAGCATTAATACTAGGAAAATAATCAGCTCCAATTTTTTTCATTAATGTTGAGTACAAGCTGCTACTTCAAAAATATCTTCATCAGATTTGAATTATTCTATAATTCCATCCCCCATTTCCAATCCCCCCAAATGATGTTGAAGCTAATTTATCATTCTCAGGCATTCATTCTCATGATCTTGAAGGAAATAGTGATTAAATGAACCCTTGGTGAATCCATCCCAGAGGTAAAAATGAGGTGAACATAAATACCACTAATTCTCATGAAAATTCCCAAAAGAGTAAGAAGGCAAGTACTCAGATTGCCAGAAATCTCCTTTAGAAAAGGATAATACACAAATAAACTCTTAGGTTATTTTTCAGAGGACTGGCTGCAAAATGTAATAATGCTAGAAACACTTGAGGGACAAAATGGAAAAATGTAAATATGTAAAATTCCACATCAATTTGTGAATGTGTCTTGGGGGCAACCTTTATAAATGGGAACTTTATCATAGAATTTCACTTCCTTTATTTGATGAAAGGCATTACTAGTGATGGTAAATTACTACCAGTCTATATGCTCTTTCCTGTTCTCTTTGAAATCCTGAATCCTACAGATTCTTATGTGTTCTTAGGCTTATAAAATGTCCGAGACTGTTCATTTTATAACTGCAGTATTAGCCAAGTACTCCTACATGGAGAAAAAAAAAACAGTTACTTACAATTATTTAGCTATAGCACAATTACTCATTTCCAACATTTCTTACAACATAGCAAGTATTCTCCACAAAGGAGCCCAAGAGAGAGGACCCTTTCAGACTTATTGTATTTGAAAAGTCACTCATAAAAATCAGGGTGCTTTTCTGAGATGGACTGGTAATTAGAGCAGCAGATAAAAAATTAGAAAATACAATAGTTCTTAGAATCAGTTCCAGATTTAACAACTTCTTTGTATATCAGCCTCCATGGACATGCAGGAAGATAGTAGCACAGCAGGGCATGTATTTAACGATATTCCAATAGAAAAAGGAACTTCATTGTCCAGAGGAAACAGAATCAGTATTCCTTAGAAATGAAAGACACACAATTCCCCAAGAAAGCCATTTTGGAATTTATTGAACACATTGCTCTGTGCAAATACTTCTTAACCTGGCTATACTTTAAAATCACCCAAGGAGAATTAAAACAAAACAAAACAAAACCCAGTAAGCCTGGTCTTCACCCCAGAGGTTCTAAGATTTTGATTCAATTGATCTGGCATGGGATGAATCTGATATTCAGCCAAGGTTAAAGAGCACTGTCCTTAGGAAATCAAAATAGTCAAAAAGATAAAGTTAAAGGCACAAAACTCATATTATGGAGAAGTTAATCTTTTTAATTTATCCTAAAGTTTGCAGGACTATGAGAACTGAATGGGCAATTTTCTCCTAATCTAAACACATCAGGAACAGTGGGGCGAACTTCAGTTTTGGGGAACTAGAGAGCTGCTTCCAAAAATTCCTCATCTCTGTGATCAGCTCTCTGCTCAGCTTGATATTTTTAAATTAAAACAGTAGAAAAGGCTCATTGATATTTTTTCCTAGATTTTTCCCAGACAAGGGAAATAATTCTGCAATTACAAGAGTTATTCTAATCCATCTTTCAAGGCAGAACATGCTTTTGCAGCCTGGAATAGGTAACCTTTTTCTTTTTTTGGCTTCACGAGAATCTAATGAAGGCTGGGTAGGCACATGGAACATAACTTTATGTAGAATTTCAGTGGTTTCACACTTCACCACCTACAACTCCCTAAGAGTCCACAGACCCCAGCTTAGAACTCCTACTTTATGGATTTTGCCATTAGGGGCTGGAGAGAAGGAAAAGGAGAGGGCAGTAAAGGAAGCAATTAGGAACTGGAAATTCCCAAAGTATACCAGGACAATGCTTCTCAATTCATGTGCATAAGAAATGCCTAAGGATCCAATATAAGTAAAATCAGAAATAAACAAACGGGACCGAATCAAACTTAGAAGCTTTTATAAGGCAAAGGAAACTATAAACAAAATAAAAAGACAACCTATAGATGGAGAAATATTTGCAAATGATGTGACTGACAAGGGCTTAATTTCCAAAATATACAAACAGCTCATACAACTCAATAACAAAAAACCAAACAACCCAATCAAAAAATGGTCAGAAGACCTAAATAGACATTTTTTCAAAGAAGACATACAGATGGCCAACAGGCACATGAAAAGATGCTCAACATCGTTAATTATTAGAGAAATGTAAATCAAAACTACAGTCAGAATGGGCATTATTAAAAAGTCTACAAATAACAAATGCTGGAAAGGCTGTGGAGAAAAGGGAACCCCCTACACTTTTGGTGGGAATGTAAACTGGTGCAGCCACTACTAAAAACAGTATGGTAGTTCCTCAAAAACTAAAAATAGAGTTGCCATATGATCCAGCAATCCCACTCCTGGGCATACATCGAAAAAAAATTAATTCAAAAAAATACATGCACCCCTATGTTCACAGAAGCACTATTTACAATAGCTAAGACATGGAAACAACCAAAAGGTCCATTGACAGATGAATGGATAAAGAAGATGTGGTACATGTATACAATGGAATATTACTCAGCCATAAAAAGAATGAAGTAATGCCATTTGCAGCAACATGAATGGACCTAGAGATTATCATACTAAATGAAGTAAGTCAGAAAGATAAAGACAAATACCGTATTATATCACTTATATGCGGAATCTAAAATATGACACAAATGAACTTATCTACAAAAGAGAAATAGACTCACAAACATAGAAAACAGACTTGCGGTTGCCAAGTAAGAGGTGGGGGTGGAGGAGGGATGGATTGGGAGTGTGGGGTTAGCAGATGCAAACTATTATATACTGAATGGATAAACAACAAGGTCCTACTGTATAGCACAGAGAACTATATTCAATAACCTGTGATAAACCATAATGGAAAAGAATATGAAAAAGAATATATATACACGTGTATATATATATATGTGTGTGTGTGTGTGTGTGTGTGTGTGTGTGTGTATATATCTGAATCACTTTTCTGTACAGCAGAAATTAACGCAACATTGTAAATCAACTATACGTCAATAAAATAAATTTTTAAAAATCAAAAAGAAAAAGAATTGCCTAAAGATCTGTTAAACTGCAGATTCTGATTCAGTAGGTGTGCGGTGGGCCTAAGAGTCTACATTTCTAATCAGCTGCTGCTCCATACATCAGTTTTGGAGCAGCAACGTACCGGAAATATGTCATCAACATTACAGGCTTTCCCTAGTACCTAAGAACATAAATGTACAAATATTTCCACCCTTCTTGAAAACCCAATATTGTATGTAACATATGCTATTTCTCTCAACAAAAAGGGATAAAGAAGATGGCAAATTTAATTCTTTATTTTCAATGGTCTCAGAACTCCAATTGTTAGAACTGTTAAATTCAATAGTGTTTCTTTTCGTGGAACCAAGTGTTATCAATTCAATGGAAGTACATTTTTTTTTAATCCTAAAAACAACAACAACAAAACAAAACAAAAAACCTCCCCTGGGTGACGCTGTTCAGGAAGAAACGAAATTCCATTATGTAGTACAATGTGATTTTTAAATCAGCTTTTCTGGAAAAGAATTATACATCAAACCAGTTGTAAACCTAAAACCAGCTTTTCTGAACCAGAAAATAACACAAGAGCCCACTGAGCTACGTGATCTTCGAGGTTATTAGACCAGCCTTGGGAGTTCAGTGATGGTCACACAGAAAGGTACCAGAGCCCTGACAGCTCACAGCCTACCTGGGGGTTTAGTTCCAATAATTTTCTCTTTTAAAGAGTATTCTTTTTTCTGATTTTAAGAATAATAAAAATAATAAACAAAATAATACATGTTATTTTTTAAACTTACAAAGTATTAGAAGATATTTAAAAAAATCCATCATTCTAAAACTATATACTGAGGATCTATATACTGTTGTTTTCCCTTCCTCTGTTTTTTTCAATGCATTTTCAATATAATTAGAACCCGGAAGTACATAAAGTATCGCAGCATGCTTTTTCCCCCTCAATACTTGAAAGGGCATAGCAGGGTGTGATTAAATGGCCTGCAGAGAGGAGTGGAGGTGGGCAGCAAGCACATCCCAAGATCAAGACCAAGCCATTTGCTAAACCACTATCATTCTATCTCTACTTTAAATTTTTGTGGGCAACTTACCTACTTGTTGAATAATTATATTTTATTTTGGATGTGGAGAGAGAATACCCAGACTAACAAATCTCTATCTACAAAAGAAAATAAGATAAGGTTGAGAGGGGTAAATTATTCCCTTGCAATTTTAAAGAGTTAATCATGGACATCACTCTTGCACACATTGGGAATTATTAATTTCCCTCTTTTGGTTTCTGCCTCATGAAGGAAATGGAAAGAATGGCTATCAAAGGAGAAATACTAAAACCGCTGGTGAATTTCAAAAGAATCAAGCCATAAGGAAAAGACAAAATTCCCTAAACTGAGCAATTCTCAGAGTGGGGTTCAGAAGAAGTAGGTGCTATATTTTTCCTGTCTCTCCATATAATTTCATTCAAGAGTTAAATGGAGATTGATATAATAGTAAGGACAGACAGAATCTGAGAGAAAGAACTAAAGGTTTCTCTCCTTAAGTTCATTAAATAAAAGAAGGGAAAAAATACTGAATCCATAAACTGGATAATGGAGCAAAACTTATTGAGCCTATCTATATTCTGTTCCAGGGACTGTACTAATTAGTGGGAATAAGTGGTTCTCTTGAAGATAAGGTTCCTATTCTCATGTGGCTTACATTCTAGAGTAGGGGAAGTAGAGACAGACAGTAAACAAACAAACAGGAAATGAATGAGATAATTTTCTTGCTTTGTAAAAAGAGTGACTTGAGGATGGAGGGACTAATTTAGGAAAGGTCTCCCCATGGAGACCCTGAATGGGCATTTGAGTGACAAGAAGAAGCTGATCTGGAGACCAAGAGTTGAGGGGTGAAGAGGTTAACAGCCCTAAGACTGGAATGAGCTTGGCATGTACCAGGAACAGAAAAATCCCTGTGGCTGGAGAGTACTGAACATGGAGGGAAGCAGTAGGAGAAGAGTCTCAAAGGAAGACTAGGCCCAGATTGTGTAGGACCTTGTAACCAGGGCTGAGAATTTGGATAGAGTGAGAAGGCAGGGATAGGTTTTAACCAGAAAAGTGCCATGATCTGATATACATTTTTAAAAGATCTTTCTGGCCACCCTATGGAGAATAGATTGTTATGGAGTGTTAGTAGAATCAGGAGGACCAAGTAGAAGACTATCTCAATATTCTAGGCAAGAAATGGTGGTGGCTTGGATCATGACCAGGATGGTAGCTGTAAAGATGGAAAGGAGAGATTGGGATATATTTTTAGCCAACAGGACTTGCCTATGGGTCGCTTCCATTTGAACAGTGAGAAAAAGTTTTGGGCATTGAGTAACTGAGTGGATGGTGGGCTCATTTATTGAAATAGGGAAGACTAGGGGGAAAATAGGTTACAAGGAGGATCCATAATTTTGGTTTGGACCATTATTAGATTTGATATATCAATTAGATATCCAAAAGTCAAATCAACTAGATAGTTGGATTGGTAGGTAGGAGTAGATACACAAATTTATCAAGTAGTATTAGTGAGGAGGTTAGATATATGGTTTTTTTCCTCTAAATTTCCTTGTTGTGATGCCTTTAAATTTTTAGATACTAGGAATAGAGGTTGATGTTTATAATTAGAATAAATCATTATAGCATACTTTTAACAGAGTAACTGAGTAAAAACACTCTCTTCTTTTTCTAAGTAGCCAAGCCTTGATCCCAGCCAAATAGTGATGGTCTTGCTTATCTATATATCTCAAAAGGTTTAGTAATATCCAAGCACCTCCTGGCAGGGGTGATGAGCAATCACTGTCATTACCGTTTTGATCTCTGGATCACTTGGGGGAGTACCCCATGGATTAGAGTTTTATCTTTTTTCATCTGTATTTTCGAGTTTCATAGTGTCTTTAGACGACAGATATAAAAAATAAATTAAAGCAGATTTGCTGTAGTTGAAGTAGAGATCAAGACCCAAAGTTTTCCTTCTCACTCACTATAGAGGACAGATAGCAATTTGAAAATAGTTCCACTTTGATATCCTTGGGTTTTCAAGAAGGATACCATTTTGGAATTCATTTGGAAAGAAGAAATTTCAACTGAATAGCAAAATTAGTAATGTTTTTCATTATTTACAAATATAAAACATTAGGGTCATCTAGTGTTTATTTTTTTCAAGGCAAATTTTTATTTAACCATAAAATAAAAATAAACTTAGGGGAACACCCAGGTTGCTGAAAATGGACTCCCAGGTTGCCCCAAAGTAAAATCCCAAGAGAACTAAGGCAAATTATATTTGTAAGGGAACTTGAGACCTGCCATAGTCATGTATAATTGTCTAAAACAGAAAAGCTGCTGAGTCTAGAAGAAAAAAGGAAACACATTATGACAAATCCAATAACACATTATTGCAACTCTTTTATGTGTACCACATTGCTCTATAGAGAAGACAGGTCAGCCTCAAGCAAAACTATTGAGAGAAAGTAATCTTGGGCTGCCCAGCATCCCATATTTTGATGCCATTCTAGCCCTGCCCTATACATCCCCTGTTTAAAGGACCCACATTCTAATGCTGCCTTCTGACTAGTTGGCCTTTCAAGCTACTAATTGCTATACAACCACAGTCGGTGGTAAAGGAGATATTAATACCCGATAACAAATCCTTCAGTATTGACAATGGTCAGAATCTCATGTTGGGAAACGTATGTGATCCAAAAGGCTTTTCAGATTTTCCCAATCATCAATCATCCCTCCTGGAGGCTGGAAGTAGAATAAAACACTTCCTCTTATAAATACCCTGAACAACCCAGGTTTCTCAGCATAACATTCAATGCCCTGAACAATCTTCCTCCTTCAGCCTACATTTTCAGTCTCCCTTCCCATACTCTCCTACACAGACCCCCCACTCTGAACTCTTCCTCTTCCCCTTAATATAATGTGAATTCTGGCCTCCAGGTTCTTCTACCACTGTGAGAACCACGCCCTTGACATCCTCCCTCCTCTCCATCCAGTCTTAAGTCCTTTCTTCTCCATGGAGCATGCCCGAACCTCCAGCCTGCCAGGACCTTTCCTTCCTCCAGCACATAGCACTGATGGTAATGTGCCTTGTTACCAAATCATTTCTTTCATCAGTGTCCCAAATCTCAGTATTCACATATCCCTCACTATTTTTTTCCATATCCACATATTACCTATTATGTTTTCCTCTTTAACATTTTCTTAAAACCAACTCCCATATTTTAAATTAAGTACATTTAATTTTATAGGAAATTTTAGATTATAACCATAATGGAAAACCAATAACATTTTACATAAATTGAAGGTAATTGTAAATATATATACAGCATTATATAATTATAAATATAACCATTAATGTAAAAAATGTTTCTTCATGCCTACTACCTAAAATTATCTCACATACCACAATTTGAGAGATGCTACTTTATGGTGTTGTCTCATATTGCAATTTTTCTTTTATCATGTAACTCTTTATGTGTTTATATCTGTTTCCCCTAATAAATTGTAAGTCTCTAAAGGAGATCACATACTATACTTTACATTTCCCAGTGCTTTTAGCCCAGTGCCTGGCATATGGTGGGCATTAAATGTTTGGTTCAGTGAATAAATGACCACAAATATATCAATATTCCTAGTCATAATTTGTAGGCATATAATCAGTAAAATGAAGATACTGAATTCTTCAGTTAAGCTCAACAAGGCCATTTAATTATATACTGAATTTATATATACATAGTATACTATCTTGCATATAAAACACATTGTAAATAAACAAAAACTCTACATTGCTGTTAGTAGTAACAGTGCTAACCACAGGAGATTCTGGATTTTAAATTTCAAAGTGATAGTTTTAGATTTTAGGAGAGTAATAAACAGGAATAGTTCCAGTGGTTAATTGATGTGCCTTGATTTAGACAAACCTAATAGATTAAAATCCAAGGATACATCAAAGATAAATTAAGGTCAAATAACTTACACTGCAAATAAGTTTACAATAGAAGCCATTTAAACAGCAAATTCTCACTACATTTTAAATATGATCTGATTCTTATTTTGGGAACATATTTATTACATAAATTAAGGTGTGCTTTTCATAAAAATGAACACTGATGCAAGGGAGAGAAAAAGCTAAAAAAAACCCAGAAATTTTCAGATTTGAACTGGAGATTTAGTTAATATTATATCTAAATATTTTTTAAGTCTTCTTGTTGTTGTTTTGTTTTTTGTTCGTTTGTGGGTTTTTTTTGCGGTACGCAGGCCTCTCACTGTTGTGGCCTTTCCTGTTGCGGAGCACAGGCTCCGGACGCGCAGGCTCAGCTGCCATGGCTCATAGGCCCAGCCGCTCCGCAGCATGTGGGATCTTCCCGGACCGGGGCACGAACCCATGTCCCCTGCATCAGCAGGCGGACTCTCAACCACTGCGCCACCAGGGAAGCCCTAAGCTTTGAATTGTTACTTCCCAAAGGTCAAAGTTTTCATTTTCCGCATAAAACGTTGCCTACAAGAAATATTAAAACAAATTAAATAGGGAAACTCTGAAGTGGTGGGACTTATTCCAGCTCCCTATGCTTTGTGTTGGAAAAATAAATAAAATTTAACAGTCAATGAGCTTTCTGTATCTATGTCCTGTAATTATCTCACAGAAAAAATAAGAAAGTAAACTCTTGCTTCAAAATTATCAAGTATCTTCTGCTCTATTTTCAAGCGTCCCTGCTCAATTCCATCAGTCATTCCCTGGCCACACCAGTATTCCTGTATCTCAGGATGAGCTCTACATGGATGCTTAGGGGAATCATCAAACAAGAATCATACATGAGCATGTGCTGGTGTAACCTTGTGTTCCACATACCACAAAGATGTATTCCTCTACAGTGATCCACCCTCCTAAATGGGGAATCAGGAAATGTCGGTACAGGAACAGATCTTGACAACCCTCTAGTACAACTCCTTCAAATATAAAAAATGACCCCAAAGAAAGGAAGTTTTTTCCTCGATTCTGACAGATGAGATCCAGTGAAGTGAAGTTAACAGGCCCACTCAGGCCACAGTCTAGCTACCCAAGTGTCCTTCTCTCCTTGTCCACCTAAAAGGTAAGAGAGCAGGTCCACGGACATATCCATCTCATTCTTGCTCTGTTCCCTGCTCCTCTCTCAAAATCTGTTTTCAGAGATATGGTATCTAAAATAGCTCTTACCTTAAAGCAAAAGCTTACTCCCAGTATCTGCTTCATGATTGTTGTAAGTTTAAAGCACCTAGTACAGAGTCGGACAAATAGTAATTACTCAATAAACCTTAGCCTCTATAGCCCCAACTTACCCTGACCCCAATCTGCCCTCTCCCCAGGCCACAGCCCACCCCCAGCACCTCTTTTGTATGCCTGTCAAGCTAGACTACTCACTTTCCTAAGCTAACTGAATGTACTAGATGCTGGGCTTTGTGCTAAGCAGTTTACCTGCATTATATCAGCTAATTCCCAAACAACCATTGTTGGTAGGTACTATTAATACTGCCTTACTAGAAGTAAATCTATGAGAGCCAAGATTTTTGCCATTGTCACATGAAAAGATGGTTAACATTGCTAATCATCAGAGAAATGCAAATCAAAACCACAATGAGATAGCAACTCACACCTGTCAGAATGGCAATCATCAAAAAGAACAAATAACAAACGTTGACGAGGGTGTGGAGAAAAGGGAATCCTCATGCACTGTTGATGGGAATGTAAATTGGTGCCGTCACTGTGGAAAACAGTATGGCAATTTCTCAAAAAACTAAAAATAGAACTACCATATGACCCAGCAATTCTACTCCTGGTTATATATTTGAAAAAAGCAATAACACTAATTCAAAAAGATACATGCACCCCAGTGTTCATAACAGCATTATTTACAATAGCCAAGATATAGAAGTAACCTAAGTGTCCATTAACAGATGAATGGATGAAAAAGACGACGTATATACAATGGAATACTACTCAGCCATCATAAAACAAAGAATGAAATTTTGCCATTGGCAGCAATATGGATGAACTTGAGGGTACTATGCTAAGTTAAATAAGTCAGACAGAGAAAGACAAATACCATATGTCAGCATTTATATGCAGAATCTAAAAAATACAACAAACTAATGAATATAACAAAAAAGAAGCAGATCCACAGATATAGAGAACAAACTACTGGTTACCAGTGGGGAGAAAGAAGGGGGGGAGGGGCAATAGGGGTAGGGGAGTAAGAGGTACAAGCTACTCTGTATAAATAAATAAGCTACAAGGATATATTGTACAGCACAGGGAATATAGCCAATATTTTATAATATCTATAACTGGAGTATGACCTTTAAAAATCGTGAACCACTATATTGTACACCTGTAACTTATATAATATTGTACATCAACTATTCTTCAATTTAAAAAATAAAAATATTTTTGCTTGTTGTGTTCACTGTTACTCCCCAGATTCCCATAATAGGACTTGGCGCACGGTAGTTGCTCCATAAATATTTGCTGAATAACTGAACAAATGAACGAACAAATGAATAAATGAATACCTATTTTATGGATCAGGAAATTGAAGCTGAGAGAGACCAAGCCATTTGCCCAATGTCACACTGTTACTAAGTGGTGAGGACAGAATTCCAGACACAGTCTGACTGATGCCAATGCCCACAGTCTTAAGCACTCTCCCACACCCTCTCAAATGGGAGAGCGGTGATTTAGTCAGACAAAGTGCTCATTTTGACTCATCCCACATAGACTTGATACCACAGACTGAAAAGACAAAGGGACCATATTTATTCTAACGCTTAATTTTTTAATCTTTATTGGAGTATAATTGCTTTACAGTGGTGTGTTAGTTTCTGCTTTATAACAAAGTCAATCAGCTATACATATACGTATATCCCCATACTCCTCCCTCTTGCGTCTCCCTCTCACCCTCCTTATCTCACTCCTCTAGGTGGACACAAAGCTCCAAGCTGATCTCCCTGTGCTATGTGGCTGCTTCCCACTAGCTATCTGTTTTACATTTGGTAGTGTACATATGTCCATGCCACTCTCTCACTTCGCCCCAGCTTACCCTTCCCCCTCCCCGTGTCCTCAAGTCCATTCTCTATGTCTGCGTCATTATTCCTGTCCTGCCCCTAGGTTCTTCAGAACCATTTTTTTTTTTTTAGATTCCATACATATGTGTCTAACCCTTAACTGAAGATTATTTTGTCTCCTAAAAAACCAAGGCTTATCAATGTACATATTTACTTTTTTTTTTTAAATAAATTTATTTACTTATTTATTTTTGGCTGCATTGGGTCTTTGTTGTTGGGTCTTCGTTGCTGCGCGCAGGCTTTCTCTAGTTGTAGTGAGCAGGGGCTACTCTTCGTTGCGGTGCATGGGCTTTTCATTGCGATGGCTTCTCTTGCTGCAGAGCACAGGCTCTAAGTGCGTGGGCTTCAGTAGTTGTGGCTCGCGGGCTCTAGAGCGCAGGCTCAGTAGTTGTGGTACACGGGCTTAGTTGCTCCTTGGCATGTGGGATCTTCCCAGACCAGAGCTTGAACCCATGTCCCCTGCATTGGCAGGCGGATTCTCAACCACTGCGCCACTAGTGAAGTCCCCACATTTACTTTTATGACAACAGCAGTGAATCCTCCTTGTGGTTCTCCAAATAATAAAATAATTCACTCAGGCAAACCTAGTTAAGAAGACAAATATTTCTCTGATTTGGAAGATTTTCTTTAATTTCTGATTTAATCTATATCATAGGATTATCCTAAGGGAGAAACTGTTTTTACTATAGCAAACTAAAAATGATTTAGAATACTGGTGCTCTCCCAATCAATACTGACTGGTTCAGAAGGTAAAAAGAATTACTATATACAAGCTAAATAAACTGAAGTTTAGGAATATAGCTGTTTCAAAAAACAAACTTCCAGATGAAAATACTTTATTCATACACAGTCAAGTAAATTCCTATAGGATGAGCCAATTTTTCAGCTATTAAAACTCTCCAGTGTTTGCAACAAGGCCATAATTTCATTGTTAATCATGATACATATTTAAACACCCAGTGTTTCACATTGGGAAGCTTTGCTACCAGAAAGCAGGGAACAGATATTTCACCTGTAATACTCTATGATACCAAAACCTGAGGGTCCTATATGTGCAAGATTTCATGTAGAGAAAAGCTGTAAGCAAGCTCTTTATTACAAATATTCATTATTATCCACTATCTCCATCTGATTATCCAATCAGATCTTAGGGACTAAAAGAGTGGTTTGCAACTATTTATGTCAGTACCAATCTTGTAAATAGCTATTCTCCCCAGCGAATAACAATTCACGCTGCTCGGTAGTAAAGAATGTTTATTTCTTTAACTGGTTGTTTTACTATTTTGTCCCTCTTAGGGAAAAGATGGATATTAAAAATACATATAACCATGCAGATCAGTAATTCTTTAGCTTTTGTCTCCAAGTAAATATTTCTTGAGTACCTATTGTAATCTCTGTTAATTGCTAGAAATACAAAGATGAAAAAGATTTGATCTCTGCTTTCATATTTATGTGCAGGAGAGAAACTAATCATTATATTTCAATCCAACAAAAATTTATTTAGTATTATAGGGAATTTTTAATAGAATTTAGTGATATTAACTGAATTCTGGGCAGAAGGAACTGAATAAGCAAAAATTCAGGAGTTGGGAGATGCATTTTGTGTCCTGTAAATGGCAAGAATCCCAGTGAGACTTAAGTGTGAACAATGTATGGGCAATGTGTCGAGAAATGAGAGTGAAAAAGTATTTGAGACTCAATCCTGAAATGATTCAAATGCCATTCTGAAGAATTTGGGTTTTATGCTGGAAGCCACAGAGATCTGTGAGACTTACAGTGAGTGGCATGGTCACATCAGGACTGCAAAAATAGAACTCTAGCAACAGAACTCCAGAGAGAGGCGAAGAATCAAGAATGGGGGGACACAAACCATCACTTCTAAAGGTTATAGACCAAGAGTATTTTGTAAGTAAAACGGATAGAATTTGACAACCAATTAGATATTGGACATGAGATTAAAGGAAGGAGTAGAATCAAGGATGATGGCTAGGTCTCTAGCCAGGTGGCTAAAAGAAGGGTGATACTATGGAGTAACGCAGAAAACTCCAGAGGAAGACTACAGTCGGGGCACCAGTGAAGGAAGGCAGTGAGTTTGGTTTGGAATTTGTAGCATTTGAGAGGGAGCAGAAGATACAAGTAGGAATGACCTGTGGAATCCTGGAGCTTCAGAAGTGAAATAAGCTTACTGACCTACATTCAGCACCAGAGTGAGAGCTGAACTCACATGCACTTAGGCAACTCCCAAGGGACAGAGTGGAGAACAGAAGAGAAAGCAGAAGATAGCTACCACCACTTCAAGACCAAGTAAAGGAAAGGAGGCAGAGGAGGTACAACAGGGGAGGCTGAGGCAGGCGGTGAACCAGAGCAGTGCAGCAGGGAGTCAGGCGGCCAGGGGAGGAATTTCAGGGAGGAGGGATCGTAGGCACTGTCAGTTGCTTCAGGGAGATTAAAAGCATGACTACTAATATTCCATAGTTAGGGGATCAGTATTTATTGAAGCAAATGTTTTTGTTGTTGTTCAGTCAAATGGTCATCTAGGGAATACCTGGTCAGGCATGAGTAATAAAGCTGCCAGAGGAATAAAAATCACTGGATTTGATAAGATTGTGAAGCTGAATAGCAAGAAAACACGTCTGCAGCCGTGCATGCAGAATATTGGGCCAGCTATCTTATAACAATACAAAAATAGTCAGCAACCCTCTATAGTATATTTCCTTTTACTTTTTCTTTTCAAATTGTTTTGTTTTTCTTTTCTCTAACACATTGTTTATAAAGTAGAAAGGAGAAGTTAGCAGTTTTACATATTTGGAGATTGAAACTCATGAAGGTTAAATGACTTGCTCAGAGCCCCACAGCCATTAACTAATGGCTATTCTGGGGAGGCTGGGAAGGCTCAAAAGTCACCTGCAATCATCCTGCCCCCTACCTATCCTTTCCATTTTAGCAGGCTTTTCACAAAGCCCTGGACTTCAATCCTGCCACGTTGCCTGGCTAAACTAAACTAAATTAAAACTGCACTAAACTAAACTAAATGACTAAAACACAGATCTGTCCTGAGTTGAAGAATGTCAGGTAGGGACACCCTCTGTTAACCAGTTATCAGCAACCCAGCACATGTACACATGTATATATTTACATATATAAGTGAAAGAGTAACAATACTTACCCTCACTACGGGCAATGCTCTCTGATGTTTTATTTCATTTACAAAATACACTGCTCAAGACAAGATTTCATAACGCAACTCGTGGGTCGTGACCCACAGTTTGGGAAATGCTGCCTGAGAGCCATCCTTGCCTGATCTGAATCACAGCACACACATCTGATGGGCTGGCAGAACCTGCCTGCTCTGCCTCACAGTTGTTCTCTTAATCTGTCCTCTCCTCTCTAGCGCTGTCCTGTCTCTAGCTTAGTGGCAGATTTTCCCATCTATCTTCCAAACTGTTAATAGGTGCACTTTCTCTCTTTACTCATTGGTGGATCAAAAGCTCTTCTTCTCTCCTTAAGGCCACCACCAAGCTCAACTTAGTCACATTCAGTTGGTAACTGGCTCCTCAGCCACACATAAAGTATTCGGCAGAAGCTCCAACCTCTAAAATCCTAACCTAGCCTCTATCCCAGAGGCGTCCTCCTTCTGTCTAGGGCCAACCCCTTCTCATCTACACCGGACTCTTTGCCCACCCACTCTTTCCAAAGCTTGTTTACTCAGCTCTCCCTTCTCCTTGGACTCAGTCCCCTTGGCTCACTTCTCCCTCTTTATAAAATATCCTTTCAATTCAACTTCCCTTGAGGGATGAACATCTTAAAAGGTGGTTTTACCCTGATGTGACCAGGTCACTCATTTCCGTTTATTCTTTGCCCCAGTTTTGTTGGGCTTTCTCCCCACCATTCACCGAAAGCTTGCACTGAGATTATGACCTCCCTGCCAAATCCCAAGGCGTATTTTGAATTATCAGTCCTTCTTGATTACGAAGCCATAATGGGTACAACTTTGAATCTTTCTGGCTTCCTTCTCTCACTATTGTCTTCTGGTCTGGTCTCTCAGACCATCCCTTCTCTGGCTCTCCTTTTTTTCTGCATATTCTTCATTATCAGGATTCTTTACCTAATTCTCTTCTAGTCTTGGTCTACAAGCATTTTTTTTTAAATGATCTTTTCCATTTCCATGGCATCACCTAACACTTTTACCTTAAAATTCCTAAATCTCTCTTCATAGCTCTGTCCAGCTATTATAGAAATCTAGTTTTGATGGATTTAGCTTTTACATCCTACAGCTAATATTGCTTTTATCTAAGTTAGAAAGACATGCAAAAAGTGACAAATGTTACTTGCTTTCCTATGAGAATCTCGCTGACATCTAGATGTCTTGCTGATATCTCGCTGGACTAGTTCCAGCAGTCGACAGCGGAAAGCCACCACTCTATAGTCACCTCTTATATACATGGTTTTTTCCCCCTTTCTTAAGAGGTTCCTATCTTTTAGAATTTTCTCTTTGAATTATCTGAGTGTTACCCACCAGCTCTGAAATAAGCTGCATGACTGGTACTGTCGTCCTTTTTCTTCATTTTATTCATAGGTAGGAACAGAAATACCCTGGTGGCCTTACGTAATGAGACTTTGTAAAATATCAGTGTCTCTCTAGCCCTCTTCCTCTCTTTTCCCTCTTCATGACCAATCAATAAAGCATGTTCCTACCTGACATTCTTCAACTCAGGACAGATCTGTGTTTTAGTCATTTAGTTTAGTTTAGTTTAGTGCAGTTTTAATTTAGTTTAGCCAGGCAACGTGGCAGGATTGAAGTCCAGGGCTTTGTGAAAAGCCTGCTAAAATGGAAAGGATAGGTAGGGGGTAGGATGATTGCAGGTGACTTTTGAGCCTTCCCAGCCTCCCCAGAATAGCCATTAACTAGCTGTGGGGCTCTGAGCAAGTCATTTAACCTTCATGAGTTTCAATCTCCAAATACGTAAAACTGCTAACTTCTCCTTTCTACTTTATAAACAATGTGTTAGAGAAAAGAAAGACAAAACAATTTGAAAAGAAAAAGTAAAAGGAAATATACTATAGAGGTTTGCTGACTATTTTTGTATTGTTATAAGATAGCTGGCCCAACAACATGGCTGCTGTTTTGTGAGTTGCCTGAAGCCTTGCTAATGGATGGTTTGTCTCTACAGCAGTGTTTGTTGGAGCATGGTACACCTGCCAAGCAGGTGGGTTTTCTTGCTTTTCAGCTTCACAGTCTTAACAAATTCAGTGACTTTTATTCCTCTGGCAGCTTTATTACTCATGCCTGACCGGATATTCCGTAGATGACCATCTGACTGAACAACCACAAAAACATCTGCGTCAATAAATACCGATCCCCTAAGTATGAAGTATTGTTAGTCATCCTTTTGATCTCCCTGAAGCAGCTGACAGTGCCCACCATCCCTCCTTCCTGAAACTCCTCCCCTGGCTGCCTTGACTATGGGTTGTAGGCAAAAAAGTTTGAAACCTACCACTTCAGTGTGGAACACTGAACAGAAGGTGACATCTTAAATCAAGATCAAGAATACAGACAAGGAGAAGTTTCAGGGCTTAACAATCAAGTATACCCTGAGATTCCTAATTCTCTCTTTGTTTCTCTAATGAGCTAATAGAAATCTAATTTGATGGCTTGAGCTTTTACATTCTATGACTAATGTATAATCAACTGTTTTGTCTAACTACTGGTCTAACTAGAATTCCTTTTTTAATTGTTTCAACCCATGGCACTTTATAAACTAATTTCTTGGGTTTTCTGGATCAGTTAGTGGAGTTAAACTGAAACACAGAGATAATTATTAATAAAAATAAGGCATTCATTCTGTGATTTAGAAAAATAATTCTGTTCTCATAATTATATTAGTTTCACTGATAAAATTTTATTTATTTATTTATTTTTGCGGTACGCGGGCCTCTCACTGCTGTGGCCTCTCCCGTTGCGGAGCACAGGCTCCAGACGCGCAGGCTCAGCGGCCATGGCTCATGGGCCCAGCCGCTCCGCGGCACGTGGGATCCTCCCAGGCCGGGGCATGAACTCGTGTCCCCTGCATTGGCAGGCGGACTCTCAACCACTGCGCCACCAAGGAAGCCCCACTGATAAAATTTTGAGTTTTAAGTGTTAGCCCGGTTTTCAGTATCCCTGATATCTACACAGTTCAATCCCAGTTTATTTGGTCTTTTGACAAAGAGACTTTTTAAAGAAATTCTTTTGAGGCAGAAAATTGACTCTGTAGTTTTTTCACTCTGTTAACATATTAAACTTTGATTTGGGTGATGGAAAGAGGTGGAAAGAAATGGAGAGGGGTGAGGGAAAAGGCCAATAAGTTTATAAATTTCAAATTACAAAGAGACAAGAGAATATTACCAATCCTTTATTGTCAGAGAAATGAAGAATCTTATTCATGCCCTTGAAAACGAAGAATGGAGTTGCCAGTGTATGCCAAGAGTGATTCTCCTCTGAAATGGAGATGAGTGGTTCTAGATGAGACATGAGGGTGGTGTGACAGTGGCTGCAACACACACACACACACACACACGCACACAAACACACACACACATACACACACACACACACACACACAGCAGAGTCTAGAGTTAAACCAGCCTGGGTTCCAATCCCAGCTCACTCACTTACTAACTGTGATCTTGGGCAAATCATTTAACCTCAGTAATTTAATATCCTCATCTGATAGTATCTTGGGATGATAAAAATAGACTTCTCAAGGTTGTTATTAGGTGGGAATAGGACAATTCCTGTAAAGTGCTCACAGGGAAATGCAGTAAGTACTAGCTCAATATTATGATTGCATTTTTTTTCCTAGGTATGCCATAACAAAGTACCATGAACCCAGTGGTTTAGAACAACAGAAATGTATTATCTCACAGTTCTGGAGTCAGCAGCCTTCATCAAGGTTTTTGAAGAGCCATAATCCCTCTGAAATCTGTTGGGGAAGGATCCTTCCTCTTCCAGCTTCTGGCAGCCCTGCCATCCCTTGGCTTGTGGCACCATAACTCTTATTTTCAAATGGTGCTCTCCCTGTGTCTCTCCACATAGTCTTTCCTCTGAGCATGTCGGTCTCTCTATCCAAATTTCCCCTTTTAATAAGGACATCAGTCATATGGGATTAGGGCCCTCCCCAAAGACCTCATTTTTAATCAATTACCTCTGTAAAGACTCTATATCCAAATAAGGTCACATCCTGAGGTCCTGGAGGTTAAGACTGCAACCTATCTTTTTGAGAGGAACACAATTCAACCCGAACAGTGACTCACTAAATTATCTTGCTAGAGATATTTTGCAAGAAATAAGTTAGTAAAGGACTTTAAAATTGTAGAATATCCTTCTCTAGTGATTCATTTTCTGTTTCTTTTTCTTCTTAAAAGAAGGAATACTTGATCTTTTTTATGTCATGACTTGTGTAGAAATTGAGTTTCCTGCTCTTAGCTGACTCTGGAATGGCTGGGTGTGACTTCTCTGTCATCCTATGGTTTCCTGGTCTTCAGGAAAAGAAAACAGCCACAGGCCTATGCAGCCAGGCCTGCAGAAGAACACGCCACAGAAAAAGAGCATATACCTCCACTCTGAACGGTTTGTTAATCACATAACAACCTCAACTGCACTCGTCACAACTGGAAGAGAATGGCTCTTCAATGGAATTTAAATGAGTATAAATTACATACTTATTAATCAAAATGAATTCTTCTCAGCCAAGTACTTTTTTGTCTTGTTAAATGTTTTTAATGAGTAATATGGACTTCTTGTTGTCCAGTTTTCTCTGCCATGACCCTGATTCTAAACCAACTTTCATCATGCAAAATGATACCCAAACATTAAACATTCATTTCTACTTCATATGCTTTACAAAATGACATATATTTTTGCCCCAAACTGGACCATACTATGAAGGTTTGATCTCCTAACACTGCAGTCATGGGTATACCTATCAAAGGCTTTAAATTAATTAACATAAGAAATAAAAACAGGAATATCTGAGGACTGAATGCAGGTCAGTAGTGAATTCAGCATCTTTATTTTTTATTCAGTGCTGTATTGATCCACATTTACTCAAATGCATTAATGACCTCCTCTGACAGAACTCTCATTTTAATTATAGTTTGTCGTTACCTCAGTTTTCTCAAGTATTAATAACCTGAAAACGCATAATTACACTCACTCCGGATACATTTCTTAAAAACTGCTATTTTCATATTTGGCCCCAGGAGAGGGACTGCAGTCATTGCTAATTGGCAGTAGTAATGATCAAAGCCACAAGGTGGCACTATAAGCAATAGGCTACTGGTGCTTATTTTATTTATTTATTTATTTTACATCTTTATTGGAGTATAATTGCTTTACAATGTTGTGTTAGCTTCTGCTCATAACAAAGTGAATCAGCTATATGTGTATATATATCCCCATATCCTCCCACACTCCCTATCCCACCCCTCAAGGTGGTCACAAAGCACCGAGCTGATCTCCCTGTGCTACGTGGCTGCTTCACACTAGCTATTTTACATTTGGTAGTGTGTATATGTCAATGCTATTCTCTCTCTTCATCCCAGCTTACCTTTCCCCGTCCCCATGTCCTCAAGTCCATTCTCTGTGTCTGTGTCTTTATTCCTGTCCTGCCACTATATTCATCAGAACCATTTATTTTTTTAGATTCCATATATATGTGATAGCATACAGTATTTTTTTTCCCGTTCTGACTTACTTCACTCTGTATGACAGACTCTAGGTCAATCCACCTCACTACAAATAACTCAATTTCGTTTCTCTTTATGGCTGAGTAATACTGCATTGCATATATGTGCCACATCTTATCCATTCATCTGTCAATGGACACTTAGGTTGCTTCCATGTCCTGGCTATTGTAAATAGTGCCGCAATGAACACTGTGGTACAGGACTGTTTTTGAATTATGGTTTTCTCAGGGTATATGCCCAGTAGTGGGATTGCTGGGTCGTATGGTAGTTCTATTTTTAGTTTTTTAAGGAACCTCCATACTGTTCTCCATAGTGGCTGTATCACTTTGCGTTCCCACCAACAGTGCAAGAGGGTTCCCTTTTCTCCACACCCTCTCCAGCATTTATTGTTTGTAGATTTTTTGATGATGGCCATTCCGAGCAGTGTGAGGTGATACCTCATTGTAGTTCTGACTTGCATTTCTCTAATGATTAGTGATGTTGAGCATCTTTTAATGTGTCTGTTGGCAATCTGTATATCTTCTTTACAGAAATATCTATTTCTCTAAATATCTTCTGACCATTTTTGGATTGGGTTTTTTCTTTTTCTGATACTGAGCTTCATGATCTACTTGCATATTTTGGAGATTAATCCTTTGTCGGTTGCTTCATTTGCAACTAATTTCTCCCATTCTGAGGGTGGTCTTTTCATATTGTTTATGGTTTCCTTTGCTGTGCAAAAAGCTTTTAAGTTTCATTAGGTCCCATTTGTTTATTTTTCTTTTTATTTCCCTTTCTCTAGGAGGTGGGTAAAAAAAGGTCTTGCTATAATTTCTGACATAGAGTGTTCTGCCTATGTTTTCCTCTAAGAGTTTTATAGTGTGCAGTCTTACATTTAGGTCTCTAATCCATTTTGTGTTTATTTTTGCGTATGGTGTTAGGGAGTGTTCTAATTTCATTCTTTTATATGTAGCTGTCCAGTTTTCCCAGCACCACCAATTAAAGAGTCTTTTCTCTATTGTATATCCTTGCCTCCTTTATCAAAGATTAGGTGACCATACGTGCGTGGGTTGATCTCTAGGCTGTCTATCCTGTTCCACTGACCTATATTTCTGTTTTTGTGCCAGTACCATACTGTCTTGATTATTGTAGCTTTTTAGTATAGTCTGAAGTCAGGGAGTCTGATTCCTCCAGCTCTGTTTTTCTTTCTCAGGATTGCTTTGGCTATTCGGGGTCTTTTGTGCCTCCACACAAGTTGTAAATTTTTTTGTTCTACTTCTGTGAAAAATGCCATTGGTAGTTTGATAGTGACTGCACTGAATCTGTAGATTGCTTTGGGTAGTAGAGTCATTTTCACAATGTTGATTCTTCCAATCCAAGAACATCGTATATCTCTCCATCTGTTTGGATCATCTTTAATTGCTTTCATCAATGTCTTATACTTTTCTGCATACAAGTCTTTTGTCTCCTTAGGTAGGTTTATTCCTAGGTATTTTATTCTTTTTGTTGCAATGGTAAATGGAAGTATTTCCTTAATTTCTCTTTCAGATTTTTCATCATTAGTGTATAGGAATGCAAGAGATTTCTGCGCATTGATTTTGTAACCTGCTACTTTACTAAATTCATTGATTAGCTCTAGTAGTTTTCTGGTAGCATCTTTAGGATTCTCTATGTATAGTATCATGTCATCTGCAAACAGTGACAGTTTTACTTCTTCTCTTCTGATTTGGATTCCTTTAATTTCAAACAGTGACAATTTTACTTCTTTTTCAATTTGGATTCCTTTTATTTCTTTTTCTTCTCTGCTTGCTGTGGCTAAAACTTCCAAAACTATGTTGAATAAGAGCGGTGAGAGTGGGCAACCTTGTCTTGTTCCTGATCTTAGTGGAAATGCTTTCAGTGTTTCACCATTGATAATGATGTTGGCTGTGGGTTTGTCATATATGGCCTTTATTATGTTGAGGCAGGTTCTCACTATGCCTATTTTCTGGAGAGTTTTTATCATAAATGGGGTGTTGAATTTTCTTGAACGCTTTTTCTGCATCTATTGAGATTATCATATGGTTTTTATCCTTCAATTTGGTGTATCACATTGAATGATTTGTGTATATTGAAGAATCCTTGCATTCCTGGGATAAACCCCAATTGATCATGGTGCATGATCCTTTTAATGTGCTGTTGGATTCTGTTTGCTAGTATTTTGTTGAGCATTTTTGCATCTATGTTCATCAGTGATATTGGCCTGTAGTTTTATTTCTTTGTGACATCTTTGTCTGGTTTTGGGATCAGGGTGATGGTGGCCTCATTGAATGATTTTGGGCATGTTCCTGCCTCTGCTATATTCTGGATGAGTTTGAGAAGGAAACGTGTTAGCTCTTCTCTAAATGTTTGATAGAATTCGCCTGAGAAGCCATCTGGACTTGGGCTTTTGGCTGTTGGAAGATGTTTCATCACAGTTTCAATTTCAGTGCTTGTGATTGGTCTGTTTATACTTTCTATTTCTTCGTGGTTCAGTCTCGGAAGGTTGTGCTTTTCTAAGAATTTGTCCATGTCTTCCAGGTTGTCCATTTTATTGGCATAGAGTTACTTGTAGTATTCCCTCATGATTCTTTATATTTCTGCAGTGTCAGTTGTTACTTCTCCTTTTTCATTTCTAATTCTGTTGATTTGACTCTTATCCCTTTTTTTTTCTTGATGAGTCTGGCTAATGGCTTACCAATTTTGTTTATCTTCTTAAAGAACCAGCTTTTAGGGCTTCCCTGGTGGTGCAGTGGTTGAGAGTCCGCCTGCTGATGCAGAGGACATGGGTTTGTGCACTGGTCCGGGAAGATTCCACATGGCATGGAGTGGCTGGGCCCGTGAGCCATGGCTACTAAACCTCTGCGTCCAGAGCCTGTGCTCCATGACGGGAGAGGCCACAACAGTGAGAGGCCCGCGTAAGGAAAAAAAAAAAAAAAAAGAAACTGCTTTTAGTTTTATTGATCTTTGCTATCATTTCCCTCATTTCTTTTTCATTTATTTCTGATCTAATCTTTATGATTTCTTTCCTTCTGCTAACTTTGGGGTTTTCTTTTTTTCTTCTTTCTCTAACTGCTTTAGGAGTAAGGTTAGGTTGTTTTTCTTCCTTTTTGAAGTAGGATTGTATTGCTATAAACTTCCCTCTTAGAACTGCTTTTGCTGCACTCCACAGGTTTTGGGTCGTCGTGGTATCATTGTCATTTGTTTCTAGGTATTTTTTGATTTCCTCTTGGATTTCTTCAGTGATCTTTTGGTTATCTGGTAGTGTATTGTTTAGCCTCCATGTGTTTGTATTTGTTACAGTTTTTTTCCTCTAATTGATATATAGTCTCATAGGGTTGTGGTCACAAAAGATACCTGATAAGATTTCAATATTCTTAAATTTACCAAGGCTTGATTTGTGACCCAAAATATGATCTATCCTGCAGAATGTTCCATGAGCACCTGAGAAGAAACTGTATTCTGTGGTTTTTGGATGGAATGTCCTATAAATATTAATTAAGTCCATCTTGTTTAATGTACCATTTAACGCTTGTGTTTCCTTATTTATTTTCATTTTGGATGATCTGTCCATTGGTGAAAGTGGGGTGTAACATCTCCTACTATGATTGTGTTACTGTTGATTTCCCCTTTTATGGCTGTTAGCATTTGCCTTATGTATTGAGGTGCTCCTATGTTGGGTGCATAAATATTTACAATTGTTTTATCTTCTTCTTGGATTGATCCTTTGATCATTATGTAGTATCCTTCTTTGTCTCTTGTAATAGCCTTTATTTTAAAGTTGATTTTGTCTGATATGAGAATTGCTACTTCAGCTTTCTTTTGATTTCCACGTGCATGGAGTATCTTTTTGAATCCCCCCACTTTCAGTCTGTATGTGTCCCTAGGTCTGAAGTGGGTCTCTTGTAGACAGCATATAAACGGGTCTTGTTTTTGTATCCATTCAGCCAGCCTGTGTCTTTTGGTGGAGCACTTAATCCATTTACATTTAAGGCAGTTATCGATATGTATGTTCTTATTGCCATTTTCGTAATCGTTTTGGGTTTGTTATTGTAGGTCTTTTCCTTCCCTTGTGTTTCCTGCCTAAAGAAGTTCCTTTAGCATTTGTTGTAAAGCTGGTTTGGTGGTGCTGAATTCTCTTAGCTTTTGCTTGTCTGTAAAGGTTTTAATTTTTCTGTTGAATCTGAATGAGATCCTTGCTGGATAGAGCAATCTTGGTTGTAAGTTTTTCTCTTTCATCACTTTAAATAAGTCCTGCCACTCCCTTCTTGCTTGCAGAGTTTCTGCTGAAAGATCAGGTGTTAACCTTATGGGGATTCCCTTGTATGTTATTTGTTGCTTTTCCCTTGCTGCTTTTAATATTTTTTTCTTTGTATTTAATTTTTGATAGTTTGATTAATATGTGTCTGACATGTTTCTCCTTGGATTTATCCTTTATGGGAGTCTCTGCACTTCCTGGACTTGACTGACTATTTGCTTTCCCATATTAAGGAAGTTTTCAACTATAATCTCTTCAAATATTTTCTCAGAACTTTTCTTTTTCTCTTCTTCTTCTGGAACCCCTATAATTCAAATGTTGCGGTGTTTAATGTTGTCCCAGAGGTCTCTGAGACTGTCCTCAATTGTTTTCATTCTTTTTTCTTCATTCTACTCTGCAGTAGTTATTTCCACTATTTTATCTTCCAGGTCACTTATCTCTTTTTCTGCCTCAGTTATTCTGCTATTGATTCCTTCTAGAGAATTTTTAATTTCATTTACTGTGTTGTTCATCATTGTTTGTTTGCTCGTTAGTTCTTCTAGGTCCTTGTGAAATGTTTCTTGTATTTTCTCCATTCTATTTCCAAGATTTTGGATCATCTTTACTATCATTATTCTGAATTCTTTTACAGGTAGACTGCCTATTTCCTCTTCATTTGTTTGCTCTGGTGGGTTTTTACCTTGCTCCTTCATCTGCTGCATATTCCTCTGTCTTCTCATTTTGTTTAACCTACTGTGTTTGGGGTCTCCTTTTTTCAGGCTGCAGGTTTGTAACTCTCGTTGTTTTTGGTGTCTGCCCCCAGTGGGTGAGGTTGGTTCAGTGGCTAGTGCAGGTTTCCTGGTGGAGGGGACTGGTGCCTGTGTCCTGGTGCATGAGGCTGGATCCTGTCTTTTTGGTGGGCAGGGCCATGTCTGGTGGTGTGTCTTGTGGTGTCTGTGAACTTAGTATGATTTTAGGCAGCCTCTCTGCTAATGGGTGTGGTTGTGTTCCTGTCTTGCTAGTTGTTTTTCATGGGGCATCCAGCACTGTAGCTTGCTGGCCATTTGGTGGAGCTGGGTCTTAGCTTTGAGACAGAGATCTCTGGGAGAGCTCATGCCAATTGACATTATGTGGGGACAGGAGGTCTCTGGTGGCCCAATGTCCTGAACTCGAATCTCCCACCACATAGGCTCAGGCCTGACACCAGGCCAGAGCACCAAGATCCTGTCAGCCACACAGCTCGGAAGAAAAGAGAGGAGAAAAAGAAAGAAAAAAAAATTTTTTTAATAATAATAAGGAAAGAGGGCTTCCCTGGTGGCGCAGTGGTTGAGAGTCCGCCTGCCAATGCAGGGGACACGGGTTCATGCCCCGGTCCGGGAAGATCCCACATGCCGCGGAGTGGCTGGGCCCGTGAGCCATGGCCACTGAGCCTGTGCGTCCGGAGCCTGTGCTCCACAACGGGAGAGGCCACAACAGTGAGAGGCCCGCGTACCGCAAGAAACAAAAACAAAAACAACAAAAAAAATAATAATAATAAAGAAAAAATATTATTAAAATAATAATAATAAAAAAAGAAAAGAGCAACCAAACGAATAAACAAATCCACTAATGATAACAAGCGCTAAACACTAAACTAAGATAAACATAAAAATAAGAAACAAATCAGTCGCAGACAGCAAACCCCAAGTCTACAGTTGCTCCCAAAGTCCACCACCACAATTTTGGGATAACTTTTTGTCTATTCAGGTATTCCACAGATGCAGAGTACTTCAAGTTGATTATGGGGATTTAATCTGCTGCTCCTGAGCCTGCTGGGAGAGATTTCCCTTTCTCTTCTTTGGTTGCACAGCTCCTGGGGTTCAGCTTTGGTTCTGGCCCCACCTCTGTGTATAGGTCACCCTCAGGCATCTGTTCCTGCCCAGACAGGATGGGGATAAAGCAGCGGTTGATTAGGGGGCTCTTGCTCATTCAGGACGGGGGGAGGGAGGGGTAAGGTAGTTACAATTAGAATGCGGGGCGAGCCTGCATTGGCAGAGCCCAGCATGACATTGCAACAGCCTGGGGTGCACCACGTGTTCTCCTGGGGAAGTTGTCCCTGGATCTCAGGACCCTGGCAGTGGCGGGCTACAAAGGCTTCTGGGGGGAGAGGGGGTGTGGATAGTGACCTGCGCTTACACTCAGGATTCTCGGTGGCTGCAGCAGCATTAGCGTTTCATGCCCATCTCTGGGGTCTGAGCTGATAGCCATGGCTTGTGCCCGTCTCTGAAGCTCGTTTAGGCGATGCTCTGAATCCCCTCTCCTCGTGCACCCTGAAAAATGGTCTTTTGCCTCTTAGGCAGGTCCAGACTTTTTCCCGGACTCCCTCCTGGCTAGCTGTGGTGCACTAGCCCCCTTCAGGCTGTGTTCACGCAGCCAACCCCAGTCCTCTCCCTGGGATCTGACCTCCGAAGCCCAAGCCTCAGTTCCCATCCCCCACCCACCCCAGCGGGTGAGCAGAGAAGCCTCTCAGGCTGGTGAGGGGTGATCAGCACCGATCCTCTGCGCGGGAATCGCTCCACTTTGTCCTCTGCACCCCTGTTGCTGTGCTCTCCTCCGTGGCTCCGAAGCTTCCCATCCCCCAGTTCCTGCCAGTGAAGGAGCTTCCTAGTGTGTGGAAACTTCCTCCTTCACAGCTCCCTCCCAGAGGTGCAGGTTCCATCCTATTCTTTCGTCTCTGTTTTTCTTTTATTTCTTTTGCCCGACCCAGGTAGGTGGGGATTTTCTTTCCTTTTGGGAAGTCTGAGGTCTTCTGCCAGCATTCAGCAGGTGTTCTGTAGGAGTTGTCCACATGTTGATGTATTTTTGATGTATTTGTGGGGAGGAAGGTGATCCCCACATCTTACTCCTCCACCATCTTGAAGGTTCCCCCTCTGGCTTATTTTAATTGGCACCTACTCTAAAAGCTGATCTAGTCCACATGGTCCTAAAGAAAACTGGAAAACTCTGAGACTCAAATGAAAAATGGAGAAAAGAAAAGATTACATAAATAGAAAAAAAAAAAAGCAGCTATAATTGTATCAAAAACACAATCCAGGTCTTCTACTACACGTAAGAAGCTACTTTAAAGACTGCTCTTATTTACTGTAATGAATTAGTTACTTGAAAAATGAAACACAAATTCATGAGGGTTTTGTTACTTGATGGACTAAAGGAAACTTTTTCATGTTATGCGTTTCTTAATTTTTTTTTTATTTTGAAAGACATGGCACCAGTGAGTTTATAGTTGAGCCAGAAGACAGACAGAAAACTAAGAATTAATAGTACACTAGTTATAGCCATAAGATAAATAAGTTTGGTCGTCAAGTCTGTGTAATATGATTGTTTCGGTCAAGTAAGTAAGGCAACTGGCATTGACAGCTTAGAAAGAGTGACCTTCCAGATCAAGAATTCTGAAGCTAATGACGGCCCATTATTAGGAGTACATGACAAAGTCAACCCCCAAAGTAGAACCAATTAATAAAATAAATTAGCAACATAACTTCTCTTTAATGTACTTATATTTCCTTCTGTGAAATTCTGACTTCTACTTAGCCAATCAGTTACACCAAAATGACTATCTCTTGCTGTGCAATTGTTGCAGGGCTTAGGAAAAGAAATGATTTACATAAAAATTTGAAATTTGCCTATTGCTGAAAAAGATCTACTATAATTTGAGAGTATCTTAATACTCTGCTGATTTTAAATTGGTGCTGAATGGAAGAGCTAAAAATGATGCATAGCAAAAATGCATGAAATTGCTTGCTCATCTAAGCAGTTTGTAATGACAGAGCACATGAAAAGTTAAACAGTCCATATAAAAAATCTAGAACTAAAGTTTCTCTCATGAAATCAATAGCATATTGCTGAAGGTATGTATGACTGGCATAAGTACACTTTTTAGAAATTTAGATATAGTTGACATATAACATTATATTAGCTTCAGGTGTACTACAGAATGATTCAATATTTATATATATATTGCATGTACACTTTTTAAAATTTTGAGATATATATCATGTACAATATTATATGAGTTACAGGTGAACAACATAGTGATTCACAATTTTAAAGGTTCTATTCCATTTATAGTTATTATAAAAATTGGCTATATTCCATGTTGTACCATATATCCTTGTAGCTTATTTATTTTATACATGATAGTTTGTACTTCTTAATCCCTTACCCCTATCTTGCCCCTCCCCGCCTTTCCTCGCCCGGCTAGTAAACACTAGTTTGTTCTTTGTATCTGTGAGTCTGTTTCCTTTTTATTATATTCACTAGTTTTATTTTTTTAGATTTCACATATAAGTGATATCATACAGTATTTGTCTTTCTCTGTCTGACTTATTTCACTAAGCATAATACCCTCCAGGTCCATCTGTGTTACTGCAAATGGCGAAATTTGCAAGGACACTTTTAATTGAGCCAAAGTAAACCCAGGAAGAAGACAAACATAGTTTATACCAGTGCTTCCTTTGAGCATTTTCAAATTATGAGGTTTTATTTCTTATGCTTTTATTCTTGATTCTGCATTAATTTGCACCTACTTATATGTTTCAGTCCCCAATTAAATCAAAAGCTTCTTGGACTCAGTAATATACCTCCTAATTTTTAAGTCCCCCACAGTCATAATAACAATAATATAATAAAGGCTACCATTTGTTAAGTTCTTATTAGATGTCAGGTATTGTGATAAGTAGGTATCATTGCACATTGACCTCACCAAAAAATCTCATGAGATTAGTCCTAACGCCCTGTCTGTTAATAAAGAGGAAACAAAGGTACAAGTTAATTTGCCAAGTTTACACAACTACTGAGTAGCAGAACCCAGTTCAGAATCCAAGAAACTTTATGCCAAATCCCCTGGCTTGCCTCGTAGAGTGGAGGTAGAGGCATGGTGGTTAATGGCACATCGCCTGAGGTCTCTCTGGCTCTCAAGCTGACTGGTTTTATGGCCTTGGTGTATTACTCAGGCACTCTGTGTCTCAATTTAGTTATTATACCACCCGGCAGTTCATAAAGTAGAAGTTCAAAAACTCTTACTAAGAACCTTCCAATTCCTCTCAGGTACCTCCAAACAAATAAAAGCTTTTGTGAAACATTCTCCAGCTGCTTTAATAGGCGAGTAAATCAACTGGCATTTGATAGAACTGAAATAAGGTGGATATCTGATTTCCAGGAGTGGTCCTCAATGGCTTCTGACAGGTTACACTGTGCTGTGACTACTAGCATTTCAGGCTATTGTAGTTAAAATAGCGCTTGCTTTCTCCAACAAATCTACTACATGTCTACATGTCAAGCAGGGTTGGTAATTGAAATGAAGAGTGTAGATGAATAGTAAACCTTTTTGGGAAAATGATAATTTGGAGTACTACTGAATTTGAACATTATTAAACCTGACTGAAGGATTGCCATGGTTTACCTTCAGTTTTATTTAATTTAATCTGTGTGTGGCTTTCATTTACCAAATATCGATACCCTTCTGAGAGTACTGGGAAATCTGTGATTTGAGCTAAAATTACATAAATCAGGAAACACAGAAGCATAAGAGAGGTTCCTATAATTTTCTAGTGACTCATTTAAGCCAAAACAATAAGGATAATGTTCTCTTCTTACTTTCAAAGGCTTTGGGGCATTCAGCCAACATATACAGAGAAATTCATTAATCCCTTAATCAGTGGCATAGGAGGCAACACATTGTAGTAGAAAGAACTCTGAACTCAATGTTAAGAAATGTTGAGTTTAAACCAAGCTCTGCTACTAATCAGCTGTGTCTCACTAGGTAAATCACTTCTATCTAACTCAGTTTCCTGCTCTGTAAAGTAAGAGGATTTCTGTTCTTGAACTTTAAGTTTTAAGAATTGGTACAGTGTAAAAACAAAAATATTTATCTAGGTGGGAACCCAGGAGTTTTATAAAATGGTACATGAAGAGCCAGAGTAAGGCCCAGGTGCTTATATTTGCTTCTTTAAAGTTGACACATCGAGACACTGCTTTGGGAAAGATCCCCGGTGTTCTCCTTACTTGCTGCAAGTAATAAATCCTTCCTTCTTCCACAAAAAAATAAAAAATAAAGTTGAGACATTATGTTGGAAAAAGGAGTAGTTACCCTAAAAAACATAAGCCAAAGTGATCTTAGACAAAAACCTTTTGCTCTAGTGCAAGTTTTCTCAAACAAGAGGCTGCCAAACTATTTCAACTATCAAGGAAAATATAAAAAGAGAAAAAGACACCCTGACTTTCAGTGTCCTTTTTTTTTTCTGGCCCAAAACTAGAGTAAGATTAACCCCACCCTGTTGCATGCAACTACAGACATGGAAATGAATAAAAGATAATAGCACTGAACTACCACGTCCCTGGGAGTAAGAACACACCTGTTATCATCTTACATGTTGAGACATTCAGGGAAGTGGGGTCCCAGCCCCTACCATCAGGCTAATACACTCTTGACTCCCTTCCCCTCTTCTCAGCTATGTCTTTCCCTCTTGTTGCAGTGTCAGCCTGGGGGAGCCATGTACCTGGACACAGCAGAGGACAAGCAGGAGCATCTCTGGCAGTGGGATCAGAGCCTTTTCACAGCCCCGTGGGCTTGCTCTGCCCACTACAGACCCTGTTTCATGAGTGGGATGGACGCTCTGTGTTCTCTCTTAGAACCGTATGGAGAGTGTTAGGGGGCTGGTTCCAATCCCAACTTACTGCTTACCAGTTGTGTGTCTAACTCTCTGGGCTTCGTTTCCTCTTTTTAAAAACGGGGATTATAATACCTCACTAAATTACTCTACCATGCGTGCTACAGCTGCAGCAATTAATGAAGAAAAAAATGGAGACCTGATATAATATGGACACTTGAGAAATGTCTGAGCTGTAGGCCCATGTCTACACAATGTCTGGCAGCCTGGATTTGCCAAGAGTCCATTTACATTAGACACAGAGGAGTCTCCCTGGAAATAATTCCTCCTAAGGGAAGAGAAAGGCAGACCTACATGCTTAGCCCTGTAACAATGCCTCGATTGTCAGAGGGAAGGGAGTGACTAGTAGGATATCCTGTTTGTTGACATTCATAACTGTGGCTGACCTGGCCTCCAGATGCTTATGTTTGATTTCTAAAAACAAAGAAAGATACGAGTAGAACCTGTAAAGAGCTGGTTACATTTAGGGGATGAAAGGTAATGGTGGTTTCCAGCCATGATGGAGTATCCAGTAGGAGACAGCCCAGCTGTCATCATCTAAGGCATGCCGCCTTCATGAGGCTTAGACCAACAGATGCCCAGAAAATAAGGAAAATTATTTTATTTTAAGGAAAATAAAAAGAGTTGTTTATGAGTACATGGGTGTCACCCTGGGACTTCCCCGGGTTTATGAGTACAAACGTCACCCTGGGACTTCCCAGAAGTAGGTAGTAAGGTCTGAGGAACTGAAGGCACCACAGTATCAAAGGTGGTTGAAAGGTAGAAAAATATAATGTTACTACAACAGAAGCTCTCTTAATGACCTCCACTTAAGCAATCTGCAGTATAAATTGATGACCTCTATAAAACATAGTGACATATCTAAAGCATGCTGAAAGGTTTAGCTAGGAGACCAATACTCCTGCATACACCTGGCCCTACTAGCTGAGTGTTTTTGCTTACCAAGTGTCAACTGTATTTGTTTCCAAGCCTGTTTATGTCAGTTGTAGTTGTTCTTGTAAGTTCAGATATGGTTTTTTTTTTATAAACCAAACAATATGAAAAAAAGAAAATCTTTTTTTCCCTAGGAAAATTAAGTTGAAATCCAGAGAGTTTGATAAAATTGTGTCATCAAAAAGAAAAAACTCTCAAGTTAGATGTAGATAAGACAATCATAAAAAGCTGAATAAAAATCAAAAAAGCCTAGAATGATTCTAGATTTCTTTACAAGTACCTTTTAACTCTAGCTCCATTTTAAGTCAAACTAAATTATCAACCACAGATAATGCATTAGGGGTGTGGTTTATGTAAGGAAAACAAAGTGATTCTCTAGTTAATGGATCCTCAATCAAAGAAAACACTTGCCTGACAAAAAAAAATTGTCTGATGGATGTACATTAATATTTTAATTAAAATAACATGTTTAAGATGTATATGTATTGCTTTGCAATAATTTGCTATTTTAATGAATTTAAAGCCTACCTAACCAATTACCAGTCCTGATCATATCAGATAAGAAGCCTTCTTCTATATTATTGTGATCCTATTTCAACCTAACTTAGTATAGTCATATCTATCAGGTTTTACAGAGTACACAATAACCCTAAAATTACATCTATTTTACTCAAAGAACTGTATTTAGATAACTGACTCAAATCTTGGAAATTGAAATGTTAACTCTAAAGATTGCATACAGTACTTAGTGTCCAGTTTTTCTTAGCAAACATTCCTGACTACATCCTTCTGGGTATTTTTACAAACAGAGGCAGATTCACCCACTGATGACTGATTACATAGTAAAACTTCATAGTAAAATTTCAGGGATTACATGAAGATCCTCTGTCCCTCAATATACCCCCACTAGCTTGCAGATGTCTACAGGGCTACAGTTGATACTGTTTTCCTTATTGCTTTCTGAGAGCAGCTTTTCCTACAGTCAGAATTGAGGGCCAGAGGACCCTCTAACACTTATAGAGGGGAAGAGGGCAAAGAGCAAAGGACCCCAGAATGTCAATTATATAGTCCAAGTTTCCTAATCTTCTCTACTGCTTGATAAAATCAAGTATTTTCCCAAGCATTTGACTATCATGGAAAACTACTAATTGACATCTTACAGAATCACTATTCTGAGGGACATCATTAGTGAAATGTTTGTTTTCTGAACCACATCTTCCTCATCTCTAAGTGTAAGCAATGGTACATACCAAACTGCATAGTCATGTAAAATAAGGATGCTACAGACAAAGTTGTCTAATATAGTAAGCCACTCCACAAGTGTTAGTTTCATGTCCCTACATGAGTTATTTTTTTCTCTTCAGAAATAAATAGATGCTTTATTAAACTTCTAGATGAGTAGAAAACAGTCTCCAAGAATGATTTTGTTTAGAGACAAATATTCCATGTGTGACTATTACATTAAAAATATGGTGGCTATAGGAAATAGATGAAGATGTGGTACATATATAAAATGGAATATTACTCAGCCATAAAAAAGAACAAAATAATACCATTTGCAGGAACATGGATGGACCTAGAGATTGCCATACTGAGTGAAGTAAGTCAGACACAGAAAGACAAATTTCATATGATATCCCTTATATGTAGAATCTAAAAAAAAGGGTACAAATGAGCTTATTTACAAAACAGAAGTAGAGTCACAGATGTAGAAAACAAACTTATGGTTACCAGGGAATAAGGAGAGGGAGAGATAAATTGGGAGATTGGGACTCACACATACACACTACTATATATAAAATAGATAACTAATAAGAACCTGCTGTATAGCACAGGGAGCTCTACTTAATACTCTGTAGTGGCCTATAAGGGAAAAGAATCTAAAAACAAAAAAGTGGATATATGTATATGTATAACTGATTCTCTTTGCTGTACACCTGAAACTAACACAACATTGTAAATCAACTATTTTCCAATAAAAATTTTTTTAAATTAAAAAAAAATGGTGTCTACTCTCTTCTTAAGTAATTTTAAAAACAGAAGAAATTTCTCTGTTGTGTTTTTTGTCATTTACTGTTTTAATTTTTTGTATGGCTTAATATTTTGTGTTATAGCAAAAAGAACCAAGCAATGTTCTCCTACTAGCTTTCCAATGGCTCTGAAACATTCCTCAGAATTAATGCTTTCTCCTCCATTGTCACAGTCCATCCAGTAAAAGGTGACCAGCTGTGTAAAATGAAAGTCAGTGAGAAGAGTGACTGCAAACATAATTTCCAGGGAGTTAAGTGTGAGAAGTCACTGGGTGCCACCACCACTGCTGCACACCAAATCTTCTGAAGCAATGTTTTCTTGTCTCTTCTAAGTTCTGTGAGAATCTTGACTCTAAAGCTGTAACTAATGAAAGCAACCCATATCTGGGTCCATAAACAAACATTCACCGTGAGCCTTCAGGAATTTGAGAATGTCACCTATACCCAGACTGAGCCTTCAGGGGTCACCTCTCGATGCTTCTATGGCTCTACCTGACCCTGTGACTGGCACAAATAAGAAACTCTCAGATCCGCCCTGTGCAGCTTCTCGAAGAAAGTATTTGCTTCTATTGCAGAGAAGGAGTGCATGCTATCATCATCCACCTTGGAACTTCAGTGGTTTCCTTAAATTTAATATTGTGAGATGCCATAAACAAAATTCATCCATTCTGCTATTCATTTCTAAACTGCGCAGATTTAAGCAACTCCCTCTCTACCTTTATATTTCCAGACTAAAGAGCTGGACCAGCTTCCTGGGTGGGCGCCCTGTACAGTCACACAGTACCCTGTGCTTCAAAGTGTCCTGAGCTTGCCTTAGTGCTCTCCTGTGACAGGCTTAAAATTCTTAATAATTTTTGAACAAGGAGCCCAGCATTTTCATTTTGCACTGGGCCCTACAAATTATGCAGCCAGCCCTGCCACAGAGTCTGAATTGTCTAGGTCTATTCTCATGTGAAAGCCCATTTTCTCTTCACTGTCTGTGCCTCTGTGATTAAGTCAAGAATTAATGTCCTTTTAAGTCAAAAGGACAATGGAACCAAGGTCCACAGACAGCAGCTGTGGAAAGCCTGTTCCCACAACTAGTGTATGGGCAGCAAGAGATATACATTGAAATTACAGCCTCTGAAACTTTCCTGGCATCTTCTGTAGCCCCCTTATTTTTTCCTTGCTCAAAACTAACCAGAATCTTCCAGGTGCACCAACGTTACTTGTGTTATACATAAAAATGTATCGCTTCTTCTTGCAAAATTTCAGTGCGATATCTCAACTAGATCAGCAAAAGAGGTCTGTCGACTAACTGCGCTCAAAGCGCCCTGCATACACGCTGAACTTTTTGGTGACTTCAGAGTCTGACTCAGTTATTTTGCACAGAGTTATTTTAAGTGGTCCTCAAAACCCATCATACAGTCTAAAACAACTGATAGCTTTAGCGCCTCTCTTATGTCAGAAAATACATAAGAAGAACAATGTGAGCAATTCACTCTGCTTTAAAAAAGATAAGCAATTCACTAGAGATGTGGAATGCTGTTTTCCTAAAGCAGTATCAATTTTTGATGTGGTTATGAGGAAAAACTATTAGTCACAGCACAGAATGAATGAAGTTCAGAGGAATACTCTACCCAGGCCTAAATCTTCCTTTCACACCAGAGGCGAGTTACAAATAAGAAAGGAAATGAAGGCCCATTTCCTCTGTAAAACAGAGGATATTTTTCCGTGAATTTCTTTACGCACAAACTGCAGATTTATGCCATTTACACAGGGGGAAAATGGATCCACTAACTTGTCCACTGGGGCCAAAATCCTAATAGTTATGCCTTGGCAAGGTTCTTCTTTATAGTTGATGAATTTCTCCACTTTGAGAGAGCAGTTTTCCTGGTTGGCAGGTCACAAACTGTTTATCTCCTTGAATAGTGTTATTTGTTTTGTGCATTCTCAGTGAGCCACCCCCCCATTCCTAAATTCCTTCCACCTGAGACTTGGGAGCATCTATCTACATACTAGGAGTCCAATGGAATCCTCCAGCCTCACCCTATGCAAGAGAGATGGGGTGGATCAATGACATATTCTGGTCAAGACTGAACGTAGTCAGATCACCATCACATCCTAGCAGCTAGAGATCCTTACATTTCCCAAAATCTACATTAAAAAAACAAAACAAAGAATCCTCTCAACACCTCTGCAAGAACCAAGATGGCGGAGTAGAAGGATGTGCTCTCACTCCCTCTTGTGAGAACACCAGAATCACAACTAGCTGCTGGACAATCATCGACAGGAAGACACTGGAACTCACCAAAAAAGATATGGGCATCCAAAGACAAAGGAGAAGCCACAGTGAGACGGTAGGAGGGGCGCAATCACAGTAAAATCAAATCCCATAACTGCTGGGTGGGTGACTCACAGACTGGAGAACACTTATACCACAGAAGTCCACCCACTGGACTGAAGGTTCTGAGTCCCACGTCAGGCTTCCCAACCTGGGGGCTCGGCAATGGGAGGAGGAATTACTAGAGAATCAGACTTTGAAGGCTAGTGGGATTTGATTACAGGACTTCAACAGGACTGGGGGAAACAGAGACTCCACTCTTGGAGGGCACACACAAAGCAGTGTGCACATCGGGACTCAGGGGAAGGAGCAGTGACCACAGGGGAGACTGAACCAGTCCTACCTGCTGGTGTTGGAGGGTCTCCTGCAGAGGTGGGGGGTGGCTGTGGTTCACCAAGGGGAAAAGGACGCTGGCAGCAGAAGTTCTGGGAAGTACTCCTTGGCGTGAGCCCTCCCAGAGTCGGCCATTAGCCCTACCAAAGAGCCCAGGTAGGCTCCAGTGTTGGGTTGCCTAAGGCCAAACAACCAACAGGGAAGGAACCCAGCCCCACCCATCAACATTCAAGCGGATTAAAGTTTTACTGAGCTCTGCCCACCAGAGCAACAGTCAGCTCTGTCCACCACCAGTCCCTCCCATCAGGAAACTTACACAAGCCTCTTACATAGCTTCATCCACCAGGGGCAGACAGCAGAAGCAAGAAGAACTACAATCCTGCAGCCTGTGGAACAAAACCCACATTCACAGAAAGATAGACTAGATGAAAAGGCAGAGGGCTATGTACCAGATGAAGGAACAAGATAAAACCTCAGAAAAACAACTAAATGAAATGGAGATAGGCAACCTTCCAGAAAAAGAATTCAGAATAATGATAGTGAAGATGATCCAGGAACTCGGAAAAAGAATGGAGGCAAAGATCAAGAAGATGCAAGAAATGTTTAACAAACACGTAGAAGAATTAAAGAACAAACAAATAGAGATGAACAATACAATAACTAAAATGAAAACTACACTAGAAGGAATCAATAGCAGAATAACTGAGGCAGAAGAACGGATAAGTGACCTGGAAGACAGAATGGTGGAATTCACTGCTGTGGAATAGAATAAAGAAAAAAGAATGAAAAGAAATGAAGACAGCCTAAGAGACCTCTGGGACAATATTAAACGCAACAACATTCGCATTATAGGGTTCCCAGAAGGAGAAGAGAGAGAGAAAGGACCAGAGGAAATATTTCAAGAGATTATAGTCGAAAACTTCCCTAACATGGGAAAGGAAATAGCCACCAAAGTCCAGGAAGCACAGAGAGTCTCCCATACAAGATAAACCCAAAGAGAAACATGCCGAGACACATAGTAATCAAATTGGCAAAACTTAAAGACAAAGAAAAATTATTGGAAGCAGCAAGGGAAAAACGACAAATAATATACAAGGGAACTCCCATAAGGTTAACAGCTGATTTCTCAGCACAAACTCTACAAGCCAGAAGGGAGTGGCATGATATACTTAAATTGATAAAAGAGAAGAAACTACAACCAACATTACTCTACCCAGCAAGGATCTCATTCAGATTCAATGGAGAAATCAAAAGCTTTACAGACAAGCAAAAGCTATGAGAATTCAGCACAACCAAACCAGCTCTACAACAAATGCTAAACGAACTTCTCTAAGTCGGAAACACAAGAGAAGAAAAGGAACTACAAAAACAAACCCAAAACAATTAAGAAAATGGTCATAGGAACATACATATCGATAATTACCTTAAATGTAAATGGATTAAATGCTCCCACCGAAAGATACAGGCTTGCTGAATGGATACAAAAATAAGACCCATATATATGCTGTTTACAAGAGACCCACTTCAGACCTAGGGACACATACAGACTTAAACTGAGGAGATGGAAAAAGATATTCCATGCAAATGGAAATCAAAAGAAAGCTGGAGAAGCAATACTCATATCAGATAAAATAGACTTTAAAATAAAGAATGTTACAAGAGACAAGGAAGGACACTACATAATGATCAAAGAATCAATACAAGAAGAAGATATAACAATTATAAATATATATGCACCCAACATAGGAGCACCTCAATACGTAAGGCAACTGCTAACAGCTATAAAAGAGGAAATGGACAGCAACACAGTAATAGTGGGGGACTTTAACGACACACTTACACCAATGGACAGATGATCCAAAATGAAAATAAATATGGAAACAGAAGCTTTAAATGCCACAATAGACCAGATCGATTTAATTGATATTTATAGGACATTCCATCCAAAAAGAGCAGATTGCACTTTCTTCTCAAATGGGCACGGAATAATCTCCAGGATAGATCACATCTTGGGTCACAAATCAAGCTTCAGTTAATTTAAGAAAACTGAAATCATATCAAGCATTTTTTCTCACCACAATGTTATGAGATTTGAAATGAATTAGAGGGAAAAAAACGTAAAAAACACAAACACATGGAGGCTAAACAATACGTTACTAAATAACCAAGGGATCACTGAAGAAATCAGAGGAAATCAAAAAATACCTAGAGACAAATGACAGTGAGACACGATGATCCTAAAACTATGGGAAGCAGAAAAGCAATTCTAAGAGGGAAGTTTATAGCTATACAAGCCTACCTCAAGAAACAAGAAAAATCTCAAATAAACAATCTAACCTTACACCTAAAGGAACTAGAGAAAGAAGAACAAACAAAACCCAAAGTTAGCAGAAGGAAAGAAAACATAAAGATCAGAGCAGAAATAAATGAAATAGAAACAAAGAAAACATTAGCAAAGATCAATAAAACTAAAAGCTGGTTCTTTGAGAAGATAAACAAAACTGATAAACCATTAGCCAGACTCATCAAGAAAAAGAGGGAGAGGACTCAAATCAATAAAATTAGAAATGAAAAAGGAGAAGTTACAACAGACACCACAGAAATACAAAGCATCCTAACAGGCTACTACAAGCAACTCTATGCCAATAAAATGGACAACCTGGAAGATATGGACAAATTCTTAGAAAGGTATAACCTTCCAAGAATGAACCAGGAAGAAAGAGAAAATATGAGCAGACCAATCACAAGTAATGAAATTGAAACTGTGATGAAAAATCTTCCAACAAACACAAGTCCAGGACCAGATGGCTTCACAGGTGAATTCTATCAAACATTTAGAGAAGAGCTAACACCCATTCTTCTCAAACTCTTCCACAAAATTGCAGAGGGAGGAACACTCCCAAACTCGTTCTATGAGGCCACCATCACCCTGATACCAAAACCAGACAAAGATACTACAAAAACAGAAAATTACAGACCAATATCACAAATGAATATAGATGCAAAAATCCTCAACAAAATACTAGCAAACAGAATCCAACAACACATTAAAAGGATCATACACCATGATCAAGTGGGATTTATTCCAGAAATGCAAGGATTCTTCAATATAAGCAAATCAATCAATGAGATACACCATATTAACAAACTGAAGGATTAAAACCATATGATCATCTCAATAGATGCAGAAAAAGCTTTTGACAAAATTCAACACCCATTTTTGATAAAAACTCTCCAGAAAGTAGGCATAGAGGGAACTTACCTCAACATAATAAAGGCCATATACGACAAACCCACAGCAAACATCATTCTCAATGGTGAAAAACTGAAAGCATTTCCTCTAAGATCAGCAACAAGACAAGGATGTCCACGCTCACCACTATTATCCAACATAGTTTTGAAAGTCCTAGCCATGGCAATCAGAGAAGAAAAAGAAATTAAAGGAATACAAATTGGAATAGAAGAAGTAAAACTGTCACTCTTTGCAGATGACATGATACTATTCACAGAGAATCCTAAAAATGCCACCAGAACACTATTAGAGCTAATCAATGAATCTGGTAAAGTTGTAGGATACAAAATTAATGCACAGAAATCTCTGGCATTCCTACAGACTAATGATGAAAAATCTGAAAGAGAAATTAAGGAAACACTCCCATCTACCACTGCACCAAAAAAAATAAAATACCTAGGAATAAACCTACCTAGGGAGACAAAAGAGCTGTATGCATAAAACTATAAGACACTGATGAAAGAAATTAAAGATGATACCAATAGGTGGAGAGATATACCATGTTCTTGGATTGGAAGAAGCAATATTGTGAAAATGACTATACTACCCAAAGCAATCTACAGATTCAATGAAATCTCTATCAAATTACAAATGGCATCTTTTACAGAACTAGATCAAAAAATCTTAAAATTGTATGGAGACACAGAAGACCCCAAATAGCCAATGCAGTCTTCAGGGAAAAAAACGGAGCTGGAGGAATCAGACTCCCTGACTTCAGACTACACTACAAAGCTACAGTAATCAAGTCAATATGGTACTGGCACAACAACAGAAACATAGATCAATGGAATGAGATAGAAGACAAGAGATAAACCCAGGCACCTATGGTCAACTAATCTATGACAAAGGAGGCAAGGATATACAATGGAGAAAAGACAGACTCTTTAATTAGTGGTGCTGAGAAAACTGGACAGCTACATATAAAAGAATGAAATTAGAACACTCCCTAACACCATACACAAAAATAAACTCAAAATGGATCAGAGACCTAAATGTAAGACTGCACACTATAAAACTCTTAGAGGAAAACATAGGAAGAACATCCTTTGACATAAATCACAGCAAGATCTTTTTTGATCCACCTCCTAGAGTAATGGAAATAAAAACAAAAATAAACAAATGGGACCTAATGAAACTTCAAAGCTTTTGCACAGCAAAGGAAACCATAAACAAGATGAAAAGACAACCCTCAGAATGGGAGAAAATATTTGCAAACGAATCAAAGGACAAAGGATTAATGTCCAAAATATATAAACAGCTCATGCAGCTCAATATTAAAGAAACAAACAACCCAATCCAAAAATGGGCAGAAGACCTAAATAGACATTTCTCCAAAGAAGACATACAGATGGCCAAGAAGCACATGAAAAGCTGCTCAACATCACTAATTATTAGAGAAATGCAAATCAAAACTACAATGAGGTATCACCTCACACCAGTTAGAATGGGTGTCATCAGAAAATCTACAAACAACAAATGCTGGAGAGGGTGTGGAGAAAAGGAAACCCTCTTGTACTGTTGGTGGGAATGTAAATTGATACAGCCACTATGGAGAATAGTACGGAAGTTCCTTATAAAACTAAAAATAGCATTACCATATGGTCCAGCAATTCCACTACTGGGCATATACCCAGAGAAAACCATAATTCAAAAAGACACATGCACCCCAGTGTTCACTGCAGCACTATTTACAATAGCCGGGTCATGGAAGCAACTTAAATGCCCATCAACAGACGAATGGATAAAGAAGTTGTGGTACACATATACAATGGAATATTACTCAGTCATAAAAAGGAATGAAATTGAGTCATTTGTTGACACATGGATGGATCTAGAGACTGTCAGACAGAGTGAAGTAAGTCAGAAAAACAAATATCGTATATTAACACATGTATGTGAAACCTAGAAAAATGGTACAGATGAACCGGTTTGCAGGGCAGAAGTTGAGACACAGGTGTAGAGAACAAACGTACGGACACCAAGTGGGGGAAAGCCACGGGGTGTGGAGATGGTGATGTGCTGAACTGGGCGATTGGGATTGACATGTATACACTGATGTGTATAAAACTGATGACTAATAACCTGCAGTACAAGCAAACAAACAAAAAAAAAAACAGCTAGTACTAAACTTTCTTTGGGTTATTTTTATGGAACTATGTTAATATAAATGTTTC
>NW_021703772.1:54916867-55090323 GCF_005190385.1 Monodon monoceros | reverse complement strand
CTTTGGGTTATTTTTATGGAACTATGTTAATATAAATGTTTCAGACATTACATGAAATTTCTAAAAATCTTATATGTTCTGGTATAATGTTATAAGTCATAATTCTAGTTATTACTTTAAAATGTATATCTCAGAAATAACTAAATTTCCTTGTCAACTGCATTATTATGAACTTTCATCAAATCTTTAACCATGGTCATTTTTAAGTCTTTTGTCATTTACAGACAGTTCTGGGTGTACCCTGATGCTTTTGCAAAAATGTTCCTATAAAAGGGTTTCATCTTCAAGGAATTCATGGAAAAGACTCTGACAAGTACAAGTTTCTGGTGACTGACTATACTGCTGAACTGAATGAATAAGCATTTTCAGAACTCTAATGGAAAACTGATGAATTCACAAAAGTGCTAACAAAAGATCAAGATAAAAAAAATTAATTACATGGGACTGAGTGAACTGATGAGGATGATTATAAGTTTTGTGAATTTGTTTGAATAAAAAAAATCCCACAAGGACTCAGAGGCAAAAAATATACAAATCAGTTTTCACTGCAAAGTAAAGGAGCTGTTACAGTGGAGGATTACTGGTCTGAATGTCAATATTATGACCCAGTATGAGTGTGTTTCATGTTTGGTAATTGCAATCATTGTTGCTTTTGTTGTGGTCTTACATTTACAATGCTTGGTGTCAGTTTATTTATCTCTTGTAAAAATAAAATACAGTGTGTGTGTGTGTGTGAAAAAAAAAAAGGAATTGCCAATGGCCAAAGATGGAACAATTTGAACAATAAAGTAGTATTATTTTATAAACCACAGTGTATAATAAAATATTGAGAGACAACACTAAAAAATAAAATATAATAATTTAAAAAACCAAAAAACAAAACAATATAACACCTTAGAGAATTCCCACCTCATCACATCATCTGACCATGAGCCTTTTTTTTTAACTTTTTATTTTATATTGGAGTATAGTTGATTAACAATGTTGTGTTAGTTTCAGGTGTACAGCAAAATGATTCAATTATACACTATATGTATCTATTCTTTTTTAAATTATTTTCCCATTTAGGTTTTTTTTTTTTTTTTTTTTTGCGGTACGCAGGCCTCTCACTGTTGTGGCCTCTCCCGTTGCGGAGCACAGGCTCCGGACGCGCAGGCTCAGCGGCCATGGCTCACGGGCCCAGCCTCTCCACGGCATTTGGGACCTTCCCGGACCGGGGCACGAACCCGTGTCCCCTGCATCGGCAGGCGGACTCTCAAGCACTGCGCCACCAGAGAAGCCCCCATTTAGGTTATTACACAATATTGAGCAGAGTTCCCTGTGCTATACAGGAGGTCCTTGTTGGTTATCCTGGCCATGAGACTTTTATTCATATCCCAATATTTCCCAACATTTATCTCAAATCCTTTAAGGAACCAAATGGAGAAAGAGGGAGGGAGGGAGGGGGGGGGATGGAGAGAGAGAATTAACTGTGTGATATTTTGATCCAAACTAAAACATACACTACTACAGTTTCAGGTTAAAAACATCTATGTCTATATCTATATATCTCAAAGAGTAAGCAAAACTGACCTTCTTTCTCTGGTGAACCTCATCCCAGCACCAATAGAAGTAGGTGGGGATGGTGTTGGAGTTAATCTAGCACAAAGTACATATGGTTAGATATCATGCACTCATCTCAGAAGGAAACATGAATTATTCCAATCAAATACTGCTTCGTCAATGAGAATCCATTTGTATCTTGAACTTTCTGCATCTCAGATATTGCAATTCCACCTTTAATGTCACAATTGTGACACTCACTTACTCTTGTCTTTTAAATAATGTAGTTGATCAATAAAAGAACTAACTCTTTTTACTTAAAAAATTTACAGCAGTAATTTTCAGTTACAAATTCCTGAGGGGATAGTTTGAAAAAATATTTAAAACATAATACTGGTTTATATTTGTAAATAGAAATATATGTACTGTTACCATAAAACAAACTGCAGAATATTTGGTCAGACAACATCTTCTGGACCAGTCAAGCTAGGACTCTTGGGCTTCCCTGGTGGCGCAGTGGTTGAGAGTCCACCTGCCGATGCAGGGGACACGGGTTCGTGCCCCGTTCCGGGAAGATCCCACATGCCGCGGAGCGGCTGGGCCTGTGAGCCATGGCCGCTGAGCCTGCGCGTCCGGAGCCTGTGCTCCGCAACGGGAGAGGCCACAACAGTGAGAGGCCCGCGTACCGCAAAAAAAAAAAAAAAAAAAAATAGGACTCTTGTAAATGCTTATGAAGGCACAAGTTTTTAAATGCTGCAAAACAATCTATCTAAAGGAAAAGCATTATCTTCTTCCTGTAAGTTTCCTGAGTTTCTTTTTTTTAACTTGGTATATATTAGGGGCCACTGGGTAGGGAGGACACCTGGACCATAATAAAAATCTCTCATTCTCAGCTTCAGATCACACAGAAGACCTTAATTAAATTTCTAACTCTTCTCTAAATAACACATTTACACTTATAATAAAACTCATTTATAGTAATGCCTTTGGGGGTGTATCTAATAACCCCTTGGAGGCTTTCCAATTATAATAGACTAACCAATATTTTACTGCTTTTTTCCTAATTCTAAAATAACATGCCTAACATAATCTTAATAAAAATAGCAGAGTTAGAAATAGTAAGAAAAAAGTTAGAGATCAATCTCATTTATAAAGTGCTAACTGAACCCAGCAATATAACAAAACAATAATACATTACCAAACAGGAGTCATCCCAGAAATAAAAGCAAGACAAATGCAAAGTTCAAAAGTTTCCAAACAATAAATAAATTAATAAATTGGAAAGTAAAAATTTCCCAGAATTGGGAAGGGGATTAAGGTAGAACTAGGTGTCTGCTGGCTTTAATTCTGTTAAAATGCCTGCATCAAAAACACTTGAATCAAAATGTTCTGTGTAGATAGGTGATAAAGAGAAATTACTAAAATATTCCTACCATTCATACTATTTGCCTCTTCAATAAACATCCGTCTCTTACTTACTCTTAACCCATTTCTACAAAAATTTTTGTTTCCTATGGTTCTTAAGAGTACATTCCATATAGAGTTTTATTCCAATGGTTCATTTTATTCTTAAATACATTGTGTTAACTATCAAAAATCAATAATCACCAGTAGGTAAATAGCTATAGCTCTCTTTCAAGGTTCTTAAGCCAAGCAGACTACTGATTCATGTAACAGTTTTTGAAGATTCCTCGGTCTGACATGACACAAATGACAGATACCTTGACCTATCCAAATATCAGCTTAGGAGCATCAAAACTACGCCAGCCTAGAATCACAGCCTAGAATCACACCTGATTCCAGCATGACCGAGACTATAATAGAACATGACAATAGGTACTTTACTTCAATATTGACTGCAGAACAGAGATTCTTTTTTAATCGCTTCTTTTCATTCTCAATCCTTGTGGCTGAAATATAGAGATGATTTTCCACAAACCCTTTTTATGGTGGAAGCAGAAACATTGTAGGCTCCAACATTTGTGAGAAGACAGGCAAGGAAGCACGTGGGAGAGATATTACACCACTGACTTGCTAATTGCTGCTGGGGACACTCCTTAACCAGGATTTCCTACCCAAAAAATGGGGCTACTCTATGTGGTATGGCCCACAAAGGAACCACAGAGATGAATGGGACCACCACTGTTGTCTGACCCTCTGCCCATAGGCAGCCAAACATCTGCATGGTATAGAGTAAGGTCCAGAAACATTGGAGTTTAAAGACAGATTCAACTCTCAGCTCTGTCGTTTTCAATTGTGTAACATGGAGCAAATCACTTAAAATCTCTGAACCTCTTTTTTTTAAGCTGTAAAATAAGACTGAACAAAAACAACTTCAGAGGTATCTTTACTTTCTATGATTTTCATACATTCAGAGCAGATGTTTCTTAACAATTTTCCACTGAGGTATCAGGGAAGATTCTGATGTCACCTTTATCTATTTAACAAGCTCATTGTACATTGTATGTGAAAAACTGATTTCATTGTTATGATCTTCCCTTTCCTACTGATCAGTAAACTGTACATTCTGGCATATGAAATGGCATCATTGCTACAATTAACTCAATTGTGCTCTCTGCTTGCAGCACTCCTCTTTCTAAGTAGTGGGAATAGTCAATGCACTGTTTACAAAAAATAACAAGCCAAGCAGAAGGAGAGGAAAGAACACTGATCTCCTAATTCCACTATTAACTTCTTGCTAGACAAGATGGACTACAGTTACCTCAATTATAATAAAAAAATTTCACAGTTATCTTACCTAAGAATACTGACAGAATCATATGAGTTAATATATGGGTGAAGATTAAAGTTTTTATAAGTGTAAATTTTGATGTTATTATGAAGATTGATTCTTCTAATAGCTTCTAAGATAGTAAATGTAACAAGCTGTATACCTGGCATGTATTCTACCATCTTCCAGTTGACTGTCTTTCTAAAAATAGTGCTAGACCCACAGGTCTATCTGTTGGATAAGCTCTCTGACTTTAGTGCCCATAAAAAGTGCAGTACAAACACTTTACATCATTGAACTATAAAGGGCAGAGAGCATTATTCTGAAGTATTTTTCTGGGAATAATTGTGAAGGATCATCTTCCAGCTGAATGGCTGTGACCTTGTACTTCCAGCACTAATAGAACTGTGTTTTATATACTGGTCCTAGTGAAGATGTCATTTCAAGAAGGAGAATGACTTATTACTTTGTGCATGGCAGGGGGAACAATAACACTTGCTTAGCCCAATGATCTGTGCATAATCTTCCCCCTGGCAACAAATTGAAGACAAGAAAAGAAGAAGCAGTTTGGTTTCCAGTTTTCTTTTACTTAAGAAATTCATGCTATAGACCAGAAGTTTGCCATGATTTGTACAGTTTTGTTGTTCATAACTGGATGGGTCTTTAATGTGTAAAACAATGGAAACATCCATGGCAACAAGTCATAAGCATCCGGATCAAATCTTCAAACAATTGGCATTCCGGATCTAGAGCAAAATGAGTTTATTTTCAGTCTCAAAAAGATAATTTCTGTCACCCTGTCTCAGAGGTTAAGAGAATACGAATTGCAAAACTCCCATCATGTCCCATCACTATCCTAACTATGAGGGTATCATGTCAAACTACTAAGTTGAGATTTTTTTTTCTTTTTGCAGTACGCGGGCCTCTCACTGTTGTGGCCTCTCCCGTTGCGGAGCACAGGCTCCAGACGCGCAGGCCCAGCGGCCATGGCTCACGGGCCCAGTCGCTCCGCGGCATGTGGGATCTTCCCGGACCGGGGCATGAACCCGTGTCCCCTGCATCGGCAGGCGGACTCTCAACCACTGCGCCACCAGGGAAGCCCTAAGTTGAGATTTTTAAATAAATTTAGAGTTAACAATTGAAAAGGAGCAATGGACACTTAAAGGTTCATCAAGGACTATGATTCTCTGTCTTCGTGACAAGGGAGAATAATTCAAGGCTTATTTTGAAGCCTCATCCTGTGTTTGGACAAAATACCTAGAACAAATTTCAGTTATATTAAACCAAAAATACCACTGAGAAATTATGACAAACAAAATTGATGTCAGTATTAAAGGATTCATAAAATTACTGAAAAACACTTCTTTTTTTAAGAGACGGAAAGAAAACAGATATGGATAGGTTTTTGGAAATGAGGTTTACCAGATCACCAAGCACTGAAGATGGAGTTAAGACTTCTCAGATGCTATGGGGGATATAATTACTTAGTGCTATTAAACACTGGGTGCACCTTTAAAGAAAAGGTATTGATTTCCCAGTCTTTTATTATATGCTATAGAAAGTCTTCCAAAACACTAAACACACTTTTCAGACGGACAAAGCATGTTTTGGCCCTCTGATGGTATCAATTAATTCTAGTGAGTAATCATTTTAAATCCTCTCCAGTGAGAAAATTTCATTATTGCATTTTAGTTCATTTAAACCCCTTTTCAAGAACTGTATCTAATAGACCTTCGGAGCATCTCTGGCAGCTCTAACTTACATAACCTCATTTTTCAAAACTGTTCATTACTTCCTCCCCCTCTTAACATGCTCTCACTCTGGCTCAGGGCCTCCCCGGGGGTACTTTGCTGCCTGCTTTGGTAATATAGTAGTGCCTACCTCTGAGACTTTTTCTCATTTCTAAATGGAGTGTGCACACTATAAAGGGGGTGGGGGAAATGCTCCTTAACGTTGTTGATTGGTAATGGAATCAGAATCTCCCAGTGAAAATAGCCTGTAATCCTATCTAGCCAGGATATTATCGAGGGTGCAAGTGGGAGAAATAAAAGGAAATAATGGAAAATGATAAAAAGAAATGGCTTCATTTCTACCTTCAATACAGAAAAGAAGAGAAGGAAAAAAATATCCAAGTATATTTTAAAAATCAAAATACACTGTTAAAAATTACGAAGTCATCTTATATTCCATTTGAAATTCTCCAACAAAGAATATAACATAGCTTCTTTTAAACAGCATACTCCATAATTTTGCTAAACATAGGGGAAAAAAAACCCTCTAAGCAGTCTGCAGGGTAATTTACACTGGAACACCTCACTTCTCTGCTCATTGAAACTGAACACTACTGTATTTACAAATTCTGGCTTGAAGCACAACTCTTTAAAGCATGAGAAACTGATCCTCAGCTCCTTTTCATTCTCAGGAGAGAAAAATATACATTAAAAAACCATAAATTTAAAATGCTTTGCTATTTGTCAGTGAAAACACAAAAATTGAATAAAAGGAAAATATTAAATTATCTACCTCAGAGTTGAATGTGTTCAAAGCCATCATTTTTAAAAAATAATTCCTAACTCTTAGCCTGTTGGTTTTCTACGTTTCTTACAGACATAAAGCTTAAACTTGGTTACAGATATTCATGAAAAGCTGAAATGCCACAAGACATTTCATGTAATTTAGAAATAATGTTTTACTCAATAATATATTCTCCCCCAAATTTATTAAATATGCAGAATCTCAAATTTTATTTAACCTCCTATACACATGCATCAGGCACAACATGATCTATGTGTCCATGAGTCCCTGAAGTGAAGATGACACAATAGGAAAATAATAAACATCCACCAAGAATCCCCACATGCCATGTGGATGTGGACACAAGCCAAGTGATCCTGGACACATTATTCAAATCTCTCATAATCAGTTTTCCCATCCATAAAATGACAGTAATAATAATTACTCACAGGGTTGTTGTGGATTAAATGAGATAATGAATGCAAAGCACATATCACAGAGTAGGCACTTAATAAATGGTTTCTGTCATTTTCTCATTTTCTTATTTAAGAAAAAAACCAAACACTGAGAGATACTGCACACTTTTTTGAGGTCTGTAATTTGCTTTAAGCTCTTTAGCAAAGATAATGTGAAATTATGTGTGCATGTGGAGGCGGCTAGGTTTAATATGCTATGGAGGAGAAGACAGTTCCCCTTTCAAGCATATACAATCCGATAATCAGAAAACATCTCAAATGTCGTTATTACAAGTGCTCCAGAGATCTTTACCTGCCATCAATAGCATAGGGCTTTTGCCAATGTTAGAAATGGACTTTCACGGTGAAATTAGTAGCTTGTTAATCAGCACAATGGATATTAGATATGGACTCTACTGAAATAGTGGTATTCAAGATACGTATACTGGTAATAATACTCTAGAGACACCCCAACCCTTGTATTAATAAGGTGTAAAAATCTAGCAAGTTCCAAATGTGTATCCTTAGGGATAGACTCTGAGGCTGTCCAATCCTGCCATTGGCTCAAAGGATCTGGTTGCCTGATACCCACCACAAGAGCAACCAGATTCTGCTTTTGAAATATTGCCAGGGGTATTCAGATCACCTAAAACAAAGATAGTTGGACTTCATGAAACTTACTGAATACAGTGTCTGAACTATTTGACCCAACTTATCAATAAATTTTGGTTTAGATAAATGTATTTTATGTAGCAGATAATGAGATCTGTCTGAGACCTGCTTTCATTAAAAACAAGTAGCAAAGTTGTAGGAAAGCAGTCAGCTCCTATCGACTTCAAACTTTCAGGCAGCTATTATGATGTACTTAAGAGCTGTTATGAATAAACTAGTAGTTGTATGTGACCATACTGGCTTAGGTCAGTTTGCGTCATGATAGTCTATTTTCTAGGCAAAAAATTATGTTAACTTAAGACCTATGGTTAATTAATTCCTTGTGAAATGCATGCACATACAGAATAAATCAAAGAAGTGGAAATAAAGTGAAATCAGAAATCAAAGGAATGCAATTTTAAAAATTATAATATTGAAGCTAGTAAAGGCTCAGTGAGTTGATACACAGTTATTGGCATTATAAAGTAATATAATTTTATGGAAAGAAAATGGGTGAAATTTATCAAGAGCCTTAAAAAAAAGTTCCACCAATAAGCACATGAAAAGATGCTCAACGTCATTAGCTATCAGGATAAGGCACATCAAAACCACAATGAAATACTATTTCATTCCCACTAAAATGACTATAATCAAAAAGACAGATAATAAGTATTGGCAAGGATGTGGAGAAATTGGAATACTCACACAAAGACGATGGAAAGGGAAAACAGTGTGGCCATTTTGAAAAAGAGTATGGTAATTCCTCAAAAGGTTAAACATTAGAGTTACCGTATGGCCCAGCAATTCTACTCCTAGGTTTGTCTCCAAGAAAAATGAAAATATATGTTCACACAAAAACTTATATGTGAATGTACACAGCAGCATTATTCATAAGAGTCAAGAAGTAGAAACAACGCAAATGTTCGTCAACTGATGAATAGATAAATAAAGTGTGGTATGTTCATACAATGGAATATTATTTGGCCACAAAAAGAAATGAAGTAGTACAGATACCTGCTACAACATGGATGAATCTCGAAATCATTATGCTAAGTGAACGAAGCCAGTCATAACGGACCACATATTGTGTGATTCAATTTATATGAATTCTCCAAAATAGGCAAATCCATAGACACAGAAAGTAGATTGTCAGTCGTCTAAGACAGAGAGCCGGGAGCAAATGGAGAGTGACTGTTAATGGGCATGGGATTTCTTTTGGGGTGATGAAAATGCTCTAAAATTGAGTGTGGTTAAAAAAAAAAAGAAAGAAAGAAAAAAGTAATTGAGTGTGGTGATGGTTACAGAGCTCTGCAAATATACTAAAACCACTGGATTGTGCACTTTAAATGGGTGAATTGAATGGTATGTGAATTATATCTCAATAAGGTGGTTATTAAAAATTAACGTTCAAAGGAAACAAAGGCAGAAAACAAATGGGACCTAATTAAAACTTAAAAGCTATTGCACAGCAAAGACAACCATCAACAAAATGAAAAGACAACCTACTGAATGGGAGGAAATATTTGCAACTGATATGACTGATAAGGGGTTAATATCCAAAATATATAAACAGCTCACACAACTCAATATCAAAAAAACAAACAACCTGATTTAAAAATGGGGGGGGGGGCTTCCCTGGTGGCGCAGTGGTTGGGAGTCCACCTGCCGATGCAGGGGACAAGGGTTTGTGCCCCGGTCCGGGAGGATCCCACGTGCCGCGGAGCAGCTGGGCCCGTGAGCCGTGGCCGCTGCGCCTGCGTGTCCGGAGCCTGTGCTCTGCAGCAGGAGGGGCCTCAGCGGTGAGAGGCCCGCGTAGCGCAAAAAAAAAAAAAAAATGGGTAGAAGACCTGAATAGACATTTTTTGAAAGAAGACATACAGATGGCCAACAGGCACATGAAAAAATGCTCAACATCATTCATCAATCATCAGAGAAATGCAAACCAAAACCACAATGAGATATTACCTCACACCTGTCAGAATGGCTATCATCAAAAAGACCACAAATAACAAATGGTGGTAAGCATGTGGAGAAAAGGGAAGCCTAGTACACTCACTTTTGGTGAAGCTATAAATTGGTACAGCCACTGTGGAAAACAGCATGGAGGTTCTTCAAAAAGCTATAGAACTACCATATGATCCAGCAATTCCACTGCTGGGTATACATCCAAAGAAAATGAAAACACTAAATCAAAGAGATACATGCAGCCCAATGTTCACAGCAGCATTATTTACAATAGCCAAGATATGGAAGCAATCTAAGTGTCCATCAACAGTTAAATGGATAAAGAAGATGTGGTGTATTAGCTGTAAAAAAGAATGAAATTCTGCCATTTGCAACTCTGTGGAGGGAATTATTCTTAGTGAAATAAGTCACAGAGAGAAATACAAATACTCTATGTTATCACTTACATGTGAAATCTAAAAAATAAAACAAATGAATGTATATAACAAAACAGAAACAGACTCACAGATATTGAGAATAAACTAGTGGTTACCAGTGGGAAGAGGAAAGGAGAAGAGGCATGATAGTGATGTGGGATTAAGAGATACAAACTACCATTACAAAATAAATGAGCAACCATTATAAAATAAACAACCATTATAATATATAAAATATAAAATAAAATAAAATAAGGATATATTATATAGCACAGGGAAATATAGCCATTATTTTTGTAATAGCTTAAATAGAGTATAATCTATAAAAATATTGACTTACTATGATGTACACCTGAAACTAACATATTATAGATCAAATATGCTTCAAGTTTAAAAAAGACATCGCAAACTCAAAACAAGACAAAAAAATTTCTTGAACCAATAATCTTAAGCATCAGTTTGAACCATAGGGAATTGTAAATATTTTTGACGTACAAAAGAGAAACAATGTAGCTATTCTAAAATGAAGTCCTAGATTTATAAAGAAGTTAATAATTATAATTTTATGATAAAATGATTTGGGAAAAAACCTAAATGCTGAGGGATAGAATGATTAAACAAACTATTGTATAATTACATGAGAGAATATAATGCACACGTATGAATTATGCCCTTGCAGAATTTTTTTTTTGTTTTTCTGTTTTTCAACATCTTTATTGGAGTATAATTACTTAACAACATTGTGTTAGGTGCTGCTGTATAACAAAGTGAATCAGCTTTACATATATATATCCCCATATCCTCTCGCACTTGCATCTCCCTCCCACCCTCCCTATCCCACCATTCTAGGTGGACACAAAGCACCGAGCTGATCCCCCTATGCTAGGCGGCTGCTTCCCACCAGCCATCCATTCTACATATGGTAGTGTATATATGTCCATGCCACTCTCTCACCTGGTCCCAGCCCAAGCGTCCCTCTCCCCATATCCTCAAGTCCATACTCTATGTCTGTGTCTTTATTCCTGTCCTGCGCCTAGGTTATTCAGAAACTTTTTTTTTTTAGATTCCATATACATGTGTTAGCATACAGTATTTGCTTTTCTCTTTCTCACTTAATTCACTCGGTATGAAACACTCTAGGTCCATCCACCTCACTACAAAAAATTCAATTTCGTTTCTTTTTATGGCTGAGTAATATTCCATTGTATATATGTGCCACACCTTTATGCATTCATCTGTCGATGGACACTCAGGTTGCTTCCATGTCCTGGTTATTTTAACCAGTGATGCAATGAACATTGTGGTACATGACTCTTTTTGAATTATCGTTTTCTCAGGATATGTGCCCAGTAGTGGGATTGCTGGGTCATATGGTAGTTCTATTTTCAGTTTTTTAAGGAAACTCCATACTGTTCTTCATAGTGGCTCTATCAATTTATGTTCCCACCAACAGTGCAAGAGGATTCCCTTTTCTCCATACCCTCTCCAGCATTTATTGTTTGTAGATTTTTTGATGATGGCTATTCTGACTGCTGTGAGGTGAAACCTCATTGTAGTTTTGATTTGCATTTCTCTAATGATTACTGATGTTGAGCATTCTTTAATGTGTTTGTTGGCAATCTGTATATCTCCTTTGGAGAAATATCTATTTAGCTCTTCTTTCCATTTTTGGATGGGGTTGTTTTTTTTTTTTGATATTGTACTGCATGAGCTACTAGTTTGTTTTGGAGATTAATCCTTGGTCAGCTGCTTCGTTTGCAAATATTTTCTCTCATTCTGAGGGTTGTCTTTTCGTCTTGTTTATGGTTTCCTTTGCTATGCAAAAGCTTTTAAGTTTCATTAGGTCTCATTAGCTCTCATTAGGTCTCATGAGACCTAAGTTTCATTAGGTCTCAAATAAAATGGTTTTTATTTCCATTTCTCTACGAGGTGGGTCAAAAAGGATCTTGCTGTGATTTAAGTCATAGTGTGTTCTGCCTATGATTTCCTCTAAGAGCTTTATAGTGTCTGGCCTTACATTTAGGTCTTTAATCCATTTTGAGTTTATTCTTGTATATGGTGTTAGGGAGTGATCTAATTTCATTCTTTTACATGTAGCTGTCCAGTTTTCCCAGCACCACTTACTGAAGAGGCTGTCTTTTCGCCATTATATATTCTTGCCTCCTTTATCAAAGATAAGGTGACCATATGTGTCTGGGTTTATCTCTGGGCTTTCTCTCCTGTTCCATGGATCTATATTTATGGGTTTTTTTGACAGTACCATACTGTCTTAATTACTGTAGCTTTGTAGTATAGTCTGGATTCAGGGAGTCTGATTCCTCCAGCTCCATGTTTCTTTCTCAAGACTGCTTTGGTGATTCACGGTCTTTTCAGTTTCCATACAAATTATGAAATTTTTTTTCTCCTTCTGTGAAAACTGCCATTGGTAGCTTGATAGGGGATGCACTGAATCTGGAGATTGCTTTGGGTAGTAGAGTCATTTTCACAATGCTGATTCTTCCAATCCAAGAACATGGTATATCTCTCTATCTGTTTGGATCATCTTTAATTTCTTTCATCAGTGTCTTATGGTTTTCTACATACAGGTCTTTCTTCTCCTTAGGTAGGTTTATTTCTAGGTACTTTATTCTTTTTGTTGCAATGGTAAATGGGAGTGTTTCCTTAATTTCTCTTTCAGATTTTACATCATTAGTGTATAGGAATGCAAAAGATTTCTGTGCATTGATTTTGTATCCTGCTACTTTACCAAATTCATTGATTAGCTCTAGTAGTTTTTTGGTAGCATCTTTAGGATTCTCAATGATAGTATCATGTCATCTGCAAACAGTGACAGTTCTTCTTCTTCTTTTCTGATTTGGATTCCTTTTATTTCTTTTTCTTCTCTGATTGCTGTGGCTAAAATAATAATAATAATAGTGGGGAGAGTGGGCAACCTCAAGTTGTTCCTGATCTTAGAGGAAATGGTTCCAGTTTTACACCATTGAGAACGATGTTGGCTGTGGGTTTGTCATACATGGCCTTTATTATGTTGAGGTAAGTTCCCTCTATGCCTACTATCTGGAGGGTTTTTATCATAAATGGGTGCTGAATTTTGTCAAAAGCTTTTTCTGCATCTATTGAGATGATCATACGGCTTTCTCCTTCAATTTGTTAATATGGTGTATCCCATTGATTGATTTGCATATATTGAAGAATCCTTGCATTCCTGGGATGACCCCACTTGATCATGGTGTATGATCCTTTTAATGTGCTGTTGGATTCTGTTTGCTAGTTTTGTTGAGCATTTTTGCATCTATGTTCATCAGTGATATTGGCCTGTAGTTTTCTTTCTTTGTGACATCTTTCTCTAGTTTTGGTATCAAGGTGATAGTCGCCTCGTAGAATGAGTTTGGGGTATTCTTCCCTCTGCTATTTTTTGGAAGGGTTTGAGAAGGATAGGTGTTAGCTCTTCTCTAAATGTTTGATAGAATTCACCTGTGAAGCCATGTGGTCCTAGACTTTTGTTTGTTGGAAGATTTTTAATTCGAGTCTCAATTTCAGTGCTTGTGATTGGTCTGTTTATATTTTCTATTTCTTCCTGGTTCAGTCTCGGAAGGTTGTGCCTTTCTAAGAATTTGTCCATTTCTTCCAGGTTCTCCATTTAACTGGCATATAGTTGCTTGTAGAAATCTCTCATGATCCTTTGTATTTCTGCCATGTCAGTTGTTACTTCTCCTTTTTCATTTCTAATTCTGTTGATCTGACTTTCCTCCCTTTTTTTCTTGATGAGTCTGACTAATGGCTTATCAATTTTGTTTATCTTCTCAAAGAGCCAGCTGTTAGTTTTATTGATCTTTGTTATCATTTCCTGCATTTCTTTTTCATTTATTTCTGATCTCATCTTTATGATTTCTTTCCTTCTGCTAACTTTGCGGGGTTTTTGTTCTTCTTTCTCTAATTGCTTTAGGTGTACTGTTTGCTTGTTTATTTGAGATTTTTCTTGTTTAAGGTAGGATTATATTGCTATAAACTTCCCTCTTAGAACTGCTTTTGCTACATCCCATAAGTTCTGGATCGTCGTGTTTTCATTGTCATTTGTTTCTAGGTATTTTTTGATTTCCTCTTGGATTCCTTCAGTGAACTCTTGGTTATTTAGTAGTTATTTAGACTCCATGTGTTTGTGTATTTTACAGATTTTTTCCTGTAATTGATATCTAGTCTCATAGCGTTGTGGTCGGAAAAGATACTTGATATGATTACCAAGTTTTTAAATTTACCAAGGCTTGATTTGTGACCCAAGATATGATCTATCCTGGACAATGTTCCATGAGCACTTGAGAGTGTATTCAGTTGTTTTTGGATGGAATGTCCTATAAATATCAGTTAAGACCATCTTGTTTAATGTATCATTTAAAGCTTGTGTTTCCTTATTTATTTTCATTTTGGATGATCTGGCCATTGGTGAAAGTGGGGTGTTAACATCCCCTACTATGATTGTGTTACTGTCAATTTCCCCTTTTATGGCTGGTAGCATTTGCCTTATGTACTGAGGTGCTCCTATGTTGGGTGCATAAATATTGTCAATTGTTATATCTTCTTCTTGGATTGATCCTTTGATCATTATGTAGTGTCCTTCTTTGTCTCTTGTTATAGTCTTTATTTTAAAGTCTATTTTGTCTGATAATGAGAATTGCTACTCCAGCTTTCTTTTCATTTCCATTTGTATGGAATATTTTTTCCATCCCCTCACTTTCATTCTTAATGTGTCCCTAGGTCTGAAGTGGGTCTCTTGTAGACAGCATATATACAGGTCTTGTTTTTGTATCCATTAAGCCAGTCTGTGTCTTTTGGTTGGAGCATTTAATCCACCTACATTTAAGGTAATTATCAATATGTATGTTCCTATTACCATTTTCTTAATTGTTTGAGGTTTGTTATTGTACATCTTATCCTTCTCTTGTGTCCCCTGTCTAGAGAAGTTCCTTTAGCATTTGTTGTAAACCTGGTTTGGTGGTGCTGAATTCTCTTAGCTTTTACTTGTCTGTAAAGGTTTTAATTTCTCCATCGAATCTGAATGAGATCCTTGCTGGGTAGAGCAATCTTGGTTGTAGGTTTTTCCCTTTCATCACTTTCAGTATGTCCTGCCACTCCCTCTGGCTTCCAGTGTTTTTGCTGAAAGATCTGCTGTTAACCTTAAGGGGATTCCCTTGTATGTTATTTGTTGCTTTTTCCTTGCTGCTTTTAATATTCTGTCTTTGTATTTAATTTTTTATAGTTTGATTAATGTGTGTCTTGGTGTGTTTCTCCTTAGATTTATCCTGTATGGGACTCTCGGCGCTTCCTGGACTTGACTATTTCCTTTCCCATATTACAGAATTTTTCAACTATAATCTCTTTAAATATTTTCTCAGTCCCTTTCTTTTTCTCTTCTTCTTCGGGGACCCCTATAATTCGAATGTTGGTGTGTTTAATATTGCCCCAGAGGTCTCTGAGACAGTCCTGAATTCTTTTCATTCATTTTTCTTTATTCTGCTCTGTAGTAGTTATTTCCACTATTTTATCTTCCAGGTCACTTATCCGTTCTTCTGCCTCAGTTATTCTGCTACTGATTCCTTCTAGAGAATTTTTAATTTCATTTATTGTGTTGTTCATCATTGTTTGCTTCCTCTTTAGTTCTTCTAGGTCCCTGTTAAACGTTTCTTGTATTTTCTCTATTCTATTTCCAAGATTTTGGATCATCTTTACTATCCTTACTCTGAATTCTTTTCCAGGTAGCCTGCCTATTTCCTCTTCATTTGTTTGCTCTGGTGGGTTTTTACCTTGCTCCTTCATCTACTGCGTATTTCTGTCTTCTCATTTTGCGTAACTGACTGTCTTTGGGGTCTCCTTTTCGCAGGCTGCAGGTTCGTAGTTCTTTTTGTTTTTGGTGTCTGCCCCCAGTGGGTAAGGTTGTTTCAGTGGGTTGTGTAGGATTCCTGGTGGAGGGGACTGGTGCCTGTGTTCTGGTGGGTGGGGCTGGATCTTGTCTTTCTGGTGGGCAGGACTGCATCCAGTGGTGTATTTTGTGGTGTCTGTGAGCTGATCAGTATTTTAGGCAGCCTCTCTGCTAATGATGCAGTTGTGTTCCTGTCTTGTTAGTTGTTTGGCATGGGGTGTCCAGCCCTGGATCTTGCTGATCGTTGAGTGGAGCTTGGTCCTAGCATTGAGACAGAGATCTCTGGGAGCACTCATGCCAATTGCCATTATGTGGGGCCAGGAGGTCTCTGGTGTTCCAATGTCCTGAACTCGGCTTCCCACCTCAAAGGCTCAGGCCTGACATCCGGCAGGAGCACCAACACCCTCCTGTGGGTTGTCAGTGAGCTGGGAGACAGTGGTCATCTGAGTGCATCCAAACCAGAAACCAGACTTTTTTCATCCTTTGTGCTTAGTCTAGTTTCACTTGCTCGTAGGGTACCACATTTGGAGGTGGTACCTCCACAGGTACCTGCACCAGGCACTTCAGATGAGAGTTCCTAGTGTGAAATGGCTGTGCCAGCACCTCAGCTTAGGCCGCTGCTTATGGCTCTTGGATTGTTTTTACTTTGTAAAGTGTAAGGAGCTGGTTGGATCTTCTTCCCACTGATCCTCACTCACTTCCTTGGGGTTTGACGTGTGTGTGGCTACAGGAAGGTCTGACACGCTCGGACTCTTTGGCTTTTCTGGATTCCTCTTGGCAGCCACACTTGGATTCCACAGGTCCAGACTACTGGTTTATTATCAAGGGTACAACCCAGGAACCCAGTCAGCCAAAAAGCAGAGATGCACAGGGCAACGTGTGTGAAGCTTCCACACACTCTTTCCAGGATGCAAACCTCCCAGTACCTCCACATATTCAACCCAGCTGCTCACCAAGACCCCCATTTATAGCGCTTTCAAGGGCAGTCTCCTTACATAGGCCCATAAACAGTTAAGCATGCTTGATTGAAAAATTGGCCACAGCTCTGCAGAATTGTTTAAAGCATGATAAAATATTACATATACTACATGATGCAAATCTGGAAATGTACCTTTGTTTATAAGTAAAAGTAAATATAAGGAAATACATCAAGAATATTAACAATATTCTCTTTGTAAATTAGGATTATAGGTATTTTATGTTTTCCTTTTTCTACTTTAAAAATACACTATAATAAGCTTGTATTACTTTTACAATTAGGAAATAACCTTATCACATAAGGAAAGGAAAATAAACCAAGAAAGACAGATATGCCAAGTTCAAAGATAGCCACTTGGAATTCTATTAAATTTTTTAAATTTTTAAATTTTTTTTTTTTTTTTTGTGGTACGTGGGCCTCTCACCACTGTGGCCTCCCCCACTGCGGAGCACAGGCTCCGTACGTGCAGGCCCAGCAGCCATGGCCCACGGGCCCAGCTGCTCCGCGGCATGTGGGATGTTCCTGGACCAGGGCACGAACCCTTGTCCCCTGCATCGGCAGGCGGGCTCCCAACCACTGCGCCACCAGGGAAGCCCTAAATTCCACTTTTAATCAAAGAAGAATCTGACTTAAGTTTTCAAAATTCCAACTCAAGTATTTCAGCATTCTAAGGTGAAAAGAAGCAACCTTGCTCTTTTATTCAGATGACAACACTAAACTAGTTACTCAGAGAAGACAATTATCTATCTTAATTTGAAATTTCCAGTAAACAAGAATCCACAACACTCTGTTCTAGTTCTTTAATAATCATTCTTCCTGCCAACAAGTGCTTATTTATTTCTAATCTGCGATTGCAGATCACTCTACCTTCTCCAAGCCCTGTATAAATCAGAGGTAGAGTTTATGAGACAGTTTTTTGTCATTCTGCACTTTTAGAAGTGACTTGACTACAAGACTATTTCATGTCCTGCCAACTATTAAAAGCCATGCATGTACTGGTCTCTGAAAATCAGAATGCATGGAACTCCTCTCGGCTCACCACCTTTTCCTCCCAGATGCCCCAGTGTCCTGTCTGTCTAGCACTATATGTCTGCAGCCTGGCTGTGTCAAGTTAAGATCATCAAGTCTTCTTAACTTCTCCAATTCAGGTGATGGTAAATTGAGATTTTGCTTACAGCTCGATACTCATGAGACGATGCAGCACAAAGATACTTGAGGTGAACATAATAAAAAGACAGCACTTTCTTGTAGTTCAAGTTTAGTGCTTATGGCAGCCTAGAGGGACACACACCTTATGTGAACACCTGAAGTTTAGAGGGAAAAAGAGATTCAGTTGAAGAGACCGTCATAGTTTATCATGGTCATTTGAGAAACAGATTTGGATCAAATCTTGCTCCCTACTGAAAGATCATATTTTACTGTGAGCCATTTTTTTTTTTTTTTTTTTTTTTGCAGTACGCGGGCTATCACTGTTGTGGCCTCTCCCGTTGCGGAGCACAGGCTCCGGACGCGCAGGCTCAGTGGCCATGGCTCACGGGCCCAGCCACTCCGCAGCACGTGGGATCTTCCCGGACCGGGGCACAAACCTGTATCCCCTGCATCAGCAGGTGGGCTCTCAACCACTGCGCCACCAGGGAAGCCCTACTGTGAGCCTTTTAATATTTCCTAAGTTAATTAAGCACCCTCATATGAAGAAAAGCTGCAAAAAAAATGGTTGAATTATGTAAATTATAAGAATTATATTTCTAGTCACTACTTGAAGTTATGTTATATACTTACATATTTACTTTCTTTATTACCTCTCTTTACCACAAGAATGTAAACTCTAAGAAGGGAGGAACTTTTATCTCTTATTGAGCAGTTTAACCCTGGTACTTGGAACAGTGCCTCAAAACAGTAGTGTCTACTAAGTAGAACTCAATAAGTAGTGAATGAATGGATGGTTCTTCCACAGTGAAACATTATTTGGCCATTAAAAATGATATTCAGATCAATGATCACTCAAAACTCCTCCTGATTCTGCACTGTAACAGTTTCAGCCCTATAACTTTAGTTCATTTATTTGTGTCCTGCTGTTTCATGTCCCTGATAAATGCAAACTACCTTACAAGGTTCTGCAAAGGATATGGAAAGACACAGAAAGAAGGACAAGCACTTATCATTTCCTTGGTAACTCTTAGAAGCATAAAAAGAGAAGCTCAAAAAGCAGGAAATGACAAAACCAGCATATCAGCCATCTGAAGACACTGGAATTTTCTGCAAGGAGCCTGTAAATCTGCATGCATACCAAGCATTATTTGCATCTGAAATACAAAATATACTATGTACGTATTGCCTTTCATTTTGCCAACTGTTGTATTATTGATATTTTTAGTTCCTGAATATTTGGTCATTATATATTTTCTCAATGAACGGTTAGTCAAAATCCAACTCAATCCCTGGGGACACCTGAAAAAAAAGTTAAACTATAAAGCATTAGGAACCACTATTAAGGACAAGTAATAATCACTTTTGGAATAGTACCTACTTAAGATGACAAGATTTGACTTAAACCTTTAAAGAGGGTGAAGAAGAGGAGAATTTTGCGCAATCAGATAAGAATATGAGTAAAGAAAGGTACAGGAGTAAGGACATGACCAAATCAGGGGCAGAATGACCAGTTTTTGTTTGTTTGTTTGTTTAAAAATTTATCATTCATTCATTTATTCATTTTTGGCTGCTTTGGGTCTTCACTGCTGCATGAGCGCCTTCTCTCTATTTGTGGTGAGCAGGGGCTACTCTTTGTTGCAGTGTGCGGGCTTCTCATTGCAGTGGCTTCTCTTGTTGCAGAGCACGGGCTCTAAGCGCACAGGCTCTAAGCGCACGGGCTTCAGTAGTTGTGGCACGTGGGCTCAGTAGTTGTGACTTGCAGGCTCTAGAGCACAGGTTCAGTACTTGTGGCACACAGGCTTAGTTGCTCCATGACATATGGGATCTTCCCGGACCAGGGCTCGAACCCATGTCCCCTGCACTGGCAGGCAGATTCCCAACCACTGCGCCACCAGAGAAGTCCCCAGAATGACCAGTTTTTGTTGAGCGTTAACCCTTAAGCTGACCCTGGCAGGCAGACTCACACTCTTACCCCAAAATTAGACCCTGCTTAAGGAAGGGGCAGAGAATAGAGCTAAAAGTCAGAGACAGTACTTCTCCAATAGAAAATAATTCCCTGAAGTTGAACCTGAGTTCTGATAATAGTTTTGATAATAGTTTTCTTGTAAATCTTGCTTCTTTCTGAAATTCTCAGTCAGATGTAGTCCAGTGAACACACAGAACATGAAATAGGTCTTGAAGCTCTTGTAGCTTCAGTGATTACACACGACCTGGGTGATAGATGTTAAAAGGCAAATAGTGCAGTGACTAGACAGTTTAAATGTAGATAAGATATTGCAATTAACAAGTTATGAAATTCAATCCAAATTTTTTCAGGACTGAAATCTTATTAATTGAATATAACTTGAAATCATAAGCCATCTGCCAGGACTTTTAAAACCTTTTGCCAAACACTGATTTTTATTCTAATTTTACTGCAACAGTTTCGAAAATCTAACTTAATTGGAATATAGACAGGAAAGGGGGAAAAAGGCCACTTCCTACAATTAGTTAACTCACTGCTCGTTTAACATTTCAGTATCCAAAAGACAATGCAGTATTAATAGGAAACACATAACAGAGTTATAGGACCACTAGCCACACATATAATAAGATTTTTGAAAAATAACAATTTAAAAAGCACTTTTGAAAAGTACCTTCATATAGCATCTAACTCTTTATAAGATGACAGAAAAAACCTGTCCATCTCTGCTTAAGTTGATTTTATTAAATTGACTAGTAACTTGGGGATTGGCTATTACGGCAGAGCTGGAGCTTGTAGACACGTCTAAAGGCTTTCCAAAAACAAAAAAAGAAATTCAATCCTATGCCAGTCCAATACCATGCAAGTCATACATCTGTGAGCTGCATTCAATCTTCTGGGACCACCAATTTGTTACCCCTATCAGCGTGAAGTATTCAACATCCTCCTGCCCCACTAATGTGAAATTTAATAGCTTTTGCACCCGTGACATCTCACCAGGATCCTAAACACTGGCCTTCACAAAATCAGGAACAGTTTAAAAATGTAAGACCAAGAGCTTATGAAATCCTTCCCTTATCTGGCTGTGAGTCTCAGGCCTGTTGCAAATAACAAAACTCCAGCTTTTGCAAGACTCATTAGCATCATTCGTGCACCATCCTCAACACCAATTGGCAGGGCAGCATCAACCATAACAGTTTTTGGAGTGTGGCCAGTCCTGTAGCAGCCAAGCTCAGCTGGCTGCATCCCAGCTCTGCAGGGTGTCTGAACATGCTGGCACGAAGGAGAATAGCAGGGTAGCTGAACACTCCAAATTATGAGCTGGAGAGAGGTGATTACAGGCTAAAGAGACCCTATACAGATTAGCCAAAGAAGAACTTCAAGCCACAACTTCTTACATGTCGGCTGTTGGAAAGTAACCGCAATAGACATAGTCTTAATGCAACAATGCAATAAGAAATAGCTCCTTTGAGTCCCAGGTATAGACAATCTAGGAAGGTCGGATAAGAGCCCATGCTTATTTCCATATCCCAGGTTTCCTCTGGTGTGCACATACAACTTGACAAAACTCAAATGTTTGCTCCTATCGAGGTCTCATTACTTTATCCTGCAAAATAACACTTCCTTTTACTCACTCAGGAAAATGAAGCAATAAATTAATTGAATGCAAGGAATCTAGTCACATGACCAAAATCAGCTAGCTTATACATATCACGGAAAAATAGGAACATTTGCTGAAAACGCATGAGGTAAACCAGGAAATTCTGACCATCTCTTCTGTATGGTCTGCTTTTGGGTGCACTTGCAATGTGAACTACCAAACTAGTAACTTGTCAGTACATAGCTTAAATTATTAATACGTGCATATGGTAGACTATATTTCACACAAAACTCTAAACACTACCAATAAAATTATTGCTAATTCTGAAAAAACTTTAAAGAGCATGATGAATTTTTTAAACATCTTTATTGGAGTATACCTGTTTCACATTGCTGTGTTAGTTTCTGCTTTATAACGAAATGAATCAGCTATACATATACATATATCCCCATATCACCTCCCTCTAGCGGCTCCCTCCCACATTCCCTATCCCACCCCTCTACGTGGTCACAAAGCACCGAGCTCATCTCCGTGCTATGCAGCTGCTTCACACTAGCTATCTGTTTTATATTTGCTAGTGTATATAGGTGATGCCACTCTCTCACTTTGTCTCACATTACCCTTCGCCCTCTCCGTGTCCTCAGGTCCATTCTCTACGTCTGCGTCTTTATTCCTGTCCTGCCCCTACGTTCTACGCAACCATTATTTTTTTTAGATTCCATATATATGTATTAGCATACGGTATTTGTTTTTCTCTTTCTGACTTACTTCACTCTGTATGACAGACTCTAGATCCGTCCACCTCACCATAAATAACTCAACTTAGTTTCTTTTGAGGGCTGAGTAACATTCCATTGTATATATGTGCCACATCTTCTTTATCCATTCATCTGTCGATGGACATTTAGGTTCCTTCCATCTCCTGGCTATTGTAAATAGAGCTGCAATAACATTGTGGTACATGACTCTTGTTGAATTATGGTTTTCTCACGGTATATGCCCAGTAGTGGGATTGCTGGGTCATATGGTAGTTCTATTTCTAGTTTTTTAAGGAAACTCCATACTGTTCTCCATAGTGGCTGTATCAATTTACATTCACACCAACAGTACAAGAGGGTTCCCTTTTCTCCACACCCTCTCCAACATTTATTGTTTGTAGATTTTTTGATAATGGCCATTCTGACTGGTGTGAGGTGATACCTCACTGTAGTTTTGACTTGCATTTCTCCAATGATTAGTGATGTTGAGCATTCTTTCATGTATTTGTTGGCAATCTGTATATCAACTCTGAAGAAATGTCTATTTAGGTCTTCTGCCCATTTTTGGATTGGGTTGTTTTTTTGATATTCAGTTGCATGAGCTACTTGTAAATTTTGGAAGTTAATCCTTTGTCAGTTGCTTCATTTGCAAATATTTTCTCCCATTCTGAGGGTTGTCTTTCATCTTGTTTATGGCTTCCTTTGCTGTGCAAAAGCTTTTAAGTTTCATTAGGTCCCATTTGTCTATTTTTGTTTTTATTTCCATTTATCTAGGAGGTGGGTCAAAAAGGATCTTGCTGTGATTTAACTCATAGAGTGTTCTATTTTTTCCTCTAAGAATTTTACAGTGTCTGGCCTTACATTTAGGACTTTAATCCATTTTGAGTTTATTTTTCTGTATGGTGTTAGGGAGTGTTCTAATTTCATTCTTTTACATGTACCTGTCCACTTTTTCCAGCACCACTTATTGAAGAGGCTGTCTTTTCTCCATTGTATATTCCTGCCTCCTCAAAGATAAGGTGACCATAAGTGTGTGGGTTTATCTCTGGGCTTTCTCTCCTGTTCCACTGATCCATATTTCTGTTTTTGTGCCAGTACCATACTGTCTTGATTACTATATCTTTGTAGTAGAGTTAGAAGGGAGACTGATTGTTCCAGCTCCGGTTTTCTTTCTCAAGAGTCCTTTGGCTATTCGGGGTGTTTTGTGTTTCCATACAAATTGTGAAATTTTTTGTTCTAGTTCTGTGAAAAATGCCATTGGTAGTTTAATACGGATTGTGTTGAATCTGTAGATTGGGTAGTAGAGTCATTTTCACAATGTTGATTCTTCCAATCTAAGAACATGGTATATCTCTCCATCTGTTTGGATCATCTTTAATTGCTTTCATCAATGTCTTACAGTTTTCTGCATACAGGTCTTTGGTCTCCTTAGGTAGGCTTATTCCTAGGTATTTTATTCTTTTTGTTGCAATGGTAAATGGCAGTGTTTCCTTAATTTCTCTTTCAGATTTTTCATCATTAGTGTATAGGAATGCAAGAGATTCCTGTGCATTAACTTTGTATCGTGCTACTTTACCCAATTCGTTGATTAGCTCTAGTAGTTTTCTGGCAGCATCTTTAGGATTCTCTATGTATAGTATCATGTCATCTGCAAACAGTGACAGCTTTACTTCTTCTTTTCCGATTTAGATTCTTCTTTTCTGATTTGGATTACTTTTATTCTTCACTTTCGATTTGGATTCCTTTTATTTCTTTTTCTTCCCTGATTGCTGTGGCTAAAACCTCCAAAACTATGTTGAATAATAGTGGGGATAGTGGGCCACCTTGTCTTGTTCCTGATCATAGTGGAAATATTTTCAGTTTTTTCACCATTGAGAATGATGTTGGCTGTGGGTTTGTCATATATGGTCTTTATTATGTTGAGGTAAGTTCCCTCTATGCCTACTCTGGAGGGTTTTGATCATAAATGGGTGTTGAATTTTGTCAAAAGTTTTTCTGCATCTATTGAGATGATCATACGGTTTTTAACCTTCAGTTTGTTAAAATGGTGTATCTTATTGATTGATTTGCAAATATTGAAGAATACTTGCATTCCTGGGATGAACCCCACTTGATCATGGTGCATGATCCTTTTAATGTGCTGCTGGATTCTGTTTGCTGGTATTTTGTTGAGCATTTTTGCATCTATGTTCATCAGTGATATTGGCCTGTAGTTTTCTTTCTTTGTGACATCTTTCTCTGGTGTTGGGATCAGGGTGATGGTGGCCTCATAGAATGAGTTTGGGAGTGTTCCTCCCTCTGCTATATTTTGGAAGAGTTAGAGAAGGATAGGTGTTAGCTCTTCTCCAAATGTTTGATAGAATTTACCTGTGAAGCCATCTGGTCCTGGACTTCTGTTTGTTGGAAGATTTTTAATTCCAGTCTCAATTTCAGTGCTTGTGTTTGGTCTGTTTTGTTTATATTTTCTATTTCTTCCTGGTTCAGTCTTGGAAGGTTATGCTTTTCAAGGAATGTGTCCATTTCTTCCAGGTTGTCCATTTTTTTGGCATATAGTTGCTTGTAGTAATCTCTCACGATCCTTTGTATTTCTGCAGTGTCACTTGTTACCTCTCCTTTTCCATTTCTTATTCTATTGACTTGAGTCTTCTCCCTTTTTCTTGATGAGTCTGGCTAAACGTTTATCAATTTTGTTTATCTTCTCAAAGAACCAGCTTTTAGTTTTATTGACTTCTGCTATCACTTCCTTCATTTCTTTTTCATTTATTTCTAATCTCAACTTAATGATTTCTTTCCTTTTGCTAACTTTTGGGGTTTTTTGCTCTTCTTTCTCTAATTGCTTTAGATGAAAGGTTATGTTGTTTATTTGAGATGTTTCTTCTATCCTGAGGTAGGTTTGTATTGCTATAAACTTCCCTCTTAGAACCGCTTTTGCTACATCCTATAGGTTATGGGTCGTCGTGTTTCCATCATTATATATTTCTAGGTATTTTTTGATTTCCTCTTGGATTTCTTCAGTGATCTTTTGGTTATTTGGTACTGTATTCTTTAGCCTCCATGTATTTGTATTTGTTACAGTTTTTTTCCTGTAATTGACATCTAGTCTCATAGCATTGTGGTCGGAAAAGATACTTGATATGATTTCAATTTTCTTAAATTTACCAAGGGTTGATTTGTGGCCCAAGATATGGTCTATCCTGTAGAATGTTCCATGAGCCCTTGAGAAGAAAGTGTATTCTGTTGTTTTTGGATGGAATGTCCGGTAAATATTAATTAAGTCCATCTTGTTTAATGTATCATTTAAAGCTTGTGTTTCCTTATTTATTTTCATTTTGGATGATCTGGCCATTGGTGAAAGTGGGGTGTTAACATCCCCTACTATGATTGTGTTACTGTCAATTTCCCCTTTTCTGGCTGGTAGCATTTGCCTTATGTATTGAGGTGCTCCTAAGTTGGGTGCTTAAATATTTACAATTGTTATATCTTCTTCTTGGATCAATCCCTTGATCATTATGTAGTGTCCTTCTTTGTCTCTTGTAATAGTCTTTATTTTAAAGTCTCTATTGTCTGATATGAGAATTGCTACTCCAGCTTTCTTTTCATTTCCATTTGCATGGAATATCTTTTTCCATCCCCTCACTTTCATTCTGAATGTGTCCCTAGGTCTGAAGTGGGACTCTTGTAGACATCATATATACAGGTCTTGTTTATGTATCCATTCAGCCAGTCTCTGTCTTTTGGTTGGAGCATTTAATCCATTTACATTTAAGGTAATTATCAATATGTATGTCCCTATTACCATTTTCTTAATTGTTCTGGGTTTGTTATTGTAGGTTTTTCTTCCCTTGTGTTTCCTGCCTAGAGTAGTTCCTTTAGCATGAGTTGTAAACCTGGTTTGGTGGTGCTGAATTCTCTTAGCTTTTGCTTCTCTGTAAATGTTTTCATTTCTCTGTCGAATCTGAATGAGATCCTTGTTGGGTACAGCAATATTGGTTGTAGGTTTTTCCCTTTCATCACTTTCAATATGTTCTGCCACTCCCTTCTGGCTTGCAGAGTTTCTGCTGAAAGATCAGCTGTTAACCTTATGGGGATTCCCTTGTATATTATTTCTTGCTTTTCCCTTGCCGCTTTTAATATTTTGTCTTTATATTTAACTTTTGATAGCTTGATTTATATGTATCTTGGCATGTTTCTCCTTAGATTTATCCTGTATGGGACTCTTTGCGCTTCCTGGACTTGACTATTTCCTTTCCCGTATTAGGGAAGTTTTCAACTGTAATCTTTTCAAATATTTTCTCAGTGCCTTTCTTTTTCTCTTCTTCTTCTGGGACCCCTATAATTCGAATGTTGGTCCATTTAATGTTGTCCCAGAGTTCTCTGAGACTGTCCCAATTCTTTTCATTCATTTTTCTTTATTCTGCTCTGTGATAGTTATTTCCACTCTTTCATCTTCCAGGTCACTTATCCGTTCTTCTGACTCAGTTATTCTGCTACTTATTCCTTCTAGAGAATTTTTAATTTCATTTATTCTGTTGTTCATCATTGTTTGTTTGCTCTTTAGTTCTTCTAGGTCCTTGTTAAACGTTTCTTTATTTTTTCCATTGCATTTCCAAGATTTTGGATCATCTCTACTATCATTATTCTGAATTCTTTTTCAGGTAGACTTCCTATTTCCTCTTCATTTGTTTGGTCTGGTGGGTTTTTACCTTTCTCCTTCAACTGCTGTGTATTTCTCTGTCTTCTCATTTTGCTTAACTTGCTGTCTTTGGGGTCTCCTTTTCTCAAGCTGCAGGTTCGTAGTTTTTTTGTTTTTGGTGTCTGCCCCCAGTGGGTAAGGTTGTTTCAGTGGGTTGTGTAGGCTTCCTGGTACAGGGGACTGGTGCCTGTGTTCTGGTGGATGAGGCTGGATCTTGTCTTTTTGGTGGGCAGGACCATGTTTGATGGTGTGTTCTGGGGTGTCTGTGAACTTATTATGGTTTTAGGCAGCCTCTCTGCTAATGGGTGGGGTTGTGTTCCTGTCTTGCTAGTTGTTTGGCATGGGGTGTCCAGCACTGTAGCTTGCTGGTCGTTGAGTGGAGCTGGGTCTTAGCGTTAGGATGGAGATCTCTGGGCAAAGTTTGGCCCTTTGATATTACACGGGGCAGGAGGCCTCTGGTGGACAAATGTCCTGAATTCAGCTCTCCCACCTCAGAGGCTCAGGCCTGACACCTGGCCAGAGCACCAAGACCTTGTCAGCCACACAGCTTAGAATAAAAGGGAGAAAAAGAAAGAAAGTTAAAAATAAAGAAAAATAAAATAAAGTTATTAAAATAAAAATATATATATTACTAAAAAATTTTTTAAGTAAACTAAAAAGAAAGATAGAAGAGAGAAACCAAACCACCAAAGAAATTCACCAATCACAACAGCACTAATAAAAAAAAAAAAAAAAATGGACAGACAGAACGCTAGGACAAATGGTAAAAGAAACCTATACAGACAAAATCACACAAAGAAGCATAGAGATACACATTCACAAAAAGGAAAAAATATATATATATATTTATAAAAAAAAAAAAGGAGGAGAGCAACCAAATCAATAAACAAATCTACCAATGATAATAAGCTCTAAATATTAAGTTAAGATAAACATAAAACCAGAAACAAATTAGATGCAGAAAGCAAACCCCAAGTCTACAGTTGCTCCCAAAGTCCACCGCCTCAATTTTGGGATGATTTGTTGTCTATTCAGGTATTCCACAGATGCAGGGTACATCAAGTTGATTGTGGAGATTTAATCCGCTGCTCCTGAGGCTGCTGGGAGAAATTTCCCTTTGTCTTCTTTGTTCACAGAGCTCCTGGGGTTCAGCTTTGGATTTGGACCCATCTCTTTGTGTAGGTCGCCCTCTGGCGTCTATTCTTCACCCAGACAGGGCAGGTTTAAAGGAGCGGCTGATTAGGGGGCTGTGGCTCACTCAGGCCTGGCAGGGGAGGGGTACAGAATGCAGGGACAGCCTGTGGCGGCAGAGGCTGGCATGACGTTGCAACAGCCTGAGTTGCACCGTGTGTTCTCCCGGGGATGCTGTCCCTGGATCGTGGGACCCTGGCAGTGGCGGGCTGCACAGGCTCCTGGGAGGGGAAGTGTGGACAGTGACCTGTGCTTGCACAGAGGCTTCTTGGTGCCTGCAGCAGCAGCCTTAGCATTTCACGCCCATCTCTGGTGTCCATGCTGGTAGCTGCGGCTTGCGCCCATCTCTGGAGCTTGTTTAGGAGGTGCTCTGAACCCCCTCTCCTCACACACCCTGAAACAATGGTCTCTTGCCCCTTAGGCAGGTCCAGACTTTTTCCCGGACTCCCTCCTGGCTAGCTGTGGTGCACTAGCCCCCTTCAGGCTGTGTTCACACAGCCAACCCCAGTCCTCTCCCTGGGATCCGACCTCCGAAGCCCGAGCCTCAGCTCCCAGACCCCACCCACCACAGCGCGTGAGCAGACAAGCCTCTCAGGCTGGTGAGTGCTGGTCAGCACCAATCCTCTGTGTGGGAATCTCTCCCCTTTGCCCTCTGCACCCATTGCTGTGCTCTCCTCCGTGGCTCCGAAGCTTCCCCCACGGCCACCCCTCGTCTCCACCAGTAAAGGGACTTCCTAGTGTGTGGAAACTTTTCCTCCTTCACAGCTCCCTCCCAGAGGTGCAGGTCCCGTCCCTATTCTTTTGTCCTTGTTTTTTCTTTTTTCTTTTGCCCTACCCAGGTATGTGGGGAGTTTCTTGCCTTTTGGGAAGTCTGAGGTCTTCTGCCAGCATTCAGTAGGTGTTCTGTAGGAGTTGTTCCACATGTAGATGTATTTCTGATGTATTTGTGGGAAGGAAGGTGATTTCCATGTCTTACTCCTCCATCATCTTGAAGCCCAGCCCCGAGCATGATGATTTTAAAGTCATTGAAGGAAGTTTCTAGGCAGAGCCTGGATGACCATCTGTCAGGTGGATTCCTGCATTGGATGAGGGCAGGGTTGGTGGGAAATGGACCTGATGACCTTTCTAGGTGCTGCCATCAACTATTACACAATACAGCACAGCACAGTCACTGAAACTTAGGTATGTATCGAATTTTCAAGAAACACAATATGATCCTATGGACAATTATGTTAGGGATGTAAATAGACTAGAAATGAATGTACCGCATTTAATTTTTAATTTATCTCAGGCAAATAATTTACTGATTCTAATATTGCAAAATGTTTTGGAATTACACCAAACATAACACAGCTGATAGTCTCCAGAAGTTGACATTTTAAGATATCAGGACATACAAATCACATTAGGCTAAATGTGCAATAAATTTACCACTACCCATATGGACGATGACATAGGAGTTGTATGTATAAAGTAAAATAACAAATATAGTTCAAATTATTTTCTTTTGGGTTTGAAGTAGATGGTGAGATTTCATGAAGCTCATTTATTGATAATTAAGTGCTACCCTAAGCACTTTACATCTGTGCTCTAGTTTACTCCTCACAACGCTAGGAGGTCCTGAGGCTAACAGGGATGGGGCAACTTGCTCAAGGTCACTGAGCTAACATGTAGCAGGCAAAGACTTGAACCTGCCTCAAAGGCTCTCTGATCTGGTGCCCCTCACCTAACACTAAACACTGTGCTTCCATTTCCCTCCCGTGTTTCCTTATTTGCAGGCAACACTGAAACTTCTGTTGCTGGAGTTTATACTGGTAAATGCGGGAGGAGGTTCTCTGAAGACTGCCTAGAAGACTAAGGCAAACTAATTTGAGTTTTTAAATGTGAATTGAACAAACCTGGCAGGGCTCTGTGAAGAGAGGTATATGTATGTTGCTACCGTTGTAAATGGGTTCAGTATTTCTGAAAGCTATCTGATAACTTGGAATGAGAGCTATAAAACTTTTCTTGCTCTTTGACTCAGTAATTTCCTTCTCTAGAATATACCCCAAGGAAATAACACAAAAGAAAAAGGTGACTTGTTCAAGATGTTCATTCAGGGGCTATTCGTGTTAGTGAAAACCTGGAAACAACCCGAATTTCCAGTAATAGGACAATGACTGTGCAAGCTCAACTACATAGAAAAAGAAGAAAACTTTATAATCTCTAAAAATGGCAAATGTAGACTACATTCACATGTGGACACATATGTAAGAAATTACTTTGAAAAGCAGAATACAAATTGGTATAAGCATAATCTTGTACAATCAAGTAAAACAGTATGTGCATAAACAATCACACAAGAGAATTGTGAATTTATAAAGAAGTATATCCCTCACTTCCTTTTTAAAACTCCAACAGTGAAACTGGCATATAGATTGTATTTAATAAAGACTTAGAGGGGCTTCCCTGGTGGCGCAGTGGTTGAGAGTCCGCCTGCCGATGCAGGGGACACGGGTTCGTGCCCCGGTCCAGGAAGATCCCATATGCCACGGAGCGGCTAGGCCCGTGAGCCATGGCCGCTGAGCCTGCATGTCCGGAGCCTGTGCTCCACAATGGGAGAGCCCACAGCAGTGAGAGGCCCACGTACCACAATAAAAAATAAAAAATAATAATTAAAAAAAAAACCAAACAAAACAAAAAAAACGTAAAGACTTAAATTATACACAGGTAATTTCTTAACTGAGACCTGACTGTATCTTACATGTATTAATGTTGTTATCAATAAAAGCTAATCTTTTATGAGGACTCACTAAGTGCTAGGTGCTTTTCCAAGTTCTTTCCTTGTATTTTCTCATTTAACCCCCTATAGCCTTAGGAGATACGTATTATTATTATAATCTCTCTCCTAAAAGGAGGAAATGGGAGCATAGAGAAGCTAAGTAACTTGCCCAAGGTTACACAGGCTATGGCCGAGATGGAACTTCAACCCAGGTAGACTCACTATCTGGACTGTATGTACCCATTATGCCACAATGTTTTCTCTTATTTGAAGAAAAGTTTCGAGATCTTGTTCTTTCCCATTAATCATTTCTAGATTTTGTTTTCTGCTTTTCTTCTTCATCACTCCTGTTTGGTTTACAATATATAGAATTCTTGCAGGAAAGAGCCAGATACAAAATTTGAGATAAAAATATTCTCCATCCAGTGTCACCTGCAAGAACACAACCTACCTGCCCTAAGTGGTAAGGGTTTTTTTTCCAAGAAGTGAGACTAAAGTAGGGTTTTTTAATCAGGTGAGGAAATCGTAGAGCTTGGAAAATAAAATGTTACTGTGGGCACATGGGATAATTACAGAGGAGAAAAAATATAACATTTGAGCAAGGAAATACTCAAATGAAGTTAAACCTAAGAAATAAATTGGCTTGGGATAACTGACAAATATAGAATAACATTTTGAAACTCTTTGGGAAAACGATAGTTTAAAAAAAATTTTATGTTTACAGTTGCCTAGTTTCTTATACTTTGCAAAGTATTTGTTAATGATTACTGAATTCTCATACTGTAGAATGGTAGACAGTCTAGTCGACAGAAGAGGAAACAAAGTCAGAGGTTAAGTGGCTCACCCAGAGCAGGCTGCTTGTCTCTAGCCAAGCTGGAGCTCAGTCCCAGCTCTCGTACTCAGTAGAGCTAAGCATTGATGCTGTTCAAGACAGGGACAAAGCTCTGTACATACCTTCCCTTTAAACCGTCCAGAGCTCATGAAGCCCTACATCGTAAGTATAAATCCAATGAGAAAAGTCCAGAAAACAAATATAACATAAATGGAATCATAGATGAAAATTAAATATACAATGGGATCCTCTTAAATGAAGGAGACAGAGTGAAAGCAGGACTAATATCTGTGTATAAACTCAACGGTTTGGGAGATGTTGTGGGCATGTGGCTGTTATGTTTGGAAAGACAAAGCTCAAATCCTTCTATCTAAGTCCTTATAAGAGGCACATAATTATAGGACTCTGTCATCTTCGGTACAAAATGCACAAAATAAAATTTTTGTTCTATCTGTACATCCCATGGAAACATTTGCATAGTGAATGAGGTAGACTACATTTTATACGTTCCTAAACAGCCTCACCTTCTCACCTGGCTCTGTCTTAGGGAAGCCTACACTTTCGTCAGAGGTCAGATCAAAGCCTCTTCAGATTCTTCAAGTAAGACTCATCCTCCCTTTCCTAGGCCCTCACAACATGTCCTAGAACATCTTACTGCTGACCTTGCCTTCTTCCTTGTGCAGTTCCCTCATGGCATAGCACATCTGGGATTTATCTTTGTCTCTTACGGCCCCAACACAAGTGCCTTGAACACTGTAGTTGATTATTGAATTGGTAAGACCTTGCCTGAGGTCCTATCACGCTCTAAGAGTTTATAAACATTTTCTTGGATCTGGGTTGTTCAAATTTGACCACACAAATGACCTCAATAAAGGATTCTCTTCACACTTAAAAAATCTTGTCTCCTTATAATCATATTTTATGTTGACCTTTTATACCAGAACATTCGCATTAATTTAATGCATTAGTAATCAGCACTGGCAAATAGCAACCTCATAGCCAGAAGGTTAAATTATAAAGTGTCTTTTATAATCAAGTAAGAATATGGCAGTCATCAAACTTAAACAAACTAACTTGAGATTTGCTTTTACCATAAATCTTATAAATAGTCCACCAGATTCTATTCAATATGAAGGTAAGAGATTCAAAGCCAGAACTTCAGCTCTTTGAAGGTCTCTCTTTAAAATGCGCTGGTGAATAAAATGCTGGTGAGAGAACTCAACATTTCAGAGCAAAAAGTACATCACTCTACCAAGGCCAACTGCTCTTCATGGACACAAATAATGTTCTTTTTATTAGCAATTTGGAATAACAATTAAAAACATTCATTTTATTGAGATTTTTATATAAAAACTGAGAAAACAATTCTTCACAGTAATTATGAAAATATGAGAAAGTGCTGAGCTTCTGAAACACAGTAATCTTCCTAACTCCCCTATCTTTCCCTGGGCCATGTGTGGTAGTGCTGTGATACTCAATTAAAAAGCTTATTTAGCCTGGAAGGGTGGGATAGGGAAGGTGGGAGGGAGGGAGACGCAAGAGGGAAGAGATATGGGAACATATGTGTATGTATAACTGATTCACTTTGCTATAAAGCAGAAACGAACACACCATTGTAAAGCAATTATACTCCAATAAAGATGTAAAAAAGAAGACAAGCCACAAACTAAGAAAAAAATTGGTATTCAGAATATATAAGGAACGCCTACAAATCTATTAGAAAAAGATTTTTTTTTTAAACCAAAAGCAAGTAGGTAAAAGACACAAGTAGATATTTCACAAAAGAGAAAAAACACACGGCCAATAAACATATGGAAAAAACAAAAAAAAGAACCACCTCATTAGTAATCAGGAAAACAAATTAAGATTCCAATGATATATCCTTTTATATCCACCTGATTCCACCCCTACCCCCCAAAATAGTTGATAATACCAAGTGTTAGTAAGCTAGAACTCTTTAAGCCCTACTGGAGGGAGCATACATTGATTTAACCACTTTGGAATACTAGCACTATTTGTAAAGTTGAATATTCACATAGCCTATGACCCAGCTGTTCCACTTGTAGGTATGCCAAGATATCCAAAAGAATATTTAAAGTTTATATTCTCTCACCCCCAAAAAAGACTGGAAACAACCCAAATATCTGTTGAAGGAAAATGAAATGAATTTTCATTTTGAATACATAGTCACATGATGGAACATTACACAGCAATGCAAACAAGAGAACTACAGATACATATAACAACATGGATGAATTTTAGCAACGTCATACTAAGTAAAAAAAGCAACTTGTAGAAGATTACATTATAATACCATTTGTAAAAAAACTCCAAAACAAGCAAAATTAATCACTATGTTGTTTAGGGATTGTAAATATTAATTATTTTTTCATAAAGCAAAGGAATATCAATGAAAATTTAGTTTAGTGGTTATCCTTGGGTGTGGTAGAAGGCAGGGAAATGGGTTAGAAAAAAAGCACACACATTGATGTGATGGTACTGGCAGTATTCTTGGTGTTTTTTTAAAATATCGCAAATTATTTATGTTTTAAAAAAAGGCTTATTTATAAGGAAGATAAAGACTAGGGAATAACAAGAATACTACTAGGGCTTGCAATGAAAAGTAAGCTAAGAAGAAGATGAAGTAATTATTTTCAATTATACCACATCCTACAAAATAGCAAAAAACTCCCATTACATTTTGTGTAATATGAGAAAAAGCTCTTTGATCCATGAATGGGCTAATCCAACAGCTATTCACATAATTCCTGTCCTTTTCAGGGAGAATAGCAATCAATGATCAAGAAGGAAAGTACAAGTCACAAAAAGCATGGAATCTTACTTTTTCATCATCTTCAGTAAATGGAGCACCTTCAGGAATCTTATTTATTGCTTGGGCCACACCGATAATCTCACCATCACTGCTTCGGATAGGCATGCACAGTAATGATTTTGTCTTGTATCCAGTTAGCTTGTCAATTTCATCATTGAATCTGCGATCCTAAAAATAAGACAGAGAGGGCATCATTAACTGCATTTGCATTGTTGTCAGGGAGAAGGAGAGAGAATGTTTCTGTGTGTGATACCTTATCACTGGGAACTTCACCCCGCGGATTTTTAATAACAAGAACAGATCTGATTTCATGTTGAATTCACCAAAGGAACGTAAATGAAAATAAATCACCACCATAGTTTTTAACCATGGTAAACGAAGAGAGAAACTTTAAACCCCACTACAACAATATATCAAAGTTGGGGAAGGGGCAAGTGTTTTTAATAGAACTTCACACTGTGCTATTTATTAAAATATGTTATTTCGCATAGACAACTGGCTATGAAGTATCATATAAGAAATATATATTAAGCATTATGAAAAAGTATGCAGAAAAAGCAATTATGTTTCCTCAGTCAAAATGATCCTGTGAAAAAAACAGAACTTATGGGCCCATACTGATACTTTTTAAACATTCTAAAAAATGTTTTTAATGTGGTGGGTACGGAGGAAGTAAAAGGCTTCTTTACACAATGTCAGCTAAAAAATGTAGAAGGACTGATAAAATTATATAATACCTATTTTGCAACTACAGATACAATAATGGATACAAGCAAGGATCATCAATAGATGCCAATACCATTGGATGAAAAATTGTTAGTAAACAGGGTATTCACTTAGTCTCAAAGTGCCTCATTAAATTCAAAGAGAAAAAGATGTCTTTATCATTATCTAGTGGACATCATATTAAACAAGTAATCAAACTTAGCATCACCATTAATGAGACAAAACAGCACCATGTGCGCCTCCTGATGTGATGCAATAAGGACACAGCGCCATCAAGAATGTGGAATGGGGCTTCCCTGGTGGCGCAGTGGTTGAGAGTCCACCTGCCAATGCAAGGGACACGGGATCGTGCCGCAGAGTGGCTGGGCCCGTGAGCCATGGCTGCTGAGCCTGCGCGTCCGGAGCCTGTGATCCGCAACGGGAGAGGCCACAACAGTGAGAGGCCCGCATACCGCAAAAAAAAAAAAAAGAATGTGGAATGTTCTTGTCAAAGAGCTGAATCTGATCATTCAGGAAAAGAAAATTAAGAAAAATGCAGATTATTGCTCATTCCTTCAGAAGCCTGACCTGCACTTTTCAAAAATGTCAATATCATGAGAGATGAAATAAATTAAAAATAAAAATAAAGCCATGGGAGCTGTGCTGGTTTAAAGAAGACTGAAGAGACCTGAAACTTAAATGAAATGTGAGATCCTTCATTGAAAATTGTTATGCAATTTGGGAGGGAGACAATTAGAGAAAGTTGAACAAGGACTTTACATTAGATAATATCATTGTATCAATATAAATTTTCTTGGGTGTGATAGTGGTATTGTAATTATATAGGAGAATGTTATTTTTAGGATATACATGCTAGAGTATGTTGAGGTGAAATGTCATACTACCTTCAACTTACTTTCAAATGGAAAGAAAGAGAAAGAAAGAAAAGGAAGGAAGGAAGGAAGGAAGGGAGGGAGGAAGGAAGGGAGGCAGAAAGAAAGGAAGAAAGAGAGGGACTTCCCTGGTGGTCCAGTAGTTAAGGCTCTGTGCTTCCATTGAAGGGGGCACGGTTTTGATCCCTGGTTGGGGAACTAAGATCCCACATGCTGAGTGGGCCAAAAAAAAAAAAAAAGAAAGAAGAAAGGAAAGGAAGGGAAGGGAACGGAAGGGAGAAAAAAGAAGGAAGAATGGAGAGTGAGAGAGAGAAAAGACTGGCTCCTAAAAGGGTAATAGGGACTAAAAACATTCCAAGGAAGAAGATAAACTGGATCCAGGCTCACTGCTTCAAGCCAGGGGCTGAAGTGAGGCTTCTCCCAATGCTCTTGATATTTCCTTGTTAAAAGAGGTTTAAAAATCAAAAACAGGGCTTCCCTGGTGGCGCAGTGGTTGAGAGTCCGCCTGCCGACTCAGGGGACACGGGCTCGTGCCCCGGTCTGGGAAGATCCCACATGCCACGGAGCGGCTGGGCCCGTGAGCCATGGCCACTGAGCCTGCGCGTCCAGACCCTGTACTCCGCAACGGGAGAGGCCACAACAGTGAGAGGCCCGCGTACCAAGAAAAAAAAAAAAAAAAAATCAAAAACAAAGCACTGCTGTCGACCACCATAGAGAGCTATGAATTTTATCTGACTGAGGGCCTAGGAAGGCTGGCTGCGGACAAAGTGATAACTTCAAGACCAAACAGTGCTGGGCTTCTATGACCTCTGTGATATCCCCAATATCAAAAGACCTCTGTGATATCCCCAATATCAAAAGAACAGGAACCCTCTTTGTAATAAGGCCTGATTCTGGTCTGGGTCTGGGGCCTATGGAGGCCATTCTAAACCCTTAGTTAGGGAGAGGGGAGCCCTCAAGAGAGAGGGGAATCAAAACCCAGACAAAACCAAATCTCCTGCTCAAAATGAGCCTGCAACTAAACTTTCAGAAAAACACTAATTTGTATTACTTTTTTTTTCATTCACTGAGGAAACATTATGTGTCAGGCTGTGAGCTAGGAGATACAGCAGGAACAGAAGCATCATCCCTGCCTTCAATGAACCTGAAATTTAGTAGCTGAGGCAGATGACATATAAATGTATAATCATATATTGTGCTAAGTGATACTGACGAAAAGACAAGGTACCACAAGAGAGGCTCAAAAGAAGGAACCTGTTTTTACGGGGATCAAGGAAGTTCTCTCTGAAGACAGGACAAGTAAGCTGTGACTTGAGTCACGAGTAATAATTAGCCAGTCAAATAATGGTGGGATAAACTTTCCAGGAACCTGGAACAATGCACACGTGAAGGTCCTGAAGCAAGAAAAAGCTTAGTAATTTCCAAAAACTCAAAGGTCAAAGGCAAGAGCACAGGAAGCCACAGGGAAAATGGAAGAGGAAGGCAGGGGCCAGATGGTACCAAGTCTTACAGGACCAGACAGGAGTTATATTATTCCTAAATGCAATGGAAAATCACTGAAGATCTTGAAGCAGAAGGATGGTATGATTCATTATGCAGCACTTGGCATTCTCTGAAATCATCATCTTAGTTTATTTGTTCTCCCACCACTGGTATATAAGATCTGAGAGAGCAAAGCTTTTATTTCTCATTTACTACTTCATACTGGCTTACTAGAGGTGTTCCACAACACTTTCCCTGAGTAATAGGTGGTTTTTTTTTAAAGACTGTGTTGTAATTATGCAAAATATTAGAAAGTTGAAAAGGCCCTAAGGCCCCACATTTCACTGTGATACTATTGTACATGTACAGAAGAGAGATGCACAAATGTTTACTGCAACATCAACTATGAAAAGAAAAAAACTGGAAATCATTTGAATATTGGTCAATAGAAAGATAAACAAATTATGATGTCGTTTTGATATACTATACAACAATTTAAAGGAATCAGCTAAAGCTACTTGTATTAACATGAACAAACATCAAAAACATGTTAAATGAAACAAGCTGCAAACTCATACCATCTATATAATACCACCAAAATTTAAAAACAATACTAAATATTATGTATGGATTCATACATGTAGCAACAGTATAATGCATGCATGGGAATAATAAAGTCTGAATTGATATAAGTGGTTACCGCCAGGGAGGAAGGGAGGAAATAGCATGAGGGAGAGGTTAGAGGGAGGCTTCAATTCTAACAACACAATTTTCCTTCTTTAAAAAAAAACTGTGAAGCAAATGTAGTACAGTGCTAAAATTCTATAAACTTTGATGGTCTTATCTAAGGGTTTGAAATATTTTATAACAAAAAGTTTAAGACCAACTTTTAAAAGTTAAGAACTTTGTGGAAGATGATATAGGGCTGGAATAGGAGAAACCAGTAAGGAAATTTCAGTGGTCCAGGTTAGGCAAGAAGATGGTCTGGGTTAAAAGAAAAGCAATGGAGCTAAGGAAAAATAGATGGATATGTTGAGTCTACAGTACTTCCTAATGAATTGGTTGGTGACGGGGGTCTAGAGAAAGAAGAATGAATCTCAGGTTTTAATTTGAGAAACTATATAGATGGAAGTGCCATCTACTGGAATGGGGAAGTTTGAGATGAAGGTGAAAGTCTACATATACAGAAAGTCAGGAAGGTTGATAAATCAGTGAGGTATATCCTGCAACCTAAAATCAGTGGTTCTCCACCCTGGCTGCATGTGAGAATTACCTGAGAAGGTTTTCAAAATACCAGTGCCTGGGCTTCACCCCATCCCAAATTGAACCAATCAATACGAAGCATTGGTCTTTAATTGGTTTTAAATGCTCATAGCTGGTTCTCACATGAGAACAATTGTCCAAAATGATAAAGGGCTTAGTCACTAGTAAGATCAATAAAGTTCATTGATAAGAAAAGCCTTAAAATGGGGAGGAACAAAGAGAGTGGCATGTATTCTGGTGGTTACATATCATTGGTGTGGACCATGTGAGACGACTTGAAAATCCACTCTGGAATAGGCAAGCCTTTCTACTCTTACCTTTGTGATAGTCTGTATCTCTGGAGAAGGGCGTCATCCACCAAAGGCCAACTCTGAGTAAATCAACCACCAAGACTGTGGGGTATTCATTGCCAAAATATCCAAAGCCACATGACAACAATAGATACAGGGGTGCTTCATCATGACCAGGGGAAACAAAAATAGAGTAAACCCTTCTCACCATCTCTCCAACTCTCTACACTCACCTGATAAACTTGTAACTTGAGGAGAAAAAGATAATTATGTTGATATATGTGGTAAGTGTTAATCTTCTAATTTAAAAGCTGGGAAGATAAATTTATTTCATTAAGTCATAATGGTTTTTTAAAAATAATGCATCATAAAACATACTTTGTCCATGTCTTCATTACACTATTTATGGGATTATTCTCACAAATTAACTCAAAACTTGATATAATCCATCTAATGAGAGGTCAGAAGAGCTGATACAATTGCATACTTTACAATTATATTAATCTCTAGATTAATTTTCCAATTTAAGAAAATAAAGAAAGCTGAGCCCAAAATCGAGGTATAAATTAATCATAGGAGATGAAGAAAACTAAGCAAATAATTAGATAAAGGAACATATTACTCTGATGTTACAGAGAGAGGGAAAGTTTAAAAATGGAAGATAGCAAAAAATAGATTTTGCTAGCCAAGCAATGACCACAAATGAGTATAGTAGTAAAGGAAACATAGGGCATTGTGGAACACACAGTCTGAGGGGGGGGGGTGGCGTGGGGGAATCTCCCAAGGAAAGTGAAATTTTTAAGCTGACAGCCAAAGGATTGGTTTCCCAGGAAGAGGGAATAGTATTCAAAATTCAGAGGCAATAGGAAGCTGGTGAATTTGAGGAACTGAAAAAAGTTGAAGATGGTTCTCAAGGGAAGAGTCAGAGATGGAACAAAAAAGACCAGCTGGAAGCTGAAGAAGGGGTGCTTAGCGACCAGGTTTTGAACTGTAAATTTACCATAGAGGAAGAGGGAGTCACTAGAGGGTTTTAAGAAGGTAGGTGGGAGTAATATGGATGATTCTTCATTTTCAAAAGAGTTATTATGGCTTACAGGTAAAGAATGAATGGGAGGCAAGAAGTCTAGGTGAGAGATAAACCATCTCTGGACTGGGATGGTGGCTATTGGTGGTAGGGGTGATGGGAAAGGACTGAGTTGAAAGATACTTTGGAGGTAGAATCACTAGGACTTGCTGATTAATTTGATGTAAGGTTGCTAATGCTAGAGAAGTAAAAAATAGCTGCATATAGCCAGTGCAGGTACCTGGGTGAGTGGTAGATTCCCTGAGTGAGGAACACAGGGAGGGGACAGCTTCTGAGGGGGTAATAGGAGTTCCCTTGTGGATGTTTTGAGGTTTAGTTAACTACGGGCCATCCACATGGTGGTATTGCCCCCAAAGTAGTTTGAGATATAGGTAGGTAGGTAGATAGATAGATATATAGATAGGTGTTTTAATTTCAGGAAAAGGAAGGCAAGGAAGAGACTAATTAGATAAGAATGAGAGATTCTGCTCAATAACTTCACTTGAGGTCTTCACCACACTCACCAGCAAAGCTTCACAGAAGGCCAGGCACAGAGGTGACAGGAGCAATGAGAAGGTAGAAACATTGGGCCTACTTACTGCTGGAGATGGAAACTTGAGTAGGAAACTAACAAACGCCTCTAGGTCTATAATGAAATATCACATTGAGAATGCTGTCCAATTTTTATTCATCTCCCTTAGGACAAAAAAATAAGAAATGATCTACAACAGGAGAGATTTCTAATAAATTAAAGGGCTTCTTTAATAAGGTTGTTAAAATCTGGAATGAGTTTCTTATGAATGTGGCAGACTCTTTTTTGCTTCGAGTATTTTTATGTCATAATATTTTTCGTATCACAGATACTTTAAGTATAACTGTTCTTGAGAAGTGCAGGGATCTTCTCAGTGCTTTTGTGTAGACCTACTTTTTGCATGTGACACTCAGCTATGATTTTTAATATTTAAAAAGATAAAGTCATAAGGCCAAAAGCAATTTTGAATTTTTAGCAATGGAACTGACCTGTGCCCGCTACAGAGAGAACAGTAAGTGCATGTACTTCTGACCCAGGACCTTGCAATTGCAGCCTCCTCTGCACATTCCTGAGTTGAATATGATGCCACAGAACACACCTAGAAAGCGGATCCCACCTGCAAAGTCCACTAAGGCTGTAGAAAGAACCAACTTCTGAAGTCTGAGCTTGCAGGTCCCTGAAAAAAGAGCTATGTTCACTGCACTCGAGAATCCCAGCCAGCCCCAGGGAGACATATTTTTGAGGCACATAAGAAGCCTCAAAGCAAAAGGGAAACTATCCACTCTTCTTTTCACTTTCTCAGAGAAGTCACTCAAGGCTCCCTAAGGCAGGAGCCAGAGCTAAGAATCTTATTCAGACTCATAGCAAGGATGGGTCACGTAAGATCTCTTTTACCCTCTCTGTGTTTAAGGTTTCTCTCCCCAACACTTTATAGTAAAATTATCCAGTGCTCATGATTAAGCCAAGAACTAGTCTTGACCACCATTTAACCTATAAGGGTGATTGTTTTAACCACAATTTCAACTTTACCTTGGGTCCTTCAGAGCCAAGATGATCAAACTCTTCAAGTCTGAGAACATCCACATGATGAGAACTATGTTTTTAAAACATATGGATGAGAAAACATGTAAATGCAAAAAGCTCCTCTTAACTCCATGAAATGTTTAATGAATTTGTATCTGAGTTACTGTGTCCATAAATTATAGAGGAAAAGTAATAGAAGATGTGTGTATATATGGCAATTCTTCAGTCTACAAACACTGTTAGGTATTCATAAGAATAGAGCAGTGGTTGGCAACTGTTCCTAACATTGGAATCACTTGAGGAGCTTTAGGTAACTACTGATGCCCTAGCCCAATTCTGACCAATTAAATCATAATCGATGGGAGGAGGGGTTGTGCAGGGGATCTGACTTCTAACTGTTGGTCCGGGATAAGAACCACTGAATCAAAGGTCCCTTAATAAATCCAAGGCCTCCAGAGGTCTAAGGGGTCTTGTAAACCACTGCTTTAGAGCTTTCAGAATAAGATTGTTCGTTAGCTTTTGTTTTGTTTCAGTTTGTTATGTTTTCCATCCACTCTCCTCATAGGCTTAATACACTGGGCCTGCATACCTTACGCAGAACCCTCCTATCCTCCCCACAACAAAGAAAGGTTTGGAGACCAAGTTCAGTCCCGCATTTCATCTACATCTTCCTTCAAATGCCTTATGGAGCTGCAATGTAGAGAAGCTAATGGAAATATAAAATATAAAATGAATATGCCATTGAAACTCAAACCAAAGGATTGCCCACTATCTGAAGCTTAAAAGAAAATTGCTTTTATTGGTACATCAATTAGTAACACTCATTTAATTCCAATTCATAAAAGCATCTCCTTACATTTATGACTGATCATAAACATCACTTATTTTCCAAAAACTGCTTGGAAAGCTAAGCTCTCAAAAATTTTGATTAGTCTTTAATCATTTGAAATGTACTATTCTGCTTTTCTCCATACAAGGAAGCATAACTAATTGTTCTGAACTGATGGAAGGCTTGAGAATATACTGCACAAAAACAAAGACACAGCATATGGTAAGTAGATAGCTAACGCTTTGGGCATCCTAATTTGATACTTGCCGAGAAAAAGTGCAAAGTTATCATGGTTGTTCCTAATATGTATTCATAGAATGTCATTGCTCAACAGCAAACAAAAATCTTGTCTCTGAATTCTTTCAAAAAGAAACGTGTATAGCTTTAAATAGTATAAAATATTACCAAAAAGTATGTATGTTTTTGAAACGTCACTCTTTTATGGACCTGAAGTGGTGTGGTAGGTGGTGGAGCAGTTTATAAATATGTACAGGTCACCTCTATTTGGTTAATGCTTAATGGGCACACTTTCAATTAAGTCTTCCAAGCTGAATTAGTGGTTAACAGACACCATAAAAGAATTTAATATGAGGTTTAGAAAGAGCCATTGTTATTACCAAGTCACTGTACTTTAGGTGCGTTTCTAAAGTAAACTTGGCTTGCTGATCTTATTTCTTTGTTCTGCCTTTCTTAGTTGGCACTTTTATTTGGTCCTGTCTTATTGTTGTCATCATGACTATTATTATTTATCTTTCTTATGAGAAATACAAATATATCTGAAGGCATATAAGACACAGGAAAATGGAAGAGCCACAGCACAGGTGAAACCAAAGTTGGTGAGGTGGTATGAAAGAAAATGGTGAAATCTTAAACTTCTTTAATACATAGCACAGATATCTACTAAGGATATACTGTAAGTGTGCAGATAAATTGTATGTAGAGTTAAAATGCAACTCCATTTCTATAAGATTTATTGTGTATAATTAAAATGTCTGAGCCAAAGACCAGTATCTGAAGAGATAGACATAGGAAGAGTCAGCTGGCCAGAAGCACCTTTCTTCCTGTCACAGTGGAGCCATCTAAGAACTTTGGTGAATCAGGGAGGTGAGGCTACAGGTGGAACCAAGAAGGCCATGAAGTCTATAAATATGGACAAGGGATTGTCAACATGGAGTTGTGATTCAAAGCCAAACAGTCAGGAACCAGGGAATATAGGGAAAGCCAAGGTCAAAAGAGTGATGCATGAAAAGCCAGATCTGAACCAGGGGTACAGATTAACAGAGACACACCAGAGATTTGGTCTCATTTATTTGTTAAAACCTAACAAGGATCATAGAAAAAGAGATCAGATTTGTGGTTACCAGAGGCAGGGCATGGGGGCAGGGGGAATTGGATGAAGGTAGTCAAAAGGCACAAACTTCCAGTTATCAGACAAATAAGCACTAGGGATACCATGTACAACATCATATAATGAAAACTGTGTGTGTCATATTTCAAAGTTAAGAGAGGAAATCTTAAGACTTCTCATTACAAGGGAAAATTTATTTTCTACTTCTTTAGTTTTGTATCTATACAAGATGACGGATGTTCACTAAACTTACTGTGGTAATCACTTTATGATGTATTTCAGTCAAATCATTATGCTGTACACCTTAAACTTATACAGTGCTGTATGTCAATTAAATCTGGATAAAACTGAAAGGAAAATTAAATAAAAGCTCTGGATTTAAAAAAAAAACCCAACAAGGACCACCTCCAACAGAAAGCCTATTTTACTCTTCCCAATGTGACCAATTGAGACAACCAGAAAAGTTGGCCCCCAAATGTAACTAATTGGTAAACAGCTGTATCAATAAGATTGTGACTTTCCCACATTTATGGCAAATACACTAATTTCTAGTATCAAAGTGTGTAAGTTATATTTTAATACATATTTTATTAAGGTTTTACTATTAATATGTGGAAGTTACTGTTTTTGTTTGACAGAAGTTTAACGTTAAAAAGCAATCTTAGACTTCTCCTCGGAAAATTGGTGAAAAAAGTGGCCTACACCATTCAGAGTCACATTGTTATTGCTGAAATAGAAGCCCAGAGAGAGCCGTGTGGCTGAGAGGGTCTTGGTGCTCTGGCAGGGTGTCAGGTCTGTGCCTCTGCGGTAGGAGAGCCAAGTTCAGGACATTGGTCCACCAAAGATCTCCGGGCTCCATGTAACGTCAAATGGCGAAAGCTCTCCCATCTCAATGCTAAGACCCAGCTCCACTCAATGACCAGCAAAATACAATGCTGGACACCCTATGCCAAACAATTAGCAAGACAGGAACACATCCCCACCCATTAGCAGAGAGGCTGCCTAAAATCATAATAAGGTAACAGACGCCCCAAAACACACTACCAGAAACAATCCTGCCCACCAGAAACACAAGATCAAGCCTCATCCACCAGAACACAGGCACCAGTCCGCTCCACCAGGAAGCCTACACAACCCACTGAAAAAACCGTAGCCACTGCAGGCAGACACCAAAAACGACAGGAACTATGAACCTGCAGTTTGCGGAAAGGAGACTCCAAACACAGTAAGTTAAGCAAAATGAGAAGACAGAGAAATACACAGCAGATGAAGGAGCAAGGTAAAAACCCACCAGACCAAACATATGAGGAGGAAATGGGAAGTCTACCTGAAAAAGAATTCAGAGTAATGACAGTATCCAAAACCTTGGAACTAGAATGGAGAAAATACAAGGAACGTTTAACACAGACCTAGAAGAACTAAAGAGCAAACAGTGATGAACAACACAATAAATGAAATTAAAAATTCTCTAGAAGGAATCAAGAGCAGAAAAACTGAGGGAGAAGAACAGATAAGTGACCTGGAAGATGAAGGAGTGGAAATAACTACCACAGAGCAGAATAAAGAAAAAAGAATGAAAAGAACTGAGGACAGTCTCAGAGACCTCTGGGACAACATTAAATGCACCAACATTCGAATTATAGGGATCCCAGAAACGAAGAGAAAATGAAAAGGACTGAAAAAACATCTGAAGAGATTATAGTTGAAAACTTCCCTAATATGCAAAAGGAAAGAGTCAACCAAGTCCTGGAAGCACAAAGAGCCCCATACAGGATAAATCCAAGGAGAAACATGCCAAGACACATATTAATCAAACTATCAAAAGTTAAATACAAAGACAAAATATTAAAAGCAACAAGGGAGGGCTTCCCTGGTGGCGCAGTGGTTGAGAGTCCGCCTGCCGATGCAGGGGACACGGGTTTGTGCCCCGGTCAGGGAAGATCCCACATGCCGCGGAGCAGCTAGGCACGTGAGCCATGGCCACTGAGCCTGCGCGTCCGGAGTCTGTGCTCCGCAAAGGGAAAGGCCACAACAGTGAGAGGCCCACATACCGCAAAAAAAAAAAAAGCAACAAGGGAAATCCAACAAATAACATACAAGGGAATCCTCATAAGGTTAACAGCTGATTTTTCAGCAGAAACTCTGCAAGCCAGAAGGGAGTGGCAGGACATATTGAAAGTGATAAAAGGGAAAAACCTACTACCAAGATTACTCTACCAAGCAAGAATCTCATTCAGATTTGACAGAGAAATTAAAACCTTTACAGACAAGCAAAAGCTAAGAGAATTCAGGAGCACCAAACGAGCATTACAACAAATGCTAAAGGAACTTCTCTAGGCAGGAAACTCAAGAGAAGGAAAAGACCTACAATAACAAACCCAAAACAATTAAGAAAATGGTAATAGGAACATACATATTGATAATTACCTTAAATGTAAATGGATTAAATGCTCCAACCAAAAGACATAGACTGGCTGAATGGATACAAAAACAAGACCCGTATATATGCTGTTTACAAGAGACCCACTTCAGACGTAGGGACACATACAGACTGAAAGTAAGGGGATGGAAAAAGATATTACATGCAAATGGAAATCAAAAGAAAGCTGGAGTAGCAATTCTCATATCAGACAATAGAGACTTTAAAATAAAGACTATTAAAAAGACAAAGAAGGACACTACATAATGATAAACGGATCAATCCAAAAAGAGGGTATAACAATTGTAAAAATTCATGCACCCAACAAAGGAGTACCTCAATACATAAGGCAAATGCTAACAGCCATAAAAGGGGAAATTGACAGTAACACAATCAGAGTAGGGGACTTTAGCAGCCCACTTTCACAAATGGACAGTCATGCAAAATGAAAACAAATAAGGAAACACAAGCTTTAAATGACACACTAAACAAGATGGCCTTAATTGATATGTATAGGACATTCCATCCAAAAACAACAGAATACACTTTTGTATAGGACATTCCATCCAAAAACAACAGAATACACTTTCTTCTCAGGTGCTCATTGAACATTCTCCAGGATAGATCATATCTTGGGTCACAAATCAAGCCTTGGTAAATTTAAGAAAATTGAAATCATATCAAGTACTTTCTCTGGCCACAACGCTATGAGACTAGATATCAATTACAGGAAAAACACTAAAAAATACAAACACATGGAACCTAAACAATATGTTGCTAAATAACCAAGAGATCACTGAAGAAATCTAAGAGTAAATTTAAAAATACCTAGAAACAAATGACAATGAAAACAAGATGACCCAAAACTTATTGGATGCAGCAAAAGCAGTTCTAAGAGGGAAGTTTATAGCAATATAATCCTACCTTAAGAAACAAGAAAAACCTCAAACAAAAAAACCTTACACCTAAAGCAATTAGAGAAAAGAGAACAAAAATACCCGAAGTTAGCAGAAGGAAAAAAATCATAAACATCAGATCAGAGATAAATGAAAAAGAAATGAAGGAAACAATAGCAAAGATCAATAAAAGTAAAAGCTGGTTCTTTTGCAAAGAGAAACAAAATTGAAAACCATTAACCAGACTCATCAAGGAAAAAAGGGAGAAGACTCAAAAAAATAGAAATAGAAATGAAAAAGGAGAAGTAACAACTGACACTGCAGAAACACAAAAGGTCATGAGAGATTACTACAAGCAACTATAGGCCAATAAAACAGACAACCTGGAAGAAATGGACAAATTCTTAGAAAAGCACAACCTTCTGAAACTGAACCAGGAAGAAACAGAAAATATAAACAGACCAATCAGAAAATACAAATAGACCAAACAAGACCAGATGGCTTCACAGGCGAATTCTATCAAACATTTAGAGAAGAGCTAGCACCTATCCTGCTCAAACTCTTCCAAAATATAGCAGAGGGAGTAACACCCCAAACTCATTCTACGAGGCGACCATCACCCTGATACCAAAACCAAACAAAGATGTCACAAAGAAAGAAAACTACAGGCCAATATCACTGATGAACATAGATGCAAAAATCCTCAACAAAACACTAGCAAACAGAATCCAACAGCACATTAAAAGGATCATACACCATGACCAAGTGGGGTTTATCCCAGGAATGCAAGAATTCTTCAATATATGCAAAACTACCACTGTGACACACCATATTAACAAATTGAAGGAGAAAAACCATATGATCATCTCAATAAATGCAGAAAAAACTTTTGACAAAATCCAACACCCATTTATGATAAAAACCCTCCAGAAAGTAGGCATAGAGGGAACTTACCCCAACATAATAAAGGCCATATATCACAAACCCACAGCCAACATCATTCTCAATGGTGAAAAACTGAAACCAATTCCTCTAAGATAAGGAACAAGACAAGGTTGTCCACTCTCACCACTATTATGCAACATAGTTTTGGAAGTTTTAGCTACAGCAATCAAAGAAGAAAAAGAAATAAAAGGAATCCAAATTGGAAAAGAAGAAGTAATAAAACATTCATTGTTTACAGATGACATGATACTATACATAGAGAATCCTAAAGATGCTACCAGAAAACTACTAGAGCTAATCAATGAATTTGGTAAAGTAGCAGGATACAAAGTTAATGCACGAAAGTCTCTTGCATTCCTATACACTAATGATGAAAAATCTGAAAGAGAAATTAAGGAAACACTCCCATTTACCACTGCAACAAAAAGAATAAAATACCTAGGAATAAACCTACCTAGGGAGACAAAAGACCTGCATGCAGAAAACTATAAGACACCGATGAAAGAAGTTAAAGATGATCCAAACAGATGGAGAGATATACTATGTTCTTGGATTCGAAGACTCAACATTGTGAAAATGACTCTACTACCCAAAGCAATCTACAGATTCAATTCAATACCTATCAAACTACCAATGGCATTTTTCACAGAAGTAGAACAAAAAATTTCAGTTTGTATGGAAACCCAAAAGACCGCTAAGAGCCAAAGCAATCTTGAGAAGAAGTAACAGAGGTGGAGAAACCAGGCTCCCTGACTTCAAACTATACTACAAAGCTACAGTAACCAAGACAGTATGGTACTGGCACAAAAACAGAAATATAGTTCAATGGAACCAGAGAGAAATCCCAGAGCTAAACCCATGCACATATTGTCACCTTATATTTGATAAAGGAGGCAAGAGTATACATTGGAGAAAAGACAGCCTCTTCAATAAGTGGTGCTGGCAAAACTGGACAGCTCCATGTAAAAGAATGATCCGTAACTCCATACACAAAAATAAACTCAAAATGGATTAAAGACCTAAATGTAAGGCCAGACACTGTAAAATTCTTAGAGGAAAAAATAGGCAGAACACTCGATGAGTAAAATCACAGCAAGATCCTTTTTGACCCACCTCCTAGAGAAATGGAAATAAAAATAAAAATAAACAAATGGGACCTAATGAAACTTAAAAGCTTTTGCACAGCAAAGGAAACCATAAACAAGACAAAAAGACAACCCTCAGAATGGGAGAAAATATTTGCAAATGAAGCAACTGACAAAGGATTAATCTCCAAAATTTACAAGCAGCTCATGCAGCTCACGATCAAAAGAACAAACAACCCAATCCAAAAATGGGCAGAGACGTAAATAGACATTTCTCCAAAGAAGATATACAGATTGCCAACAAACACATGAACGGATGCTCAACATCAGTAATCATTAGAGAAATGCAAATCAAAGCTACAATGAGGTATCACCTCACAGCAGTCTGAATGGCCATCATCAAAAAATCTACAAACAGTAAATGCTGGAGAGGGTGTGGAGGGAAGGGAACCCTCTTGCACTGCTGGTGGGAACGTGAATTGATACAGCCACTATAGAGAACAGTATGGAGGGTCCTTAAAATACTAAAAATAGAACTACCATACGACCCAGCAATCCCACTACTGGGCATATACCCTGAGAAAACCATAATTCAAAAACAGTCCTGTACCACAATGTTCATTACAGCTGTATTTACAATAGCCAGGACATGGAAGCAACCTAAGTGTCCATCGACAGATGAATGGATAAAGATATGGCACATATATACAATGGAATATTACTCAGCCATAAAAAGAAACGAAATTGAGTTATTTGTAGTGAAGTGGATGGACCTAGAGTCTGTCATACAGAGTGAAGTAAGTCAGAAAGAGAAAAAGAAATACCGTATGCTAACACGTATACAGGGAATCGAAAAAAAAAAATTGTTCTGAAGAACGTAGGGGCAGGACAGGAATAAAGACGCAGACGTAGAGAATGGACTTGAGGACATGGGGATGGGGAAGGGTAAGCTGGGACAAAGTGAGAGAGTGGCATGGACTTTATATATAGTACCAAATGTAAAACAGATAGCTAGTGGGAAGCAGCCGCATAGCACAGGGAGATCAGCTCGGTGCTTTGTGTCCACCTAGAGGGGTGGGATAGGGAGGGTGGGAGGGAGACACAAGAGGGAGGAGATATGGGGATGTGTGTATATGTATAGCTGATTCACTTTGTTATAAAGCGGAAATTGACACACCATTGTTAAGCAATTATACTCCAATAAAGAAATTTTTTTAAAAAGTAGGGCTTCCCTGGTGGCGCAGTGGTTGAGAGTCCGCCTGCCGATGCAGGGGACACGGGTTTGTGCCCCGGTCAGGGAAGATCCCACATGCCGCGGAGCAGCTAGGCACGTGAGCCATGGCCACTGAGCCTGTGCGTCCGGAGCCTGTGCTCCGCAAAGGGAAAGGCCACAACAGTGAGAGGCCCACATACCGCAAAAAAAAAAAAAAAGTAATTTTAAAGTTTGCTTTAAAAGTTCTAAAAATTCTAAAACCTTCTAAAACATATTTTCAAAGGTTTTTAAAAACATTTTGAATCATTCTTTCTTGCGAGAATATGAAGATAAAAGTACATGATTACCTAATATTAAAATATATCTTAGGGACTTCCATGGTGGCGCAGTGGTTAGGAGTCCACCTGCCAATGCAGGGGACACGGGTTCGAGACCTGGTCCAGGAGGATCCCACATGCCGTGGGGCAACTGGGCCCATTCACCACAACTACTAAGCCTGCACTCTGTTGCCCGTGGGCCACAACTACTGAGCCCACATGCCACAACTACTGAAGCCCACGCACCTAGAGCCCATGCTTCAGAACAAGAGAAGCCACCACAATGAGAAGCCCGTGCAATGCAACGAAGAGTAGCCCCCGCTTGCCACAACTAGAGAAAGCTCGTGTGCAGCAATGGAGACCCGGCACAGCCAAAAACAAATAAATTTATTTAAAAAAAATACATATATATATATATATCTTAAAGCTATAATAACTAAAACAATGTGATACTTGTTCAAAAAATAGAAAAACTGATGAGAGTATAATGCCAAATATATACGTGTATATATACATATGTATATATGTGTGTGAATAAATGTATTTAATCATAAGAGTATCATTTCAAATCAGTCAGAAAATAATAAATTATTCAATTAGTTACATATTTGGGAAAAGTAAGATTCTTCCTCACATTATACATCAAAATTAATTTCAAGCAGAATTTGAAGATAAATATACTCATCTCTTGATGAATTACAAAAGTGGAACAGATCACTCAAACCCTGCCAAGACACATTTCTTATTTTAACATGAAATACTAGGAGAAAAATGTCTGAATATTAATTATAATAGTCAATAATATGAGAATGCATATATTCCAGATATTATCAAGTAAATCCTAAATTTGCACTCAGAAAAGTCAATGGCCTTATGTTCAAATGTTGGCATTCTTTTCCACCAAATCTTTAACCAAAGCAGCCAATAAAAGTAAGATTAATTCCATTTCTTTCATTTGTTCATTTCAGCTAAGAGTCTTATCAGAAGTACAAATGGTCGAAAGTTTTCAGTAGAAGAATGAATAATGACATGATAAACTATAAGCTAAATCATCATTTACTTTACTTGGAAATTATGTTAAAACATTTTTATAATTTAAAAAGTTAAATGTCAATAATAAAAGAATGGAAGGAATATAACTGGAAATTTGTCTGATCTCACTAGAGGGAAGTCTTTCAACCCATAATACCAAAAGGAGGAAACATAAACACTAATAGATTTGACTAATAAAAATTTTAAATTTCAGTATCTAAAAAATAATACAAAGAATTAAAAGTAAAATAAAATTGGAAAAATATTTTTAAACACATCTGGCTGACAAAGTGTTAAATCCTAAACATACAGAATTCTTACTAATTAATGAGGGAAAATGAGCAATGGGTAAGAATCAGAAATTAACAAAATAAAAAATTATGGGAAAGAATTGTCTCATATTTCACATAAATATTTGAAAACTGTCAAATTACCACAACAGTTATAGTTTTTCTATAAAATTGGCAAAGATTTAAGATTTGAGGTGTCAAGATATCTAGATTTATTGAAAGTTTTTGTGAAAAGTTTTTGTATAAAAGTCTACTTTTATACATTGCTGGAGAGAATACAAGTTAGTGCAATATATATATGGAAGACAATGTGGCAGTAAATAACAAAAACCTTTAAAATATTCATACTTTTCAATACAATAATTTTATTTCTAGGAATTCATAAGAAAAAATTGAAAAATACCTAAATATTCAACAGGAAATTGATTATGTTACGGTATATTCACAATATCACTAAAAAAGTTTATAGGTTATTATTATACATGTTATAAATAATTTTATTCTGACATGAGAAAGTGACACAAGGAAAAGAAATTTAAAAAACAGTATTAATTAGCATAGTTACATCAAAGTGATGGGATTACCATTCAGGACAGCACTACAGCTTCAGAAGTGCCCTCCAAAAAGACAGAAGTCTTTATACTATTGAACTGCCAGTAAAACAGATAGGCAAGATATACCAAATGACAACTGTCAAGATGGCGGTGAGTCAATCTTCATAAGTAATATAAATATGTGAAAAACAGACAGCATTGCACTCTATACTTTTAGCAGGATATAGCAGCCATCTAAATGTCCCTAGTTTTTAAAGCCATTATCATCCTGACTACAAAACTCTTTACCATAAAAATTAAGTCCAACTGAATTGCTACATGGAATGCTAAAGGAATTTGATATTTTCTGAAAATCACAGAGAGCTAAGAACAAAAAGACTGTCAAGATGCTATAGTTGGGCAATGTTCTGATATGTGAAATGGATGGATCTTTCAACTCTCTCAGCCTCTGACCCTTTCCACATTTAACTGGTAAATATCACAGCAACTTAATTTGGCATAGCGTATACAGTATCATGGTGGAAAACATCTGATTTTCCAAAAGGATGAATACTGGAAACCAAAAACTAGTAGCCTCATATTGGTTTATAAAACAAAATTCTCAACAAACTATTAAACCAATAGATGTAAGTTTGGAAGAAAATGATAAAAACAAATCTTCCAACCACAAGATTGCATTCAGCCACTGAAAACCCAGGTTAGAAAAAGCCACATCATCCACTGCAAAGAGGACTTGGAAGCAGCATGTCACTACTTCCCACTGATCTTCCAGGTGGATCCCTGGGGCTAGCTGGTTCCAAGCACATTCCTTTCCCCACTGACAGACACTGTGTCCCTGAAGCCTTTCTTTCCTGTTCCTAGGCCAGGCTCTATTCCCCTGGTGCTCACCCTAGCTTGGCTGCAAATAAGCAGCTGTGCTGAGAGTACTCAGACTCCCTCCAGAAGGTATACGGCCATGTGCTCCACAAAATAATGGGGGCATATATCTCCAGCCCTCAGATTTGAGAGTAAGAGTGATGAATCAAACTGAAGGTGTCAACACATGGTTTGTTTCCACCAGAGGATTGTTTTCATCAACAGGAATTATTCATAAATAGTCCAGAAAGACACAGGAGTGGACTCAGCACCCAGGGTGCCTTTTCCTGGATGAAGCAGCAAGATACTTTCTAAGAAATGCTTGTAAGTAGGAGCCTTCTAGACATACACACTGGAGAACTGAGTCAGCCTGATTTTTGGCAGTTTTGTCTTAAGTTATTCCATCTTGGATAGAGTTGGTTAGTGCCTCCTAGAACTGGTCTCCTGCCTGCTGCCTTGTTCCAGGTATTTCCCAGGCCAGCTGGCAGAACTAGATCAAGCCCTTAGCAGAGCCAGTCAATTATACCGTTCATCATGTTTTGCAGGTCTGGGTTCTGCTGGGTTAGAAAGATTGGACATATCAGCTAGCATTTACTCTCATAGAAGCAACAGGGTCAGGAACCATTTTATAAATCTTAATTTACTTCTGAGATGCTTCAATTGAATGAGCAATCAATTTAACCAAGTACAATTCTTCCCTGGTTTAGGATCTGCATAGGATGGAACAACAAAAGCAGAAACCACAGCAAATCCTGGGCTGCTCAAATCTAAAAGCCCTCCACATGCTCTCTTAGACAGAGTAATAATACACTTCCAATATCTATGGAAACTCCAACTTTAAAACTTACTAGTGAGTCCCTCTGTCTTTTAAGTAAGTCCCTCTGCCTTACATAAAAAGAAAGATTATCAATGGGCATCATTGCGTATTATCTCCCCCACAATAACCCACCCACCAACATGCTCATATACAAGTACATCTGATACATCTGGCTACACACTACACCCAACAAGAAGACACTTCATACGACTGGTCAAGTTGACATTGAATATTTATGAAAATTGACTAAAAGCTAGGTCATAAAGCTAGCCAATTTGAAATCATTATATGAAATAACTGGTATCACACAGAACATATCATTTCACCCTAATGTACTTTAGTTATTAAAAAATATGTAACTAAAGGAAAAATTCAAAATACATTTCTAAACAAACTATCAACCAAAAAAAATAAATGGAAATTATAAACTATTTAGAAAATATTTAGAAAAATACCAGGATTATATAAATATTCTGTACCAAAATGGTAGGACACGGTTAAAGAGGTTCTTAAAGTTTAGTCTTAAATGCTTACATTAAAAAGAAAAGCTCAACTTAATGAAGTGATCATACAACCATAAGGAATTAGAAAAAAGAACAGCAAAATAAACTCAAGATGAGAGAAAATAATAAAAATAATAGCAGAAGTTAATGAAAAAGAAAATAATCATATAATGAAGAAGATCAACAGAGGTCAGAAAAGTAATAAAATATACAAATCTCTGGAGAAAATAATCAAGGGGAAAAAAGAGGCATTTTAAAAAATTTTAATCAGGAATGAAAAGGGGCAAAGCTATAATTGCTACAGAGATTAAACAGATAAGATGTTATGAATGAGTTTGTGTCTATAAACATGAAAACTTAGATTAAATAAACAGATATATACAGCTTAACAAGAGTCCTATAAGCTTTAAAGAAATTGAATCAGTAGTTCAAAATAGTCCCATTACACACACACACACACACACACACACACACACACACACACTGGATCCAGACAGATTTCTAGGAAATTCTACTAAATGTTTGAGCATTGGGAAATTCTAATCTTATACAAACTATTTCACACAATGGGAAAAAAATCATTTGTGATATAACTTTGCCTTCAAAACCTGATGAGGATATTATAAGCAAAGAAAAATATAGGCCAGTCTCACTAATGAATGAATACAGATTCAAAACCTCTAAAAAATAAACATTTTTATAAAACAAATCAGACAGTGGATAAAAAGATAATTTGTTATGACCAAGTTGGTGTTTCCTAAGAAACCTAGATTGGTTTATCATGAGAAGATCAATTAAAGTAACTCACCATGTTAACATGTTAAGGTGAAAAAATATTGTATCTTAACAGAAGTAGGAAAAACTGGATAAAATTTTACATCCATCTGTGATGTAAAAAACTAAAAGCAACAACCTCCTTAGCAAACTGGGAATAGAAGGCACTTAGCCCAATAAAGGGCATTTCAAAAAACCCACAGAAACATTATATCTAACAATGAAACTCTGAGAGCATCTTCTGTAAGATCAGGTTCAATATAAGGATGCCTGTCTTCATCAATCTTATTCTACATTGTTCTAGAGGACCTTGCATAGTAAATCAAGAAAAAGAAATAAAAGCTAAAGGACTAGAAAAAAAAGAAACAAAAACCTTCATTATTTTACAGATATGATCACTTACATAGAAAGTCTCAAAAAACAAAGCTTAACACATAAGGGTTATTTAATAAATGTTTGTTGAGAAAAATAAGCAATAAAATAGTTGTGAGGATTAAGTGAGATCACCTATGTTGACTATTTGGCACATAGTAGGAACTTAGTTACTACTAATTTCCTTTCCCTTAAAGTTTACTTTTAGGTATCTATGTCACGAGGGAAAAGGATTTTTAAAAAGTAAAAATTTCAACCCGATGTTCATAGCAGCATTATTTACAATTGCCAAGATATGGAAGCAATCTAAGTATCCATCAACAGATGAATGGATAAAGAAGTGTGTGTGTGTGTGTGGTGTGTGTGCACGCGCGCATGCAATGGAATACTACTCAGCCATAAAATAGAAGAAAATTTTGCCATTTGCAACAACATGGATGAATTTGGAGGGTATTATGCTAAGTGAAATAAGTCAGGCAGAGAGAGACAAATAATGTATGATATCACTTATATGCAGAATCTAAAAAATACAACAAACTAGTGAATATAACAAAAAAGAAGCAGACACAGATATAGAGAATAAACTAGTGGTTACCAGTGGGGAGAGAGAAGGGTAGGAGATTAAGAGGTACAAACTGTTATGTATAAAATAAACTATAAGGATATATTATACAGCACAGGGAATATAGCCAAAATTCTATAATAACTATAAATGGAGTATAACCTTTAAAAATTACAAATCACTATATTGTCCAACTATAACTTATAATATTGTACATCAACTATACTTCAATAAAAAAATGTTTAAATCTTCAATAAAGTATTAGCAAGCGAAAAATAAAAAGTAAAAATTTAAATTAGTAAAAGGATGTTAATTAACTATACTTCAATTTTTAAAATGGCTAAAATGTTTAAAAAAAAGAAGGATGTTAGATTCAAAATCAATATACAAAAGTAAATTGCATTTCTAGAGACCCACAACAATTGGCTAAAATTGTAAAGTTTTTTAAAGATACAATTTAAAATAGCAATAAACATTTAAAAATACCTAGTTTAAGATAAGGAAGGTGTAAGTCTTCTAAAGAGAAAACTAAAAAACTTTATTAGAAGATATTAAAAAACAAATAAATAACTAGGAAGATCTATCATATTATTGGGTGGAAAGACTGAACATCATAAAGCATATCATAATTCTCTCCATAATTGATCTACAATGTCAGTGCAATTCAAGTAAAATTTCTATCAGACTGTGTATTATGTGCATGTGAAACTCAACAAGATGATTCTAAAATTTACATGAAATAAAGGGCCAACAAAAGCCAAGACACTCCTGAAGAGCAAAATGTGGGGTGGGATTGGGAGCTCCCCCCTCCTAGATACAAAGATTTACTGTAAGTTATGGAAATTAAATCAGTGTGATACTGGTACAGGCATAGACTAATAGATCAAAAGAAGAATAGAGAGTCTAGTAACAAACCCATGCTACTATGGAAAATGGAAAACTACTTATATATGGAAATGACACTATGTCAATTGTTTACCCAAAAAGAAAAAAAAAAGTTGTATCCCTATTCTAACACAAAAATGAACTGCATTAGATTAAATACTTCATATGGAATACCAAATTATAAAATTTTCTAAAGATGATATAGAATGCTTTTTTTTTTTTTTTTTTTTTTTTTTTTTTTGCTGATTTATTTGGTTGCACCAGGTCTTAGTTGCAGCAGGCAGGCTCCTTAGTTGCAGAAGGGTCTTAGTTGTGGCAGGCGGTCTCCTTAGTTGCAGAATGCATGTGGGATCTAGTTCCCTGACCAGGGATCAAACCCACATCCCCTGCACTGGAAGGCAGGTTCTTAACCACCGTGCCACCAGGGAAGTCCCTAGAATGCTTTTCTTTATAACCTTTTATTTCTTAAAATTAAAAAAAAGGAGCAAATAATGCAAAATTTAATGAGAAGATTGATAAATTAAATTGCATTAAAATTAAGAACTTGAGCTCATGATTAAAAATGAAATGCAAGCAATAGAGAAGAAGATGTTTGAAATATATATAACCAGTAAGGGGTGTTAGAAAGATACATGCATATATTTTAAGAACTCCTACAAATCAGTAAGAAAAAGGTATACTAAGAATGTGGAGCAACAGAAACCAACACATCACTAGAAGGAGTGTAACTGGTCAGCCCTACTTTGGGAAAGAGTTTGTCATTAACAGTAATTTTGACATGTGCATAAAATATGACCCCCCAAATTCTATTTCTATATATATGCTCCAAAGAAACCCTCACCCAAGTATATTAGTTGCCTATTGCTGCCTTAGCAAATTAACACAAATTTAGTGGCTTAAAACAGCACAAATTTATTCTCTTACAGTTCAGGAGGTCAGAGGTCCTAAAAATCAAGGTCGGTAGGGCTGCATTCCTTCTGGAGGCTCTAGGGGAGAATTCAGTCCCTTGCCTTTTCTAGCTTCTGTAGGCTGACTGCATTCCTTGGTTCATGGACCAATTCTCCATCTTCAACTGAATTTCAAAGCAGTGCAGCATCTTCCAAACTCTGGCCCTCCTGCCTCCCTATTGTAAGGACCCTTGTTACTACACTGAACCCACCCAGATAATTCAGAATAATCTCTCCACATCAAGATCCTTAGCTGAATCACCTCTTCAAATTCCCTCTTGTCTTATGAGGTAAGATATTCACAGATTCTGAAGTTTACGATGTGTACATCTTTGAGAAGCCATTACTCAACATACCACAAAAGTAAACCAGGAGACATGTACAAAATGCTTATAGCAGCATTATTTGTAACAGCAAAAACAACAGCAACAACAAACCCTAGAAATAACTCAAAAGTCTATCGATGATAAAATGGATAAATTGTGATTTTTTTTTTTGCGGTATGTGGGCCTCTCACTGTTGTGGCCTCTCCCGTCATGGAGCACAGGCTCCGGACGCGCAGGCTCAGCGGCCATGGCTCACGGGTCCAGCCGCCCCGCGGCATGTGGGATCTTCCCGGACCAGGGCACGAACCCGTGTCCCCTGCATTGGCAGGCGGACTCCCAACCACTGCGCCACCAGGGAAGCCCTAAATTGTGATATATTTATTCAAAGAGATATTATACAGCAGTGGATAGTATTACTATGCATTTCAACATGAATTAATCTCAAAAACATAATGGTGGGCAGAAAAAGCAAGAAACAGAAGATTGTACATAGAATGATTCCATTTATACAAAGTTCAAAGACAGAGAAAATAAAATTGCATATCGTATAGGAAAACATACATAGGTGGCAAAGCCATAAAAACAAAAAAAGCAAGGGAATAGTTACAGGATGGTGATAACAGGGGTAGGGCTCAGGAGGGAGGACAGTAAAGTTGTGAAGGGGCAGCAGACAACTTCAAGGGTAATGGCAATGTTTTATGTTTTAACCTGGAGTAATCAGAAGGATGTCCAGTTTGTAATTATTCTTTACTCTGTACGTGTATATTTTCTCCCCTTTGGATATGTAATACATTTCATAATTTTCAATAAAGGCAATGGACAATACAATGAAAACTGAAGATCCAAAGCTCTTGTCATTGCCAATATGTTCAGCACGCGTTTTGCTTTTTCTTTAATTTGCAGGGGTACAAGGGGTATGCTTTAGCAACGTACATGAGCAGTTAACAACCCAGCTCTCACTGTGTTAATGGGAACTACACCTTTACTCCATTGAGTTATTGGTACTAAAATGGAATGTTTATTCAGAGAACTACACACCTCAATTTGTTTACTTTTCTTGTTCTTTTAGTGTGTTGACATTACCATATATTACAGATAATCTACTAAACAGAACTGCTTTCCTTCTCTACAGTTCTTTCCACATTGTTCTGTCCCAATTAACTTTTATGACTTTGATACTACTGATATGTAATTTTAAGTTAATAATCTAATCAACAAATACAGACTGATAGTAATAAGCAATCAGAATTTTTTCAACCTATGTCATTTCTCCAAAGAAATATTAACCTCTAACTGGATAAAACTTACAATGAGCTATCTTCACATGCAAAAAAAATTTTTTCAAAAGTGGCACAAGCCAATATTTAAGTCCACGTGGCAATAGTTCTCCAGTTTTTCCATAATACTTTGTATGACAGATGTCACTGTCAAGGTACCAAAGCACTTAATTCTGCTTTTGAACTACTATCTGTCCAGTTTATCTGCTCTATATCCTCTTCTCTAAGAAAAGACAAAATTTCAAGCATTATCTCCCTACATGTCACAATACAAATAGCTGTACCTGCCTGTGAATTCAAGGACTCCCTTGAACATAAGTTTCTTATAAGACCCATATTTATCATCTGACAAAAGCTTTACATGACCACACAAAAATAATTTTCCCACATAAGAAGTTTTTGCTTTCTTTTGAAAAAATTTTAAAGAAATGATATAAATATTACTATTATTTTTTTATGTTTCTATAGGGATCAGGGTGATGAGCATGCTTTCTTTTGTGAGCAAAGGGGACAATGGGTAGAGAGGGTAGTTTTCTTATAGAGGCTCAGCTGGCTTCACATATCACATAAATATGCAATAATTCTGAAGATACATAGAATTAAATAAAATCTACACTAGTTATATGTTTTATCTATTTTATATTATAAAAGGTGTAACAGAAATTTCTACAAATGCAATTTTAAAAAGTGGCTAATCAAAATTAACAACTTGTATGCATATTAGAAGATATTAAAGTACAGGTTATCAGTTTTAGATGATATATCTTCCACTCTCCACAGTGGGCCTCAGTATGTGATTTTGTTAAGTAATATTCAGAATATAAAAATGATTTTAAAATCCTAAAATTATATAAGATATTCTGCTATGAAGTCTCTAAAGTTATTATTATGTCACATAGAAGTTTTTAAAAAACAACAGTTAGAGCAAGAAGACTGTAACCAAGCAAGACATAGCTTCTTCCTGCAAAACTGCTCTATATCAACCTCATACTAAATCACTGGAGCAGGCAACTAGGGGTAAAAATATCCAAACAATTCACCAAGATTGGACTCCAGAGCTTCCAAGCAGTCATAACACCAATCTCTATTTTAATGTTCAGGGTACCAAGAAAATATACCTAAAACACTTTAACGGCTTTGCTCTTGTCAACTGGGAAGAATACCATCGGAGTTGCATGGTAGAGATTTTACATATACAGAACCTGAGGCAAAAAGCAGTTAAGCAATGCACCCAAGGCCACGGGCAATAAGTGACTGAGCCTGGATACTAACAGACGACTGCTTAATTTTCCGAATCCACACTGTGTACTCAGATTTTATATGGCACGTGGTCTGAATCTTAATTAGAAAAACTTGAACCAACTTTGGTCCAGATCCACAGCAGCTAGCAAAGACAGCTGGAATAAAATTTTCTCTGTTGTTTTTTGTCTTATGCTCCTAAATTTAGTCTCAATAGAGGTCTTAAGGCCCTTAATAATTCATCCTGATTGATTCCATTGTAGGACATAGAGTGACATACTGAGGAACAGAAACCTGCTTAATCTCCTTGACCTGTCATCTCCAACAATCCACCCAAGGTCGCCCTTAGCATTTGATACCATCTTTTCAGATTGGCCTCTTGCATGAAATAGGATCATGACAGCTTGTAAATTTCCTAGCCACAAATTCCTTAAATTCAACTGAGATAAAAGCAGATGAGAAATAATTCTTATAACTCATATTTTTGCAAGTAACTGGCTTAGAGGTGTACTTGCTGCAGTAATAATCCGAGACAATACCATCTCCTTAAAGCCATCATGAGAAGGAATTACCACAATTAAAATAATCTTCCATGGGTTGATCATGCAAAAATCAATACATCTTGGCCAACGTTTCTTAATAAATTCCCAAGGAAAGGTAAGTGCTTCTGATGGGTCATGACAGGAAGCCTGAGCTCTATTCCTGTCTCCTCTAACAGTCAACTGAGGGCTCAGGACACTGGCTCCGGATCAGTATGTGGTACAGCAGAAGCCTTGGTTAGGTGTAGGGATGGGTATCATGTGCTTTTGAGAGGTCAAAAGGTGGAAAAGGGTGGCGAACAGAGGTAGCATTTGAAAAAAAGGCCAAATCAGAAAAGTGAGAGGCGCTTGTAAAAAGCAGTCAATCAGGAATTCCCTGGCAGTCCAGTGATTAGGACTCTGCGCTTTCACTGCCGAGGTCATGGGTTCGATCCCTGGTCAGGGAACTAGGATCCCACAAGCCCTGCGGAACGGCCAAATAAATAAACGACAAACATTAAAAAAAAAAAAAAAGCAATCAGAGGGGCAATTAAGAGAGGAACAATCTAGGTACACTGTATCAAGAAGAAGACTGGGACACTCACAGCATTTGGTGGGAGGCACAGAATGGTGGAAAGCAACTCCTGAAACAAATTCCTGTGATGAGAAACTGGGATACTGCTCCCCTTGGGCGTGGGTGGTGAGTAGCATCTTAAAGATGCTGGAAAAAAAGATTTTATAGTTTTTTTTTTTCTTTTACAGTATAAGGATGAATTATAAGCCTTTAGACATAGATTCTAATGTATTGTCATAGAGACAATTTCTGGTTGTGGTTCGTGCAATGTGGCCTTACACTATTACAATCATACCTGGCTGATATTAGGTACTCAGTGCGCATTTGTGAAGTGGAATTTAAGGAATGGCATGCTTTTTGATAAGAACCAATGCTATTTTCCTCACAGACAGTATCTGTCATGGGCAGATGATTCACATTGATGCCTTATAAATAGCATGAATTCCTTAGGAAATTTCTCCACAACCCCTCCCTTCACACTAAATTCAAGATATTAGCCAAATCCTGCAGTGCTAAGTATATATATAAATCAAGTCAGGATTTTACTGACACTAAACTTGAAGAGAGAACAGTAACACAATCTGGCTTTGCAGCAGCAGGCAGTCCATGACTCTGACTTTCAACCTTGGCCTTCTAAGTCATCAGACAAGCATACAGTAGACAGTGTCATACCAATTACTCCAGCACTGCATGTGCTAGGTTAGCCTTTAACAGAGGTACTAAATGAGCCTTGCGATCTGTTTAAATTGTAAAGGAATTGAGGTAATAATGGAACTAAGCGATTCTTCAGATAATAAGAATGATGGCTATCATTTACCAAGAGCCTACCATGGACCCAGTATCTGGGCCAGGTGTTTTACATTCATATAATATTCACAACAGCCATGCAAAGTGAATATGACTGGCCCCATTATACACACAAGGAACCTGAGGCGAAAAGGTAACTAACTTACATCATGTAAGTAATTTACCAATAACTGTGCTAGAGTGTGAATAACTCAGAGATGCTTGAGTCTAAGGCTTGGGCATTTTTTTACCATACTATGTTACTTTGAAGAGTTAGCCATTTGTGCTCCGGGCCACTGCCCATGTTGTTAAATGCAGCTCCAAAACCATAAAGAGATCTGTCAGTGGTAATAAACAATAGTTTACGTTCAATTTAATGTACTAGAACAGAGTCAGAAGTTAATACTGTTTGTCATTCTTCTTGCTGGCCAGCTCAACACCACGGTCACATTTTTTTCTAGTCTATAATTAAATATATTAGCAAAGGTTGACTTCCGTAGAAGGAAAACACAGAAGAATCAAGTAAGCCTCCCAAAAGCTTGAAGCTCGTTTCATGAAGAGTAGGCACACCACGAATTGCAAATATCTTTCCCCAGGTGCAGCCCATTTCACAGAAAAGATGAAATGACCAAAGAAAGTGAAGATAGAATCCCAATTTGATTTTATTTTCCAAAAACAGAAGGATGATATGCAAGTACAATGTGTGATTTCCTCATATATTCCCCTGAGTTAAACCTCTCATGATCACGGTCATATAGGAAGCTCTTGGGAAATGTGAAAAACGCTGGATGTGATGACAGAAGTCCTAAATTCCCTATCCCAGCTCTGCTACTGTTTAGCTCCAAAATTCTGGTCCATTTAATTTTTCTAAGCCTCAGTTTCTTCACTTTTTTAAATGAGGATAATGATTCCTACCTTTCACAGCAGTAAGGATGAATTGAGATAGTGTAGGTTGAAGCATTTTATAAATCATCAAGTTCCACACAAATATACCACCACATTCAGAATACAGAACAGGAATCAGACTAGAAGCATTAGGAACTCTCCAATTCCCAAGTTCTGTCCCCACAAGGCTTGACTTACTTCCTGTCTTGAGTTCTGTGATATTTCCCTATATGTTATTTCTGGGATGTTATCCCTCACCCCACTTATTATTTCTGATTGCTTCAGTGGGTGTCTGTCCCCAGCAATCAAACAAACCCATGACTAAAGCAACAAATGCCCCCAAAGGACTTCCCCTCTAGCCAAACAGGAAAAAGCTGATGAACCAATAAATCACTGTTATGGCTATTAACTCCAATGCCTTACTTACAGTTCACCTATAGTTTCCAAAAAGTTTCACAGCAATTTATTCTAGGATAATTGGCTTGCTTATATACTCCAGAGCTCCAGATCTTTTCTTGGAAACAGGTGTACATCTCTTACTTTACAATGGATATATGCAATTATAAGATCTTCAGAGAATAATTCTATCTCTGCCTTAAAAATTATCAATATCTCTCAAATATCACAGGAAATCTGTTAACAATTTCCTCCAGTTAAATCCTAATGATGTAAACAGATTTTCTTGGTAAGTTTAGGTACTAAGCAGTTGTGATGTTTTTCAAACCTTTCATCTTTAAAGGAACTATCCATGTTGTACACTCACAACCCAGCTTCCAGAAATATCAACTGTGTAGTCCATGTCAAAGTTGTCTCACAACTTTGGTAAAGGGCATTATGAAAAGATGTTGAATAGCTCATTACTCATTGTTTACACACCACAACAGAGGCTGCAGGTAGTGGTTCTCAAGAACACAAATTGTGGCCCCAAACATTCTGGGATCAAACCCTGGCTCTCCAACTTATTAGCAGTGTGATCGTGGGGAGGTTGCTTAACCTCTCTGTACCTCAGTTACTTCAACTGTGCAAGATTGATAATAGACCTACCTTACAAAATTGTTGGGTGAACTATGTAAAGTGCTTAAGACAATACCTGGCAAACAGTAAGTGTCTTATAAATGTTAGCCCTTACTACTTTTATTACTTTGCCTTCACAGGCATTAATGGGTTATACTGCATGCAGTGAAGTTTCCTGAGTCATCGTGTCCCAAACTCTCCAAACATGATACAATTCCTGCGATCTTTGCTTGTAAATAATCAACAACTCCTCATGTCAATGGATGTAAATTGCTAACACACCTTCTGAAAGGCATTCTAATAGATTTTTGAACTTCCTATTCTGTCAAGGAGCCGTCTTCTTTCATGGGCAGGACTATTACAACCTTGAATACCTGAACAAGACATGAGTATAATCCTTAATATCTCCCATAGTAGTAAAAGTGTGCAGTCTTGACAAAGTTAGACAACCTGGGCTTGGATCCTGGCTCTGCCATTTACTAGCTTTGTAAACCTTGGCAACTTACTAAACCTCCCAAAATCCAGTTTCTTCACATGTAAAATGTGGAAAGTAATGATACCTATCTCACAGAGCTTTGTGAGGATTAAATAAGATAACTAAATCTTAGCATAGTGCCTAGAATATAGCATATTAATTTTTCTTTGGTTTGCTCAGTCCAGTTGAAAATGAGTTCTTTGCCTGTGTGTTAATTGAAAAATTCTATTAGCAGTTGGTACTTTAAGGACTATAAAATGTAAGGATGAAGTTTTACTAGCAGAAGTCTCTTCTTGTGCCATTATCTTGTGTCAGGTTTACTCCACATGAAGAGGCATTTTTGGAAGATTTTATTATAAACCTTACAGTATAATCCTGGAGAATTTGTCTAACAAATATATAGAAATATGTTGAAAAGGTGATTGACCTCTGAAAAGAATCATCAATGCTTTCTTTCTACTTAAATTTCTTGTTTGTTTTCATAATGTAAGAATTGGGGTCAGAACTTCAGAATGATAAAGTCATAAAGTTAGAAGGTTAGAGGATGTCTAGAGGAAGGCTCTTAACTGCCCCCATTGAAGTCAGGCAGACATGACTTAAACATGGTTTGTCTTTGGCAAAGCTGAACTAGTCTGGTCGTCGTTGGTTCCTTGGTAGCTTTTCTTTACTCTTCTCAGTCCTTGAACCTATCCTGGTCCCATTATTGTTCTTACCAAGTGGTCAATTCATTTCTGTTCATGTTAACTGCTAATTAACTTGTTCACAGCTGATGGGTTCTCAGAGATGTTTGGAGATTCTTACAGTTGGAAAAACCAGAAATACTGAGGGAAATTAAGCTATGATAGTAGAATTATAGGTTGTGAAGTTGTTAGTTTGGGGGAAAGATCATTGCCTGATATTTTTTACCCACTGTTCCTCTGTCTAGGGCCTATCTTGTTCCTGTGGACTCATTAATGTCCTTAGATTGGAATAATTATGCAGAAAAACTTTCTTTGATTTCTGATTTGGAGATGAAGAGACTCAGATCCTATTACAAAATAGTTGGCTATCTCCTCTATTGCAGTTAATGGGAAGACCCAGAATGCAATCCTGAACCCAAATCATTTCTTTCCTAAAGATATCACCCAGTGACAATACCAAGGAATGGCTTATCTCCAGCCTTCCCAAAGATATGTAAAGATAATGTGTAGCTATACAAATAGAGCTTTATTACAAGTCCCCTAGACTATATTGACAGCCAGGTGGCAGTCCTGAGCCCCTCCTGTAACATTCTGGAGCAGCCACTGGTAACACTATGAGTGGCTCAGACATGAGTCTTATTTAAAACTAAGCATGCCTTGTTACAAAACTGTTAATTTTACAACTCATACCCAGTATTGTTTTGTTAGGTTTCTGCTCTTCGATTCCATAATTAAGATTAAATTTTAGAGCTTGAAGACTCTCAGAAATCATTTTCCCAGCTCTCTCATGTTACATATGAAGGTTCTGAGGTGCACAGAGAGCAGGGCATCTGCCCAAGTTCCCAAGGGTGATGAGTGCAGGGCAGCCCAGATCTGTGTCCCTCTCCTGCTCATAGGTCTTCTATGGCTCTTTGCCTTCAAAGTGAAGGTAACTAGGATAACAAGTCTCTCGAAAAATCTGGTCCCACTTTCCTATCCATTGCTTGGGCTCCTTGTTGCCTCATAAACATTCTCTGTGGGAAATGGCTAAGAGTGGAATTAGACCCATTATGAGGCAGATTCAATCATCTAGGTGAAAGAAAATGGGGACTTGGAGTGGAGTTGTGGCAGTAGAGATGGAGAAAAATGGATGGACTTGAGATCTGTTTTAAAGACTGAATCAAAAGGACTTTCTGATAGATTGAGTATGGTGGGTGAATAAAGGAAGGAATCAAAGATGACAGCTAGGTTTCTGGCTTGGGTAACTGAGGATAAGGAAGATAAGATAGGGACAGGAGAATGTTGCAGGTCAAGGTGGTGAAGGACAGAGTGCTCTCAGTGTTTCAGATATGACAATCTATTTGAGAGATGGCATGGCATATGTGAGAGGAGGAACAACTCTTTCCTCCTTCTTTGGATTTCATGAGGAGAGATCTCCCTTAAGCTCGCCAGCCTTTGTACCGTCTCCTTGCTCCTCCCCAAGGAGGTAGGGTGAGTTACCTTATTAGGGTACTAGGGAGACTAATTGGGCATGCATCGCCAACCCCTTCTTCCTCTTAATCTTCTGCCCACAGGAAGCATGCCTCTGCTCTGTTCCTCAGTGCTGTACGTTTCAAAGGGATGGGCCTCTCTTGTGGGGAGGACTGTAGGCATCCAGCTTTTTCTATATCTGGGAGTGTAGGGCTATTTAATTTTGGAGGTATTATAAGCTCATACTCCAGCATCTGCTTAGTAAATTGTAAATGTGATATTTTGGTGTCCCATTTCTTCTTTTGTCTTATTTCTCATCTACGTCAGATCAGGGTAGGAAAGAGAGATGTTGTTTACTGGGTCTTCTCAAAGCCAAGAGTAGAAGAAACAGTGATAGAGGAATAGAGAATCCTAAGTCTAACACTTATGGCCATGTGGTCTCCGGAAAAGGCCTCAGTGCTTGTTTCCTAATCTAAAAAAGGGAGAAGATAACATGCACTCCCCACCTTCTCATCAGATTATTATGAAGACCACATGAGATAATCCTGAAAAAATACCAGGCTCAAATTAATATTCAAATATAGGAAACATTACTTTTAGTTCCAAATGCACTGAGTAAGGAACTTAAAGATGGAATTTCTGCAAAGAGAACACCAGACAATGGACAAATTAATATTTCTCTTATAATAATAATTATTATAGATATTATATATGTCTCCTTAGGCAAACAGTGGTTTATCAAAGGTGACAGGCATGGAGGAAAAGAAAGGAAAAAAAAGTAGTCTAATGCTCATTTAGTCCAATTTTCCTATTTCAAATATTGAAAAACTGCCCTGTTCTTTAGCTTTGTACATTTATACAGAATTTGAGAATTGGAAACACATTCTAATGAATGGCTTCCTTTATCAAGGATGGCAAAAAAATTTTCTTTCATAAAGCTGGAATGACAATTTAAAAAAAAACACTTCCACACACAAGCCAGGTATTACGTTCTGCTAGAAAGGAGGGAGCAAGATACAGATGTTAAGGTTCAATGTGGTTTTCAGTCAAGAGAAAACATCAACTCTAGGAAACAGAGTTACACAGCTTATAAAGTTTGGTGGACCTTCCCTGTGATGGATTGTCACAGAAGGGCAGCAGCAAGTCCTGTGGCTAAATTTTACAAATGATTAAGCAAGTTTCAGAGTGTTAGTACATTGGGGGAGAAGCAATATAATAACAGAGGTGATTAAATCCCACATGCTTCCTAGTGGATTCAGGAGGATGGAAAATATTTCTTTTCTGCCTACAAAAGGAAAAGGAAAAAAAGAAAAAAAAATACCCTGAAGAGGACATTCACCAGCAGGAACTTTAGGTTAACAGAGGCAAAACCTCAAATAATCAATCAGCCTGAGAACTGCTGGCATGGTAACTTCTGTGTCACTGTTGCTAAGAATTCCTGGTGGATACTAGGCTAAGAGAAATACCAAAGAAATAATATTTATCATTGTTCTCACTTTAATAAAAGCCTGGATATTGTATACCAAGTGTTTAAATACCAATTTCCCTGTCACTTGTTCTACTTAGAATGTACAATACTTCAGGGGCAAGGTCTTTTTCACATTGCAAGGCATTCACCTACAGGAACTAAATTACAACCATGGGCCACATGGGTTAACAGTTTGAAATGTAATTAAAATTTGTGTGTTTTAAAAGAAAGACAAATATTCCATGTACCCAATTTTAAAATTTAAAAGAGAGATACTAATCACGGGCCACATGGACGTAAAAAAGAAACTCAATTGTTTTCTGAGGTAGGTCTACAAGATTTTAAACTTTCATTTGGAAATTATAACTAAAACTTATTTTCATGTTATATCTGCTTTATGTTCAAGTCAGTAATATCATAGAAGGCAAGAAGAAGACATGGAAAAGAGAAGAAAGAATAAGGAAAAAGAGAGATAGCCAATTTGAAGGATGGCTGGGGGAGAATAGGATAGGGAGGGGGAAAAGAGAGGGAAATTTGGGAGGCACAAAGGGAAGCAGTTACAAAAAAGGAAGACAGGTGCGGAATATCAGAAAAGAGGAAATGGAAAGCATAAGACAAAGAAATGAGAGAGGAAAGGAAAAAAGAGGAAGACAGAGGAAAAGGAAAGAGGTTGGGGCAAGCCAGTGGTTCAGAAGATTCTGAACTATGTTAGGTAAATGCACTTGTTGACAGTATCATTCCATTGAACTTTGAAGTGGTAACAATTGTGATAACTGTCTGTGGGAATGTCATTTAACAGTTTAACACAATTGGTCACAGATGACTTTTGAAGAATTACATACTTCTCAAAGGACTGAATCCTTTCTAAGGTAATGATAGATAATGCAAATTAAAATATCTAGAGTCCAAAAAAGAATCTGACAATCTTGGAGGATGCTTCCTGGAAATAAGCACAGACTAGAGAAACATAAATATTAATACTTCTGGTTCTTGGGGGAGAAATGTAAATGCTGGTAGTGGTAGTGCATTGCTTTCATCAAAGGCTTGGTGCTGGGCTCTTTACATGCATGAATTTGGTTTAAATTACCACTCCAGAAATCAGAGAGCTCCCAGTCTGACCTTTTATACTCTCCCTAGCGAATCACCTGCCTTGCCTAAAAGACATCACTATTGCCATTTAAATAAACATATGAAAAGTAGACAATATCCTCTTTGTTCCAACGCTGCCATTATTAACTACATAATCACTATTTTCTCAAAGCCCTGAGACTGCTGTCATAGTTGGTATCCTTTTTCTCTTTCACTTATCCTCCCAACTCTGCTAATTCCTCTTTTTTACTGATAATAGATGAAATGCTTGGTTCCTTGTGCCTTCATCTCTCTAACTTTCAGAGCCTGGACCACTAGAGCCCTGTACCTGACACTTGACCTGGGAACCCAACCCTTCCCTCTGCTTAGGACAATGAAAGGACCCTTGGCCTATAAGTAGCCTAGTTCAGCATTATTAGCTAAACCCCTGGTCTTAATCTGACCTGTAACCTGGTACTAGTACCTAGGCCACTTGCCCTTGTGACCAAATTCTCAATTACATTCCTTTTTCTCACTTATTTACACAACAAGTATCTGTTGAGTACCCAACTACTACGAGCTAGGCATTGGGCCACACACGGGGTGCTACAAAGCTAAGAAAGTCATAGCATCTGCCCTCAAGGAGCTCACAGCTTAATGGAGAGAAAGACAGGTGAGCCAAAATTGAAATTACCAAAAATTGAATAAATAGCAAGCGTCATATGGGCAAAGTGCTACAGAAGTAAGTGGGAAAAAAACTTTCATGGGGAGTTTGCCATCCTCATTGTTTATTCTTAAAGTCAAAGTATAGATGCCACCCCAAAATGGCTTTATGCATGAGCATCCAGTGTAGTCACAGTGCCCCATGTTGAGAAGACCCCTTCCTGTCCCGCCACTTGAAGTTTAAGTTGAATTTGTTTTGTAGGTTAAGTCAGATGGAACATGCTCCAGGGGCTCACACACCATCCAGCTACCTGATGGTTTCTCAGCCTCCCACTCCCTGCCTCAGCCCCATGACCTCTACTTCCTCTATCCAGGGCTGCAACAGGGTCTGGCTGACGGGTGATGTGATGGGGGCGGGTGCCCACATTCTGATGTTGCTCTCCATTCCCAGTGAGGTCACGGGCATGGATACTGGGAAGGTCAAGAGCCCTGAAATGTCTCAGGGTGAAACAACGTGCTGGCTGTCCCCACCAGGCTGATAGCATCTCGGTACGCTCAGTAAGCAACTCTGCCGTGGCCTGTCACCCAACCATGATCCAGGGACAGAGAGCATGTTCTGGCACAGAGACTGCAATCTGGTGGCTGGCCTGGGGAGACTGACTTCCCTGATCTCTGCCAAGACCCCAATTTTGATTTTTCTCTGGGTCCCACAAATTATGTAGGCAGGTTTGGCCCCACTCCTTGACCTTTTAACCCTCAGACCTTTGAGCTTAGAGGCAACAACCTCTTAGCAAACTTCCTGCCTGCAGAGTCCTATTCTTGAATCCATTCTCAACAACGTCAAATAAAACAGCAAGAATCTTCTCCCCCTTTTCCAAAGCCCAGCTGATTTTCCCTCTCAAATCTTGTTGTAGGCAATTAATCATGTACATGAATCCCAGCCTGTGAAAACCAGGGGGATCCACTAGAGGAGACAGCTCCCCACTTGAAGGTCCTGCACTTTGAGCTACATGAATTAGTTAGATGGGATCTGAGGCTGGGAGCCACTTTGGGACAAGGCTACACTACATTTTCCAGCCTTCCTGCAGTTAGGTATGGCTACCTGCCTGAGTTCTAGAGTCTAGAAAATCAATGAAATGGGAGCAGAAAATGATATGTGCCATTTCCAGACCTGACCCACAAAGTCCTCCTGCTTCATTTGTCCATTTCTTTCTCCCCTCATCTGCTGAAAAAATGTTGATGCTGAGGGCAACCTTGGAAGCCCCATCTTGAAGGTGTGAAGACCTAGGAAGGAAAGAATCCCTTCTTGGAGGAGAGCTACCCATCAGTCAGGAAGACTTTGCTGAGCTTAGGAAGAGTGAGAAATAAGCTTCTGTTGTGTTACCACTGTGCGCCACCGCGCTTAGGAGGTGTATCTATTAAAGCAACTACAGTTACTCTATTAATTCATATGTGGAAATTTCAGAAAAATAAATAGAAAACACAAAAGAGAAGAGAAAAATAAGCCCACCACTCTGAGATCACCTCTATTAATGTTTTGGCTTATCACCTTACAGCCTTTCCGCAGGCGCTATTGCAATTACTTTTCACTGAGTCTTCAAAAGGTAACAAACAGAATGTTAAACTTTTCATATATAATTTTATTTAACTCTGAGAACAACCTTTTAAGATAGGAATCAATATTCCCACTTTAGGATTGCAGAAACTAACAACTGGAGAAGTGAAATATGATATAACTTTTAGGTGGTAGAACTGGGAATTGAATCCAGTCTGCCTGATTGTAAACTCAACCCCTTATCTCATGCTTTTGTTGTTACTGTTAAGAAAACTGGGGTGCTACTGTTTTCTAAATATGCTTTGCTCACTTAATAGTTTGTGAGCAATTTCCTCTGATTAAATATTCCATTTTATATGTATCATAGTCTATTTATCCAACCCTCTAGTTGGATGTTTGGGTTGATATGTTTACACTATTATAAATAAGACTGTGGTGAGTATTCATATAGACAAATCTTTGCACATACCCATAAAAATTTCCTTAGGGCGATCTGGAATTGCTACATCAAAAGTTGTAAATATTCCTAAGGCAGTACATGATTATCGCCAAATTGTTCTACATCAGCGGTTTCTAAAAAGGGGAGGAACTGCCCACAGAGGACAACTGACAGTGTCTGGAGACATTAATTGTCAGGACTGGCAGGCATCTAGTGAGCAGAGGCCAAGGATGCTGTTAAACATCCTTCTATGCACAGATCAACCCCCTTTCCCCCAACGAAGAATTATCCAGTCTAAAATGTCAATAGTGCCACTGTTGAGACACTTGAACTGACATAATGGTCCCATCAGTGTATGTTACTCTTGAGATGAAATAAAGGCTGTAATAAGGGCTCTTCTCTTCATTCAAATATAATTTAAAAAGAACCTACTATACGCCCTACATGCCAGATACTGTGGTAGGTGCACAGGTAGCAATCAAGGAGGAAGCTCATATCAACAGCCACAAGTAAAGAGAGGAGGTGACTTGGAAGTAAATTTTGGCTTCACTTGCTAGAGAGAAAGCACATCTATTTCATTTTATATTTTCATATCTTTCATATCATTTTCCATTAAATTATTTCCATATAATTCTGCATTAAATTATACAACCTCGCAAGGTTGCTACAAGAAGCAATTAATATTGTTATATTCCTATTGATACATACATGAATGCTTGATCCTGATTATTTTGAGGCAATATCTAAAGAATAAAATTGGCTGTTTCCATTTAGAGAAGAGCTAACACCTATCCTTCTCAAACTCTTCCAAAATATAGCAGAGGGAGGAACACTGCCAAACTCATTCCACGAGACCACCATCACTCTGACACCAAAACCAGACAAAGATGTCACAAAAAAAGAAAACTACAGGCCAATATCACTGATGAACATAGATGCAAAAATCCTCAACAAAATACTAGCCAACAAAATCCAACACATTAAAAGATCATACACCATGATCAAGTGGGGCTTTTCCCAGGAATGCAAGGATTCTTCAATATATGCAAACCAATCAATGGGATATACCATATTAACAAACTGAAGGAGAAAAACCATAAGATCATCTCAGCAGATGCAGAAAAAGCTTTTGACAAAATTCAACACCTATTTATGATAAAAACTCTCCAGAGTGTAGGCATAGAGGGAACCTACCTCAACATAATAAAGGCCCTATATGACAAACCCACAGCCAACATGGTTCTCAGTGGTCAAAAACTGAAACCATTTCCTCTAAGACCAGGAACAAGACATGGTTGCCCACTCTCACTGCTATTATTCAACATAGTTTTGGACGTTTTAGCTACAGCAATCAGAGAAGAAAAAGAAATAAAAGGAATCCAAATTGAAAAAAAAGAAGTAACAAAACTGTCATTGTTTGCAGATGACATGATACTATACATAGAGAATCCTAAAGATGCTACCAGAAAACTACTAGAGCTAATCAATGAATTTGGTAAAGTAGCAGGATATAAAATTAATGCACAGAAATCTCTTGCATTCCTATACACTAATGATGAAAAATCTGCAAGAGAAATTAAAGAAACACTCCCATTTACCATTGCAACAAAAAAAATAAAATACCTAGCAATAAACCTACCTAGGGAGACAAAAGACCTGTATGCAGAAAACTATAAGACACTGATGAAAGAAGTTAAAGATGATCCAAACAGATGGAGAGATATACCATATTCTTGGATTGGAAGAATCAACATTGTGAAAATGACTCTAATACCCAAAGCAATCTACAGATTCAATGCAATACCTACCAAACTACCAATGGCATTTTTCACAGAAGTAGAACAAAAAATTTCACAATTTGTATGGAAACAAAAAAGACCCTGAATCACCAAAGCAATCTTGAGAAAGAAACACGGAGCTGGAGCAATCAGGCTCCCTGACTTCCGACTATACTACAAAGCTACAGTAATCAAGACAGTATGGTACTGGCACAAAAATAGAAATATAGATCAATGCAACAGGAAAGAAAGCCCAGAGATAAACCCAGGCACGTATGGTCACCTTATCTTTGATAAAGGAGGCAAGAATATACAATGGAGAAAAGACAGCCTCTTCAATAAGTGGTGCTGAGAAAACTGGACAGCTACATGTAAAAGAATGAAATTAGAACACTCCCTAACATCATATACAAGAATAAACTCAAAATGGATTAAAGACCTAAATGTAAGGTCAGACACTATAAAGCTCTTAGAGGAAATCATAGGCAGAACACTCGATGACTTAAATCACAGCAACATCCTTTTTGACCCACCTCCTAGAGAAATGGAAATAAAAACAAAAATAAACAAATGGGACCTAATGAAACTTAAAAGCTTTTGCACAGCAAAGGAAACCATAAACAAGACGAAAAGACAACCCTCAGAATGGGAGAAAATATTTGCAAATGAAGCAACTGACAAAGGATTAATCTCCAAAATTTACAAGCAGCTCATGCAGCTCAAGATCAAAAAAAACCAAACAACCCAATCTAAAAATGGGCCAAAGACCTAAGCAGACATTTCTCCAAAGATGATATACAGAGTGCCCACAAACACATGAAAGGGTGCTCAACATCCCTAATCATTAGAGAAATTCAAATCTAAACTACAATGAGGTATCACCTCACAGCAGTATGAATGGCCATCATCAAAAAATTCACAAAATATAAATGCTCGATAGGGTGTGGAGAAAAGGAGCCCTCTTGCACTGTTCGTGGGAATGTAAATTGATACAGCCACTATGGAGAACAGTATTAGTTCTACAAATAGAACGATGATATGACCCAGCAATCCCACTACTGGGCATATACCCTGAGAAAAGCATAATTCAAAAAGAGTCATGTATCACATTGTTCATTGCAGCACTATTACAGTAGCCAGGACATGGAAGCAACCTAAGTGTCCATTGACAGATGAATGGATAAAGAAGATGTGGCACATATATACAATGGAATATTACTCAGCCATAAAAAGAAATGAAATTGAGTTATTTGTAGTGAGGTAGATGGACATAGAGTCTGTCATACAGAATGAAGTAAGTCAGAAAGAGAAAAACAAATACCGTATGCTAACACATATAAATGGAATCTAAAAAAAAAAAAAAGGTTCTGATAAACCTAGAGGCAGGACAGAAATAAAGATGCAGACGTAGAGAATGGACCTGAGGACACGGGGAGGGGGACGGGTAAGCTGGGACGAAATGAGAGAGCGGTCTTACATTTCTTACTTTACCCTTTTAAATATGCTTTCCAATTATCTCATTAGAATCAAATGATTAGATCCTTACAAAATACCATATGGGCTAGATGTGTCTGAACATATCATCCTTATGTTATAGCTGAAAAAACTAAGGCAGAATTGAGAATAGAGTCCAAGATTCCTGTTTCCAAGTCTAGAACATGTTCTCTTACACTCTGATGTCCTTTACAGTTTAACAAAGTGATTAGTGATCTAAGATTTTAATTCTCAAACAAATGGGCTTAATCAGGCATTGCAGGGAAGAGGTTCCATAAACTAGACCAATGTCACTTCTTCCCTGTAGGTGTCTTTGGCCCTCCTATAGGGTTTCTTCTGAGAAATAGGATGCCAGGAATAAACAAAACTATTTGGAGAGAATAAGACAGTCAAATACCACTACAGCATTTCTGAACTTGTTTTCGATAGATTTCAATCACTATGCTCTATAGACTGATGAAATTTAGTGTTCAGTGAAGGATATTACTACCCGACTTGGGCTTCCTATACTTACATCCCTGGTGAGTAAACTAATATCCCTGGTGACTCTGGATAGTCCCCATTTGTCTCTCCAGATGCACTTGCCACCTTTCACTGCCCTGTTCTGTGCCAGAAGGCTGACTCCTATGACCTACTGCACCAGGGCTCCCTTTGCCCTCTTGGCCTCAAGCAAGGCTGGGTTCAACCAATGAGTGGCGCTGGCAGGAGATAGAGGGTGTGAGGAGGGTAATGTTTCCCCGGCTCTCTCTCGTCCAGGTCATGGTTTGCCAGTGTCTGAGTTCCTCTCTCCCAGGGCCACAGCTCTGGCTCTCCCACTGCTGTAACTCTCTCTCAGAACCTCTGAGAGAGAGGCTCTGGTAGTTGCACTCTCCTCTTCAGATCTAGGAGTGGCAGTTAATTTCTACATAGCAAGACTAGCTATACTGTTTACCCTTAAATACCTTATTATTTCTTCTGGGAGGTGGGCTGAGGACGAGGTGTAGCCAACAGCCAAATCTGATTACTATAAGGATCAGAAAGGATAGAGATGCTCTCACTTGGACATGCTCAATGCATATCTAATAACTACATCTTGGAAAGAGTAGGATGTAAAGGCAACCATCTCAGAAGTTAAAAGTTTTATGAGACTTTTTGGGTGTATATGAAACATAAGATATGTAATCAATAAACCTGAAAATTCAATTTTCCTGAAAGGTTGGTCAATATAATAATAGGACTTCATAAGCCCATTATAAATAAGTATAAGGTTGGTCAATATAATCTCCCATATCTGAAAATATTTTCAAAGAAAAAATCCTAACATCTTCAAGGCCTAATGCTGGAAGGGGTTTTACCTTCAGTAAGTTATACTGTATGAATGAAGCAGTCATGAGAAAACTAGAAATTTTAGTTAGCTGGAACAGTCATGCTTCATCCAATGCTTTTGCCTAGAAGAAGCTGGCAGTGGGCTGTTGCTAGTTGTTACCATTTGGTCAGCGACAGCCTACTTCCTCTATAATATGGTCTCCACATGAAATGGAGTAAAAGAAAAAAACAAACAGGAAAACAATGGAAGGGATGAGGAGATGAGGGTCCAGCAATTAACATAAAGATCAATTAATGCAGGGCTTCCCTGGTGGCACAGTGGTTGAGAATCCGCCTGCCAATGCAGGGTACGCGGGTTTGAGCCCTGGTCTGGGAAGATCCCACATGCCGTGGAGCAACTAAGCCCGTGCGCTACAACTACTGAAGCCTGCGCATCTAGAGCCCGTGCTCCGCAACAAGAGAAGCCACCACAATGAGAAGCCTGCGCACTGCAACAAAGAGTAGTCCCCGCTCACCACAACAAGAGAAAGCCAGCGTGCAGCAACAAAGACCCAACGCAGCCAAAAATAAATAAATAAAATAAATTTTTAAAAGAAAGATCAATTAATGCAGAAAAGCAGTTCAGATAATTCACCAGTTATCCGGGCTTTATAAGTTCTATTTTTAAAAATTTATAAAATAACGTCCAAATAATTAAAAGATGTGTTCATGAAATGAATTTCCTGGTTTAACTGTCTATATTAGCTGAACAATATTAGCTATATTGGCTGAATAGGCTGAAATTTCTGCTTAGAGGTGGTTGAACTGACCACATAAGGAGGTATCAGTGGTAATTTTACTCAATTGAATAGAAAACCTTGCATTAAGCCCTATAGTGCAGTGAAAAATGAGAAGTCATGACCTTGAGTTCACAGTCAAGTAGTCATTTATATACCCAAATACTTATAATATTAAGAAAATAGAAAGGAGTATATTTAAAGCATTACAGAAGTTCAAAAGAGGGAGAGATTATATCCAGTTTACGTGGGATGTGGCGAGGATCACCAAGAGTTTCATGAAGATGGGCTTTAAGGGATGAGAGGATTTAAACTGGCGGAGAAAAGGAGAAAGCAAAGGGACAGACCTGAATGTACACCCAACAGTTAATGGTCAGCAGAGGTCACAACAAGAGTGGCCAGGCATGAAGGTTCTGCAATCCGAAGACCTCAGCTTGAATCCCAGCTCCCTCACTTACCAGCTGAGTGACTTTGAGCAAATTACTTAACCTCCCAAGCCTTAGTTTCTCCTTCTGTAAAATGGGGGTGGGAATAAGCTACCTATGGGGACTGTTGAGAGGATTAAAAGAGGCAATGCTTGCTGAAGAGCTAATTCCAGGCTCGTAGTTAGTGCTCCATAAATAGAGTTATTGTTAATCAACAGTGGAGCTTCCACTTCCCTTCTATCATGTTTACATTTTTTAAAACTTGATACCCTAAAGAGGTATCTCAAAGGTTCCTCATTTTTTTCACTCAGGTGAAAAAGATCTTTTGAATTAAACTTGCAACAGCCTAAAGCTATGTTTTAGGAAAGAAAACAGAATTTATCATTAATATGTGAAACCACTGTTCAGCCGCTGAAACAACCAATTAATAAGAAACTCTTGGAATTATAGAAAATACACATTTTTTATGCCAGGAAAACATCTTTACTATTTTAATCCTAAAAATAAATAAATAAACAAATAAATTTAGCCTGAATGCCTGTGAATGATCGGAAACCAAAGTTTCTCCTAAAATATTAGAAATCCAACCCACTCTTTTATGACTAAACTGTTTCTGTGATTCAAATTCCACTTTCCAAAAGAATGTGGTTAAATGCAAACTACCCTTAAAATAAGTGACTAAAGTAGCAAGTAGTGGACCTCAAGGATCTTGTTGACTTTCCATAAAACAACTCAAAGCTATTTCAGAGGAAAGCTTCATATGACTCTTCAACACTATACGAAACATGAAACACTAACTTCCAAATTAAGCCAGTCATGTAAATAAATGGGTGACCCAAACCTCAGGAACCAAAATAAATTGGTCAGATTAGTAAACATTTAGATTATGGGCTGGGAAAAAATTAAGTTAACCTTAAATTACCTCCCCATGATTCTGTAGGAACTGTACTTTTCTATAATCTATCCCCATGTTCAAAGCAGCAAATGCAATTTGTCACTGTGTTTCTTATGATCATGTGTCTGTCAGGAAGACGGGCTGAAACAGCAAATGTTTCCTGCTTCAAACACAAAATCAATTCAGGTTCTGGACTAGTGAACATGGTTGTGGGCTTGAGGGAATTTTTAAAACACTATGTGCAAAGTTGAAATGAGATTTCATGAAACTCCTTTGTAATTCTAGTGTTGGAGTGGAAGCAACATCTGCCTTTTAAGCAAATCTCAGCAATTCAATCACAGGACTATAGACCCATGTCGGTCATCGCTGGCTTATCAGGGAATAAGCATATTCACCACTGAATCTTCTAAATACATGAAATTAATCCCTTCTGAGACCAAACACTTTTAAATATATTTATTTCAATGGAAATCATTCTAAAATAAAATTAAAAATGAAGTTCAGTGAAAATAAGTTATTAAATATCATTACATTAATATTTTATATATAATAGCAGTATAGCACAATGCATTCTTTTTTATATATAACTTTATTTATTTTGGCTGCATTGGGTCTTCGTTGCAGTGTGTGGGCACGGGCTCCAGGCACATGGGCTCAGTAGTTGTGGCTCGCGGCCTCCAGAGCACAGGCCCAGCAGTTGTGGCTCATGTGGCTCAACAGAGTAGTTGCTCTGTGGCATGTGGGATCCTCCCGGACCAGGGATCAAACCCATGTCCCCTGCATTGGCAGGTGGATTCTTAACCACTGCACCACCAGGGAAGTCCCAGTGCAATGCATTCTTAAATATAACTCCCAGTATAATTTTTTGTTTGGTTTTTCATCTCTTCTCTTCAAGGAGAAGCAATCAGCTTTCCTTTCTTATATCATGAGAAGGCAGAGCAAGATCTGAATGAACAAAGATGGAGAAAGAGGAGTCCTGGCAGAAAGGATGAAAAACACAGAAATAGAAAAGCACTATCCAGCCACTGAAAATGGCACGGAATTTAATTAGAATGGAGCTGAGGCCATGCGAAAGCAGTAGATACTAGGCTGGAATAAAATTGATCTTTTCCACCTAAGACTCACTATGACTCAGAATCAGGGCCGGCTTCTTGGGCATGTGACCAGGGCAGTTGCACAGGCGCTCCCTGCTTGAGGTTTAATGCTGTGCTGTGTGAAATTCTCAATAATTTTATCTTTGAACTTGTGCTTTGTAAATGAAGTCCAACAGAACAATAGTGTATGAGTCCAGAGCTTGGAGCCTTGGCTCACACTCAGTCTCCCCTCCCACTGCCTGCCCAGGACTGGTTCTTGGCCACGGATTCCTGCTCCCTGGTACCCCGGGCCCCACCCAGCCTACCCCCTTGTCAGCCCTTCCCTGAGACCAGGAGCCACAAGCAGGTCAAAACTGTTGAGAGTGAGGCCCAACTGATCTGCCATTGCCCTCTGCTCCTGGCTGGGGCCTGGGTGGGAGTGGGGGGAGGGTCAGGCGCATGCCCCATGCCGTCATGAAGAGGAGCAAGGCTGTGGTCAGTCCCACCCAGAGCTGGCAGCACTATGGCACATTCAGCAGGCAACTCAGCAAGGGCCTCTCACTCACACCCAATCCAGGTACTGAGAATTTCTCAGCATGGAGGTTAAAATCACTTGGGAGTCACACATCTGCTGTGGGTTGGAGAAGCAGACCCTTGGGAAGGGAAAATTGACTTCACCTCCAGCCAGGCTCCTGCTTAATCATTTTTCACTGAGCTCCACAAATTATGTAGCTGGCTCTACTCAGAATCTCTACTCATCCAAAATAGGAAGAACTATTTTTAACGATGTCTTTACCCTTCTCCATATTTCTCAGGTGTAGAATCTCTGAGTCATCACTGACTTCCCTCCCTCCTTGCCCAAATTCACACCTGCAGGACAACCCCATCTGTCCTCTGCTATCTATTCTTACTGTTCGTGCTTTAGTTCAGTAGTTCATCTGGCTCCACCAGTCCATCATAATAGAGTCCTAATTATTTTCACAGCTTTGAGTCTCCCCTTGTTCAATCCATTTAGCCACTGCCACCAGGTTACCCAAAACCCCACTCTGACCATGCTAAAAGGTTCTCAAGGGCTCCCTGTGGCTTACTGTTAGTGAAGCTCGAATTCTTTAGTCAGGTACTCAAGGTTCTTTCTTCTTTTGCCCGCATCCTATTTTTGCATACCCATTCTATAGCATATGCAATACTTTGGCCAAATTAAACCACTCACTATCCCCTATACATATTTTGGGTTGCTCATTATTGTGTTTCTGCTAAAGCCATTTTGCTGTACCTGGATGCCTTCCCCTACTCCACAGCTATCTCCAACAGTGAAACCTAACTCTCTTCCCAGCTTGACTGACACCTCCTCCATGAAGTCTTCTATAATGATCCAAGTCACAATGTGACTCCATTTTCCTCTGTGACTAATGCCATTTAGTTTGTGTCATTTATTTTTCAATTTATCAATAGTACAGCTTGACATTAGTTGTTTGTGAACAGTACAAAACCTTGTACTTGGAAGAACTTGGAAGTACCTAGAAGGCAAGAAGCATGTCCTCTTAGTTTTGTACACCCATAGGGCCCCTAACCGGGGCTTAGGTATAATGGGCACTCAGTGTATAGTGTATGTTTGTTGGAAATGATGAATAAATGAATCTGTTGTGCAAATAGATCAGGCTTTCTGAAAGCCTGGCACACCTACATAACCCTTCTGCGTCATCCCCTTTCCTCCTCTCAGCTCACCTAACAAAACATCCTGGCTGCTTTTCAAACCAAAAGCCCATCAAACACCTGTATCATCATTATCGACGCTAACAAAAATATCATCTCACACTTTTTATTAATGTTTAAAGTTCTGTATTCTGAATGCTTAGAATAACCTCAAAGAGAACACCTGTTACTTGAGTGCTCTTATTTTCAACCTCTTGAGGGCTATTTTTTCATTACTATATTAAAGTGGGTTGTTTAATAACTTATAACAGGGAAAAAAGGTAGATTGCAGTCACTATGATACTGGATACGTAGAATAAATTTTTTTTCACTTGCAATTCTTTATTTGTCTCCTAATTTCAAGTCTGATTTTTAGGACTAATTGAGGAAAGTGAAGAAAAATAATGAAATAAACTGTGAAGTTTTTTTGCTGTCAAAGCTTTTATTCGACTTTAGTAGTTCATTAGTCTACTCTTGACTTCGGGATGCCATGTTTATTATAATTTTGTAAGTGTTTTCAATGCCTTTCTCTCACCCATATTCTGAACCTCTAAGAGGATCATCAATCTTATTTATCAAATAATTAAATTTTTAAACTCCATGTGATAAGTTCTTCAAAGTTCATCTCCTGAAGAAAAAAAAGCACACTAGTTGATTTTGAGCAAGAAACACCTTAAAAATATAGTAGTTAATAAAGAATCAGGGAGGATGGTTATATTTTTACATGGAAGCTTCAAGATGTTTATGTATACTCTCAGAATTACAACAATATTGTGATAAAAGAACATCCATTTGGAAGGTTGTCAATTTTCATTAAGAGAAATCTATAACAGCAGGAAATGGAGAGGAGAAGAGAAAACACTAGAACTTGGGAAGGATGCAACATTAATACAACTCTATAAAAAGTTTTATATTGCATGAGTTCTAAAAGGAACAAAATGTAGAACTTTTGATAGGATAGTATATGGTCAAGTATTATCAATCACATTTAGAGGAATCTTAAGCAGAAGGTGGAAGAGTAGCTATTTCTATATTCCTTGAATGTAAAGTTGGTTCTAAAATATTTAACTTAAGGGTGGAGTATTGCTTAGGGAAAGAGAAGGCTGGTCACGATGTGCTGAGTTCATATCTCAGCCCCAGATAAGGAGAAAAAAAATGGAAAATTAGACAAAGAGAAAGAAAAAGAATACTAGCAAACTAGATATCACCATGGTCATCATAAACTGTTACCATTTCTTGAATAATTAAAGTGTGCCAGGTACTGTTTTGGGGGCTTTAATGCAATATCTCATTTTATTTTCAAAACAATAATCTTGACCACAGAGGTGTTATTATTCCAATTTTGCATATGAGTAAATTGAGACTCAGAGATCAAGAAATTCTCCCAGGGTCACAGTAATGGTGACAGGTGTACCATAATAAAGAAAAAAAAGTAATTTTATTGAAGAAAAGTAGTGAAGTAAAAATGAAGAAAAACACACCAGGTTAAAAATACAGACATATATGGTAGAAGATAATGGAGAAAGAAAAGAGAAACTTTCTAAGCAGATCAAAATGAAGACAAAGAGTGAACCAAGATCTTCAACTCTATAACACACTTCCCCTCCCTGCCTTTTGCCAGTCCTCCCAACAACCTAGTCTTTACAGCCATCATTACTACCCTGGGGGGATAAAAGAAGAACTCTCCATTCCCAAAGTCAGCTCCCAAATATTAAAAGGCAACTTTCCTTTACCCTCTGTCTTCAGAGTAGAGTAGGGCCCTGAAGAAACATCAATAGCTGAAAACCTGATTTTCTATGCCTGTGGTAACACCTCTAGCCGCAATTCTAGGAAGCAGGAAGACAAGTTAACTGCTGAGGAAGCTGAGAATTATGTTCTTGAAGAAAAGACCGTATATGAACAGTATTAAATAAAAGTTAGGAGCTGACAGAGGGGAATAAGAAACAAAAGCTATAGAAATGGAGAAAATCAGTTGGGGAAGAATAAGAAAAGTAAGGGCAATAAAGAGAAAAGAGTGCAATTCTGGGCTGTAACAAGCCATTCTACTAGGAAGGGATTTTTTTTAGCCCAAGCACACAATAAGGATGTGGAAATAATGAGAAAGAAAAGAATTTGTGATTGTTCAACTTTTTAAAGAATCTTCAACATATCAATTATTAAATGCTTTTATTTCTTCCCATGGCTTTCTAGGGTTATACAGAAATAGACACTTATTAAAGATCACTCACTGCTTGCTTGTCCTAAACCTATCAAAGTCTTTAAGAAGGATACAGTGAATAATGCATGTAATAAATAAAAAAGTAAATAAAATGGTATTTTGATAGGCATTCCTTAATATTAAAGCGTTATATTGATAGACATCTCACAAAAACATGAAACTTGGTTTCAGTACAAGCTCGTCAATTTTCTACATAATATTGCCAACTTTCAGATGAAATAGAGAAAATTTTACCTTTAGTGTCCTTCCCACCACTTTTGCTATTCTGAGCAACAGCAACAAACTCTAGAGAAACATGCAGCTTTATTAGACAACTGGAAGAAGAGCTCATCAAATGACTACAAAACTTGCATGACCAAGAATAAGAACTTTCCACTATTATGAACACCAAAGAAGTCCCATAGAAAGTGGCATCCAGTTTCATTACGCTCAGTGAATAGATACTGAAGAAATTAGAACAGACTGGCTTTCAGATTCGGGATCTAATAGCAAGTTCAAATCACTGTGAAAATTAAAGGCAGACGACAGCATGTTGGGTTTCCTTTTCCCCCTGAAACTAGCATGTTCACCCTGCTCATTGCCTTTGGAATTGCTAGAAAATTATCCATTTTTTGTTTCACAAACTAAAAACCTACTTGCTCAGTCCTGTCAAAAGCTGACTGCAGATAATGCTGGATTCAAGCCTAAATAACCCCTCAATTTGTCCAGCCTCTCTCAGCTCAACAACAGAAACAGTTAAAATAGATGCTAAAAAGGCATAAATGGCTCAGAGGCCCATTCTCCCCCTGACTTTCCTCCTCTTTTCCTCGTCTTCCTTACCTTGGAACTTGTGATCTCTCCCCAATCTTGAATGAGAATGAAATGCATTACGGTCCCAAAATGACATCAGAGACACCAACATGCCCATTTTCTTCAGACTAACACTGGAATTCTGGAGTAGACATCTTTTTCTAGCACCTAACAAATGCATTCTAAAACCATTCTGTGATATTCTTAAAGACAAGGTATCTTGACAGAGAAACACGAGGTATTATTGAGTACAAAACGTAGCCCCTGTGATATATGAATATTCCACAAGCCACTGTGTGTTAGGAAAAGACCATTAGATCAAAGATAGTATAGTAACATTCTAACTAGTCTAAACTCAGAAGGAATTTAAATAGCAAAATTCATATTGTAAAGAGTCTATATTAATGTGTTCTGGATGCCAAAGGGTAACAGAAGGTTTGGTTCCCAGACCAATGGGGCTCTGGAAGGGGACAATGCAAAGTCCTACCTGGTAGGCATCAGGAATGTTGACCGTCTCTCCATGCTCCCCGACATAGCCAATGATGCCTTTGCCCCAGGGGACCTGCACCTCATTTGAGTTTTCTGTGCAGCTGCAGGGCAGCAGTGGGGTTCCTGCATGCACGTCAAAGAATTTGGAGACCAAGCTCTTCTTGCCAGCAGCTGCCCCTTCCACCAGGAAGAGAGAGCAGCGGTCAGCGTCCACCATGAGACAGACAAAGATGAGGATCTTGTAGCTCAGACTGGTAAGGTCAAGGTCATTGGAGATATCCTTGACCAGTTCCAGGAAGAACTGACGCTCATTATGCTTTTTGAGGTGGCACTTGTAGTCCATGGCGGTAGGGGGATACTGAGGCACATTCACCCGCGATTCCAGCAGTGCACTGAGAATGTGAGCAGTGGTGGGGGGCAGGGAGCTGGCCTTCCGGAGAAGTGCCCTCCGCCGCACACTGCTCAGGGGCTCCTGGGCCCGGGAGGTCACTTGTTCATCGTAGGTCCTGTTCACGTGGATGGCCTTGGAGCGGGCAAAACTCTTCCTTAGCTCTTTCTGAGAAGCTCTCCGCTGCAGGCTCCCATCGCTGCGGCTGCCACTGGCCCAGCTGGGATTCAGGGGAACCCCACCTGAGTCCCCACCACCCGGAGTGTGCTGGCTGCTAGCAGAGACATTTGTTCCGGTGCCATCACCAACGCTGCTGCTACTACCTCTGCCACCGCCGTGAGCCACGCCGCTTGTGCCAGCCACTAAAGCCCCCTGACTTTGACTGTGTCTCTGCAGCCACTTCTCCACCATCTCCTGCTTTCCCTTCCGCATCAAGTAATCTTCAAACAACTCTGGGTGCCTGTCCAGGAAAGTTTCCACCTCCCCAAAGTCCAGGCGGGAGGCTGTCATGGTCCCAGACACAGCTTTCTCTGCCTCTCTACACTTGGACCAAATGTTTCCCTGCCCCAGCCGTCTAACCGGCCCTGCACATGACACCCCACCGGTATTCCCAGCTCCGGGCCGAGATTCTGCGGAGCAGTAGGAATCCTAAGGGGCTGGGAAGCGCCCCTCCATTCGGGCTCAGCGGCTGGCACGAACCCCACCCCCGGTCCTTTTACTTCTGCGTCGCACAGGTGCCCCCACAGAGCTGCTGCCGCTCGTTCTGAAAACCCCGAGCCACCGCTGCTCTTGCTCTGGCTGCCGCCGCCGCCGCCACCGCTGTCGCTGTAACAGGATGAGTGGACCACTGTGAAAGGGAGGTAGGGCAGGACACGCCCCTGAGTGAGGCACGGATCCCGGAGAGAGGAGGAGAGAGGTGGGAGGAGGGAGACGCGAGCGCCAGACCAGCCGAAGTCCGCGGCCAGGATGCCAGGCGGTTCCTGGAAGAGTCTCTGGACTGCCGGCCGGAATCGGCGCCTGGGAACACGGCCGACTCCTGATCGGAACACGATTAGAGGGGGAGACGCACTTTACTGCTTCCCCCTCCTTCCTTCCTTACCTCCCCAGCCCTCCCTATTCCCCGCCCCTTAATCCTCCAGCGTTTCACAGAGGCCCCGCGGGAGCCCAGGTACTAGGAAGTGTTTGTGTTGTGCATGGATCAGACCCAGAAGCTGACTCCGAGGAAATAATGATGCTGAGAGACAGGGGTATTATTTTTCTGGGATGTGACTGTGGATTCTTGGCTCCTAGGATTCCCGGGACTGCCTACTAATACTGCCCAGCTCCTTGTGGGCGTTCAGTAAATAGTAACAGAACTAGATTTATGAAAATTACTAAATGAAGTTCCCCATCTGAGCAATTCATGACTTGAACCAAATTCATGGTCCTGGAGTTGGGGACGGGAGGGTGGTACATGGAAGGAGGGTGTAAAACACAGGTCCTTGGATTAGGGACCCTGCCTAGCAGGAGCACATAGTAAAGTGGACTTGAGGGCCTCAGGGCTTCCTTCCAAGCCAGTCCTGCATACGGGGTGGTTACTCTTCTTTTCATGAATGACTTGCCATCTCTTTCTTTCTTCACTCAGTCTGGCTTCCTTTACTTTCAATATCTTAGGGCTGTGGGTAAAGATTCTCCTCTGTGGGAGCTTTTCTTTCCCAAGCCCTAGGGATGCTCCAGATCTGGCAAGTCTCAGCTAGTTAGGCTAAGAATAACCAGGTTTCCCTTAGGCCTTTTCTAACTTAGTGGCTAAGCTTAGGTGATTTGCCAGGAAAGAGAAGCAGGCTGATCACACTTTCTTGAAGCCCAAGGGTCTCCTCTTTTGTGAGAAACAAAAGCAGATGGAGAACCATCCAGTTCCCTGGGACAGCAGGACAATCTAGAAGTGCTCTTACAGAACGCCAGTGATGGGACTTACCTGGTGGCGCAGTGGTTAAGAATCCACCTGCCAATGAAGGGGACACAGGTTCGGTTGGGGAAGATCCCACATGCCGCAGAGCAACTAAGTCCATGCGCCACAACTACTGAGGCTGCACTCTAGAGCTCGTGAGCCACAACTACTGAGCCTGCGTGCCACAACTACTGAAGCCCGCGTGCCTAGAACCCGTGCTCCACAACAAAAGACACCACAATGAGAAGCCTGCACACCACAACGAAGAGTAGCCCCCGCTCACCGCAACTAGAGAAAGCCCACGCACGGCAACAAAGACCCAGTGCAGCCAAAAATAAACAAATTGATTAATTTAAATAAATAAACTGCATTTACCAAAAAAAAAAAAGAATGCCAGTGACGAGGGTAATAGAAAAGCTGCAGAGGAGGCAGGTAGCGAGATTTATGGGGCTTCCATGTGGCAGGACACACAGGTTACTTATGCAGTAAGTAAAGCTTACTCCAGACGATGTCCTCACCAAGGTGTATTGAACACTTGCTATGTGTTGATCACTTTAAATTAACATGTTAATTTAATCCTCACAACAGATTTATGAGGTAGGGACTCTTATTATCCTGTTTTAAAGATAGGAAACTCTGAGTAACCTACCCAGCACACACAGTGAGCTGCTGCCAGAGCTGGGATGTGCGTCCACTGAGACTGGCCCCAGAGTGAGGTACACGCTCGGCCATATCACTGGATTGTCTCCCACCTGTGTCAGTTGAGCCCTAGCTCTACTGGGATTCGGGCCAGTAACAGAGATGCAGGGACTGGGGCATAATGTTCTCTAAACATCCCTTTGACAGCAGCAGGAGGAGCAGAGAGGGAGAAGAGAGGCACTTGTTTGAAAATTCCAAATTTCCCAGCTTAGTAGTGTGATTAAGGGCATGGTCTTGGCACTGGCAATGCAACTGTGAACAAAAGAGTCTGCCTTCACGGAGCTTACAGTGTGGTGGGGAGACAGCCAGTAAACAAATAAAGTAAATACAGCTGACCCTTGAACAACAGGGGTTTGAACTGCAGGTCCCCTAATACATGGATATTTTTCAGCAGCAAATACTACAGTACTACATGATCCGGGGTTGGTTGAATCCATGAATGCAGAACCACTGATACAGAGAGCCAACTATAAGTTATAGGCGGATTTTCAACTTTGCAGGGGTCGGCACCCCTAACTCCTACTTTGTTCAAGGGTCAACTGTATACAGAATAAGAGAATGCCAGTGATAAGTGCTATGAAGAAAAACAAAACTTGGCAAAGTATTAAATAAAGTGATGAGGTGGTAGAAAGGCCTTTCTGAGGAGGGAATACCTGAGCGGAGATCTGGTAGAAATGAGGGAATGAGCTATGTTAATATCTGTGGAAAAGAGTGTAACAGTTAGAGGAAATGTGCTGAAGTTGTGAGATGTAATGTGTTTGCAGTACTTAAGAAACAGTAGGGGGACCAGCTAGGAGACATTGAACCAAGCACAGAATATTGGTAGTTTGGAGCTGCAGGCTGCTAAGGAGATGAGTTGTGATCAAGAATTAAATGAGAAAAAACAGCTTAGCACAGTGCCTGGTACACATAAAGTGCTCAATAAATGTTCCCTGTTGTATTACTTTTATTACTACCATTATTATTATCCTAAAGTAATAGTGTGTGGCCACATCTCTGGTAACTTGGGTGACCCATCAGTAAAGATGGTCAGAGCGGTATGCTGGAGCTGGCTTATAGGGGCTCACAAGAGCCTGTTTTAGCATCTCTTTCCAACTCCATGTTCAGTGACATCATGTAGCTTGCAATCAGCCATGATGGGGTATTTACACCAAGGAAATCAACAAATGCTATGAAGAAGGACTTTTTTTCCCAGATTGCTAGTTGTCAAACACCTACCAGAATTCAGAGGAAACAATTCTACTGCCCACCAGTTGATGAATGGATAAATGAAATGTGGTGTATCCATATAGTAGAATAAATTTAGATGTAACAAAAATGAATGAAGTACTAATACATGCTACAACTTGAATGAAGCTTGAAATCAGTGTGCAAAGTGAAAGAAGCCACTCACAAAGGACCACATACTGTACAATTTCATTTATATGAAATGTCCAGCATAGGCAAATCCATAGATTAGTGGTTGCCAGAAGATGAGGGCAAGAGGAGATGTACGAAAGTTTGGTGGGGGAGGGGTAACCACTAATGGGTATAAGGCCGGGGGGGGGGGTAATTAAATGTTCTAAAATTGAGTGTGGTGATGGTTGCACAATTCTGTGAATATACTAAAAACACTGAATTGTACATATTAAATGGGTGAGTTGTATGGCATGTGAATTATATCTCATTAAAGCTGTTATAGAAAAAAAAACAAAAGCCATTTACAAAAGCACATGACTGGTCAGAACAGAGCAGCACTGCTATGCAAGGAGGCAAGAAAAGCAATGAGCATCCCCAAGGAAGGGAGAGAAGCAGAGCACCCCTGGGCTGCCTGGAAACAGGGCTTAATAAACAGACATTTCCTTAATTCCATCTTCCATGTATTCATTACATAAGCAGATGTTTCACATGTATTATGTTCCAGGCTCTAGGAACAAAAGAAGACCAAGACAAAACCTCTGCCTTTGATTGAGAATCTCACAGTCTACAGTGCCAAGAAGAGCTGGAGTAGAATACTGGGAAGGGGAGGAGAAGGAATTGAGCATCTGCGGCTTGGTTTTGAATTGGCTATAGCCTTATTCCCTGCTTGGTCCATGAGGCCACTGAAGAAGTCAACTGTTGAGGAAGAAAATGAAAAGGTGACAGAGGGCACAATTAAGATGCTCCAGAGGGCTGTGATGGAGGGCTGCATGATAAGATGTGTGGCGATCTGGCACCAGCTGCCATTTCATCTTCATTCTCCATTTGTAGAATGGTATAGCTATTAGTCATGGTTCCAGCAGGAAATAGAGCACACTCAAAGTAATTCTATGAGGGTTAATTTAAAAAGGAACTAATTACACAGGTAAACCACAGGGATAGTGAAGGAACTTGGGACTCACAGCAGCAGAGAAGTCACCACCCCTAGACCTGATGAGAGCAGGAAGGGAACAGTTACCAGGACCCAGAAGAAGAGAGACTTGTGAGTGACTATTGCCTTCAGAGAAGCAGTAACAACCTGTCAAAGGACATGGACAGCTCAAGCTGACCTCAAAGGGTGGGATATCAGGAATAAATACCTTGATTTCATTTTTCTCCCTCCCTCATATCCTGACCAGACCTAGCTAGAAGCTAGAGGTTAGGAGCTTGTTGATGGAATCCATATGTCCTCCCTCCTGGGCAGAGAGTAGAATAGGACAAGGGATTTGTGTAAGATCTGCAGGGGCAAATGGAAAATAATTGGCCCAAAATGGAATCTTGAAGGAGTCCCCTTAGGAAATAATGGATGCTATATAACTCCAGAGAATTTTCTGTGTAATTCTGCCCTCTTCTGCTCCCTGCTAATTCCACCAAAACTGTCTATAATACACCCTACAACTACATTTGCAGTCAACAAAACCCTCTATGGCACTCACCCTGAAAAGATACAATATTGTGAAGATAGTCAGCTCAAGTAAGAAACTCTGCAGACTCCCTATCTACACTTCCCCCTTTCCACCAAGTTGTAAATATTGACCAAGTAGCCTCTCATCGGAGAAGATAAAGGGGCCCTCCTATTTGTAGTTTTCAAGAATAACTAGTTTTCAAGAATAATGATCCAAGTATTCATTACTTCATCACTGCCATTATTGAGCAACATGCAAAGCACTGGGTTACTTGCAAGGTAGCTTTTGTTATTCCAAAGAAGACCTATTAAATTTTAGTACTGGATGAAACCTTAGAGATAATCTAATACTCCACTTTCATTTCACATATGTGTAAATTGAGATCCAGAGCAGACACCTAACTCCTCCAAAGTCACCTGCCAAGAACGACCTCTGATCTGCTCCTGGTTCCATCCTACCCATACATCCCAGAACTCGATACCAACCTCTTTAAGCCAAAGAAATTCTGTTGCCTAAGCCTGTCTCATAATCATTCCATCTCCTGAAACAGACTTCCATTAATGTGGCCAGTAAACATCATCAGATATGCTGATCCAATTTTCAAAATGAAACATTCACTTCAAAATTAATTAAAATTGGCATAGTATTCTTTTAGGAAATAGGAGTCCACAGGATCAAACAGAAGATGGGTTATTCCCATTCCAAAAAGATGAAAACTTCCACAGAGATGTTTACCTTTACAGAAATTTCATTATCAGAATTGGTCATAGTCTATACCAAATCCAAAACCTGAGGTGCTGTGTTACTCAGGGTTCTCCAGAGGACACAGAACCAATAGGATTATATACAGAGAGAGAAAAGAGAGATAGAGACAGAGATAGGTTTATTACGAGGAACTGGCTCACATGATTATGGAGGATGAGAAGTCCCATGACCTGCTGTCTGCAAGATGGAAATCCAGGAAAGCCAGTAGCGTAATTCAGTCTGAGTTTGAAGGCCCGAGAGCAAGAGGAGCAAATGATGTACATCCCAGTCCAAGGGCAGGAGAAGATGAGATGAGGTGTCCCAGCTCAAGCAGTTAAGCAGGGGAAAAAGGGTGAATTCCTTCTTCCTCCACCTTTTGTTCTATTCAGGCCTTCAATGGACTGGATGATGCCCACCCACAATGGGAAGAGCTGAGTCCACCAATTCAAATGTTAGTCTCATCCAGAAATATTCTCACAGACACACCCAGAAACAATGTTTAATCTGGGTACTCTATGGCCTACTCAATTTATCACATAAAATTAACCACTACAGGTATCTTACCTGGTTTTAAATTTTGTAAGCACTGTTTTTTCCCATTCTATTTTGCAGAATCTCTACATGTGCCTGTTTAAATTGTCACTCCCTATCCCAGTAGTGATTTCACCTTAATCCAGTGAAATTTTGTAACCCATAGTAACTCACAAGAGAATGGTAAATATATAAAGTAACTGTGTGGATTAATATACACCAGGAGGGATAAATTAGATTAGCACTGTCCAGCTGGGCATTTGGGATTGAAGTCTGTTTCTTTAACTGCAGAAGAAGAAACTGTGCATGTAATTCTGAAGCACGCATTTACACGCTACCTGGACAAGTATAGCTGTGTTACAAAGTATAACTGACTTAATTCCTAGTATCACTAATCAAATTAACAGGTTGCCCTCAATAGCTCTTATACTCTTAGCAATAGTCATGTACAACAAATTACAATGGTATACTTTTTGTTTAAAATATTTTAATGTTAAATTTTCTTTTTTACTCCATTTCAATTGTCTTTTTTCCCTCCCCTCACTATTACCATTTTTAGCAATTTCTCCCCAAATTATCTTTGAACAAAATATAGCTCTCATATTTAACTTACAAGGACCTCAGCTTCCTTAGATTTAGTGCTCCCAATACTGTGCTATCCCATATGGTATCCACTAGCCACATGTGGCTAACTAAATTTAAATGTTAATTAATTAAAATTAAATAAAATTATAAATTCAGTTCTTTGGGAAACTACTCACACTTCAAGTGCCCAATAGCCATGTGTGGCTAATGGCTACCATACTGGACTGTGTATATCTTAGAAAGTTCTATTTGGGAGTGCTGCTCTAAGATCATCTGCAGCCCTAAGATTCAGTGTTTATTCACCAGTGTCATTCAATGGCCTCCCAACTGTCAAATATAATGTCCATTTTAATCCTCATCCTAGTTTTATGATAGTGCTCTGTTCGTGAAACTTTTTCTCAACAGCACCATTTCCTGATTCTGTATTACTTGAATGGATTTTAATTACATTCTCTCAAAACAATGAGTAACCATCATTTCTCAGTTTATCTCACTAGTTTTTCTACCTCCTGTGGCCTTCCTTAATTGTTGCAATTACTCATTTAAGGTCCATTCCCATGACTGCATCTCCTGTTTTTATACTCCCCAATCCATATATCATGTTCCAAGGTGATTCCGTTTTCTACCAACAGATGCTATCTTATTTAACTGGGCTGCCATAATGAAATACCATAGACTAGGTGTCTTAAACAACAGAAATTTATTTCCCACAGTTCTGGAGGCCGAAAGGCTGAGGTCATGTCAGGTACTAGCATGGCTGTGTTCTAGTGAGAGCTCTCTTCTTGGCTTGCAGATGGCTGCCTTCTCACTGTGTCCTCACATGGCAGAGAGAGAGAGAAAGCTCTCTGGTGTCCCTTCTTATTAAGGCACTAATCTCTTCAAACCAGGGCCTCACCCTCAAGACCTCACCTAACCTTAACTACCTCCCAAAGGCCCCATTTCCAAGTACCATCACATCAGAGGTGAGGGCTTAAACATATGAATTTTGCAGGGACACAAACATTTAGTCCATAACACATGCATAACAAACCACCTCAAAATTTAGTTGCTTAAAACTAAGGGGTGTTTTTTGTTTGGTTGGTTTTTTGCTTATCACAGTTGTGTGGGTTGACCAGTGGTTCTTCTGTGCCACTTGGTATTAGCAGGAATCGCTTCTATGGCTGCATTTAGCTGGCCGCTGGAATGCACTGGACCATCCAGGACCTCAGTGCTGGGGTTACTCATTTCTCCTCCAGGAGGCCTCTTGCCACAGAAGCCTCCAGTTTTCTCACTGTCTCATCCTCCAGTTCTTCTTCATATGGCTTCTCTCTCCAGAAGGACAACCTGTCCTTCCTTACAGTGTGGCATCTGGGTTCCAAGGGGGAGTGTTTCAAGAAGATAAGCCCAATGTGCAAGAGCTTACCAAGCTTGCATCATACTTAATATCCCACTGGCCAAAGCCAATCATATAGCCAAGCTAAATACAGAGGAAGGACAAGGATGTGAATCCTTACAGCTGTGGTTCACTGGGAGCCACCAATTTGACAGTCAACCACACAAGCTCTCCCCTGAATCCCCAACCCACATTTACAATTGCTACGAGAAATTTGCTCCTAAATATCTCACAGACACTTCAAATTTATCATCTCCAACATCACTCTCACTCCTCCACACCTTAGGTCATTCAATTCTATATATTTTACTTTAGAAATTTCTCTTTGAAACCAGATTCTCTCCTCCAAACCCACGTGCCTTAATTCAAGCCTTCATTAACTGTCCAGTTCTCTACTGAACAGTACTGTCTTCCACATAACAAGTGTAATAATGGCACAGCCTTACTTATAAACTTTATTTTTAAATAAACTCTTTATTTATAGACATAAGTCCTTGTCAAAGACATGTGGTGGGTTGAATGGCAGCCTTCCAAAAGACATGTCCTCCCAGAACCTGTGAACGTGACCTTATTTAGAAAGAGGGTCTTTACAGATGTAATTAAGTTAAGGACCTCAAGATAAGAGCATCCTGAACTTAGGCCTAAATCCAGTGGCAGTTTTCCTTATAAGATACAGAACAGAAAACAGAGATACATAGAAGAGGAGGCAATGTGAAGACAGAAGCAGAGATTGGAGTGATACATCTACAGGCCAAGGAACATCAAGGATTGCTGGCAGCCACCACAAGCTAGAAGAGACGTGAGAGATGGATTCTCCCTCAGAGCCTCCAGAAAAATAAATAAATAAATAAACCTTTCCCAACACCTTGATTTTGGAGTTCCGGCTTTCAGCACTGTCAGAGAATAATTTCTACTGCTTTAAACCACCAAGTTTGGGGTAATTTGTTATAACAACCCTGGGAAACAAATATTAGATCCTTCATCATTGTATCTCTATCTTCCATCTCTGTTCTCATCTTCTGCTACTCCCTACCACACAGTCTCCAAGCATGCAGATACCTTCTCTCTTCTTGGCTTCCTCCTGAAAAGCCCTTCTCCCCTGTCCTGCCTCTCTAACTTCTCTGTTCCACTTAGACCCATTTGAAATGTCACATCCTACATGAAGTTTTACCTGTTTCCATAATAAGAAGCAGTGTTCTATCCTCCTGTGTGATCTGTCCTCCTGCTTCCATATATTTTGGTCAGATATCTGCTATAAATTATTTAATACTTGGTATTTATTTAACCCAATATGATGCATTTAATTCTCCATTTTAAAAAATTTTACATCAAAGGACATTTTATTATTCTTTTATTTATCTCTTCTTTTTTCAATTAAAAAATTGAAACCACTCTGAGCAACAAGCCCACCCGCATTCATAATTGTATTAAAGAAAAGTAAGTACCTAGAAGGTAAATTTAAAATTTTTAAAAGATATCTAGGTGAACAATAATGACCCATGAAGATACAGAAAAATGTTTCCATATCATGCCATAAATGTTTTACATATTCTGTTTTCTTCTTCTTAAAATCAATAGAGTATTTTATCTCAGAAGAAAAATCAGCAATAATCAAAGTATCTTGCTGAAGAATGATATGCTGATAAAATTAATTCATTGGCTTTTAACAGTCTCAAAATATTTTCTCTACATTTGGAGACTCAAACTTAGTAGAATACACACAAATTTAATATTTTTAAAATTCCTTGAATCTTTATAAAGGTAACTTTTCTAAAACTATCTTAAACAATCAAATGTTGAGTTAGACGCTGAGAATATAAAATAGTCAAAGGATTATCCCTTTCCTCAAAGAACATTATTTATAGTCTAGCTAGGGAGATATTTACATTAAACTACAGCTGACAATACAAGCTACCATTGATGGAGTAGGACAGACAAGGAAATCTATAAAAAGAAATCAGACGTATTCTTAAATGCCATATGATATTGTTTATATCTAATAATAATCCATAATTAGTATTAATATTGAAAGTGTAGGCCCACTAATACCAGAACAAAAGGAGGAAAAAATTGGAGGAAAATTCAACTATAGATGGTTCAGTTTTCATTTAGGGAATTAACACATAAGAAGAAGGATAATAAATATTAAATACTGAGGCCTTTCTGCTTAATTGCCATGCCTTCATTCACTAAATCAAAAGTAATTAATCATTCCAGTTACTGCTTTACATGTATTATAGGAAAAACACTGTAAGAATAGAATAAGGATGCCTTATCACTTAAAAGACAGTCTCCATTTGTCTCATCTGTTATTTACAGTTTGATTCAAAGATGAAATATTACTCCCAAGAGTAACTTTAACAGCAACTAATATCAAAAAGCAAACATGTCAACTCTTAATTATTTTTTATCTTTCGAGTGATTATGATAAATGAGAACAAGGCCAATCTATAAGTTTCAAATAAACATTTTTGACAACATACCACATGCTCTCCATAAAACATTTATAATGTTTTAATGTTAGAATTTACCTTCCCCCAAATAAATATATCAAAATTAAAACAATTTGAACTTTGAGAAACTATGAATCTCTTGCCAAAATAATCTTCCTAATATAGGATATAATGTGAAATAGCAGCTAACATAATTAGTTACCGTTCCAGAAACTCTAATCACATCATTGTTATGTGCTGTAAGAACAGATAATGAGTGTAGCCTTGCGCATTATGCAAACAGTCAATCCAAGATAGAACCTGATGCTGGATATTTCCCCCGAAATTTAGCCTCTGAAAGATTTTCTCACTGTGTATTTTTTTTTTTTTCAGCACAAAACCTGCTTCTTAATGAGACTCTTGTAAGTGTAGGAAATTTCTTTACCACCTAGAAATAGAACAATTTAAATGTCTTACCAGATATCAACATAATAAATATAGTAAAGAAAAAAACAAAAAATTTGGCCAAATTATTAAATTCATGCCATAATACAATAATAAGATAAAGAATGTGGTTAATTTCAGTTTCTCATCCAAATACTCTTTCGAGCAAAGTAAAATTTGTCATTTTCAGCCTGGCTGCCTTTTCTTGCACTCTTTCATCCATCTGTTCGATTGGGCTTCTCCAAATTTTCCCTATTAAATGAACTTTACCCTCCAAAGATATTCTGACAATGACATTGGAGGGAGTTTAAAGCATTTTTTGTTTGTTTGTTTGTTTGTCTGTGGTAGTGACTTCATTGTATTGCTTCTAACCCGGTCTTTTTTTCTGAAATTGCAGACTTGTGTCTTAAATATGTACTTTGTAGGCTGGCTTTTCTCCTTTAGCAGATTCCCTAGTGAAGTGGGAATGCTGCTATCTATCATAATCATGGTCACAGCGAAGGCCATTGTGGGGAGCACAGGGCAATCTCTGTCACTGCCCTTAATGATTTTAGGTTGGTCAGAATTTCTATTTAACATATTTTCATTAGTTTCAAGCTAGGTGTAGTAGGGCAACTTACTTAACTTCTCTATGCTTCAGGTTCTACGTCTATAAAATGTGAATCATTTCCCTAACAGGATTGTCTGGAGGATGAAATGAGTTCATACATGTATAGCACTTAGAACAGTATTTGGCAAATAGTAAGCTCTCAGTAAATGTTAGCTATTCTATTATTGTTATTGCTATCACTATTTTAACCACCAATCCATATTCCTTAAGGAAATACAATTTTAAACACACTATTTTTAAGGAACATAAATGCTGACATGAATAATTATTTTTAAAACCATAATTTCTGCTAGTTGGGGGTAACTTAAAAAAAATCACAGTAGAGAAAGATAGAATTTAACAGAACTAAATATGTGAAAGAGCACAATCGCGGCAGGAAATTGAACCAATGTGAGAAGCCAAAAAACATAAACAACAAACAAATAAAAAACACTGCTTAGAAAGACGACGCACTTGCTTTTCAAAAGAACTGGCTGTCCTGGTTTTGCACATGTTCAGGGGAGTCTTGCAGATCAATACAACCAGCCCTCTCAGGACATGTCAGCATTACTGCTCCCTGCTACAGTAGCCACCATGCCTTCCGGCAGGCGGTACAACTAACTCCACATTCCCAAAATACACGCAAAGTAAGCTTCCCAATAACTCACTATGCATGGAAATGTTCTTCTTTCTAAATTTTCATAAAATGAGATTTACTGACACACAAAAAGAATTCACAGATTTTACTTTTACATCGGCAACAAAATTTTAGTGACTTTTGTGCTTTCTTTTTTTCTTTTTATTGACAGGATAATATATACTTGTAAAAATTTAAATATAACAAGATTATATAAAGGAAAAATAAAAGTCTTCCATCCCTGTTCCCTAGAAACACACTTATCAGTATAGTATGTATCAATAGACAAATAGATATATAGATACCTTTATATATACATATTTTTGTATGTGCACAGAAAAAAACCATATATAAATTGAACCGTTCTGTAACGTTGATCAGAAATTTACTTTCTTTTTTTTTTTTTTTTTTTTTTTGCAGTACACGGGCCTCTCACTGTTGTGGCCTCTCCCGTTGCAGAGCACAGGCTCCGGACACGCAGGCTCAGAGGCCATGGCTCACGGGCCCAGCCACTCCACGGCATGTGGGATCTTCCCGGACCGGGGCACAAACCCGTGTCCCCCGCACCGGCAGGTGGACTCTCAACCACTGCGCCACCAGGGAAGCCCCAAGAAATTTACTTTCTTTACTCAACAGTGTATTAAAGACATTCTTCCACATCAGAATAAAACCTTTCAAAAGAATAAAAATCCAAAAAAGGTTTTTATCAAGTAAAATTAACTCTCCAAGAAGACCATGTTTATCCTATCCAGAATTATAAGAGAAGTGACTGTCTCTTCTAAATCAGAATTTAACTTCCAATGATAAATTATATTGAGTAGTTTACCAAAGTTCTCAGATATAATAGTAGAATAGAATCTTCTAGTCCTAGCTACCAAAGGTAGCTAATTTTTCATGCTTCAAGTAAAACTGCACAATAATTTGATCATTAGTGTATAGTTAATCTAAAGTTGGAATTTTCAAAGGCTTTGGTTTTTTTCCTCACATATCAGAATTGGAGAAGTAGTAGGAGAGCAGGGATAGTTAGAGCAAAGCTGATGGTTTCACAATCCAGAATGCAGATATGAGCAAGTCTGAAATGGGAGTAGGCAGCTGCAAGCAAGTAGAGAATTGAGAAACAAGAATGCAGCAGTTGACAGCAAAGGAAATCATCAACAAAATGGAAACGCAATCTACAGAATGAAAGAAAATATCTCCAAATCATCTACCTGATAAGGGGTTAATATCCAAAATATATGAAGAACTCATACAATGCAACAATTAAAAAATGGGCAGAGGAACATTCAAGAACATTCAGACATTTTTCCAAAGAAGACATACAGCTGGCCAACAGATACATGAAAAGGTGCTCATCATCACTAATCATGAAGGCAATGCAACTCAACACCATAATGAGATTATTAACTCATACCTGCTAGAATGGCTATTATCAAAAAGACAAGAAATAACAAGTGTTGGTGAGGATACAGAGAAAAGGGAACCCTGTGTACTGTTGGTGGGAATGCAATTTGGTGCAGCCACTATTGAAAACAGTATAGAGGTTCCTCAAAAAATTAAAAATAGAATTACCACATGGCATAGCAATTCCACTTCTGCATATTTATCCAAAGGAAAAAACCACTAACTCAAAAAGATATCTGTACCCATATGTTTACTGCAGCATTATTTACCACAGCCAAGATGTAGAAACAACCTAAGTGTCCATCAATGAATGAATGAATAAAGAAGACGTGGTATATATACACAATGGAATATTATTCAGATGTAAAAAAGGATGAAATCTTGCCATTTGTGACAACATGGATGGACCTTGAGGGCATTATGCTAAGTGAAATAAGTCCAACAGAGAGAGACAAATACCAAATGATCTAACTTATATGTGGGATCTAAAAACCAAAAACAGCAAGCTCACAGATACAGAGAAAAGATTGGTGGTTGCCAGAGGTGGGGGTGGGGGATAGGCAAAATGGATGAAGGTGGTCAAAAGGTACAAACTTCCAGTCATAAAATAAATAAATCATGAGAATATAATATGCAGCATGGTGACTGACTATATTTAACGATACTGTACTGCATATTTGAAAGTTGTTAAGGAGTGTATGTCTTAAAAGTTCTCATCAAGGAGAAATAAAAGTTTTGTAACTATGTATGGTGATGGATGTTAACTAGACTTGCTGTGGTAATCATTCTGCAGTATATAAAAATTTGAATCATTATGTTGTACAGCTGAAATTAATATAATGCTATATGTCAACCCCAATTTAAAAAAATAAAATTTAAAAATTAACTTTAAAAAAAGAGCAAAGTTAACACCTATATATAGCATGACTGATCAGGGTAACAGGTAAATCAAAGAGCAAAAAGGCTGGGTCCAACAGAGTAACTGTCTGAAGTGAAAATATGAGCAAAAGAAATACATACACATGTTTATGGTAGATGGTATTTTGCTTGCATTATTCACTACCCTCTTCCTTCTGAAGGGATGACCTACTACTGTTATATGGCTTGCCATTCCTCCTGCAGAGGGAGCATACCCCCTCACCTCACTGGTACTGGGCTAGGCCACTTACCCTGTTTTGGTCACTCGATGTATGCCACACCTAAACAGAAGCTTTATGAAGCATCAGGAGCTTCTTCCAGGGCTCTTGATCTTTTCCTCTTCCATAAGAATGGGAAATGGGACTGTCTCATAGAGGTACTTCTCCTTTAACATGATCCAGAGTGAGAAGACACTTGGAGTAGGGCCACAGTTGACTACAGGATACAAGCCATGTGAATGAGAAATAAATGTTTTGTTGTTGCAAGCCCCTAAGATATTGTTACTGGAGCAAAGTTGATTAATACAGAAATTGGTACCTAGAAGTGGGGTGCTGCTATGTGGCCCTATCTTCTGCACCAGATAGCAGGTGGCACGGAAACTATTATTCGGAGCTAGAAAAATGGTGACCCGTGTTATGCAAGGATCAAATATTTGGTGAAATTTTCACCTGCAATAACTTAAACAGCAGGTAATAAACCTAATAAATTTATGGCTTTGGGTGAAGAGAATGCAAAACAAAATGTTACTTGTGTACTCTGGTCATTCCTAGCTGTATTTAACAAGATTCTACAAAAAAGGTGAGCTCATGAAAAGAACAGGCCTATCTACAAGCATGATGCAAGGGAAAATAGAGAACCCAGAAATCCTAGGCGTTGCCACCTTGAAAGCTACAACTGTTTTTCATTTCAACTTCAGATAAAATTTGAAAATACTCTGTGCAACAAAGGCCAAATAAGACAGTCTTGGGGCTGAGAAATGGCTCAGAAAAAGAATATGACTCCATGAAACCCTGATAAGCACAAAGAACCATCAACAATAAGAACAAAATTTAAAAAGATGTTTGGAGACAGTTGTATTAAAAAAGGACTGTGTTTAAAAGGACAGTGTTTAGGGCTTCCCTGGTGGCGCAGTGATTGAGAGTCTGCCTGCCAATGCAGGGGACACGGGTTCGTGCCCCGGTCCGGGAGGATCCCACATGCCGTGGAGCGGCTGGGCCCATAAGCCATAGCCGCTAAGCCTGCGCATCCGGGGCCTGTGCTCCGCAACAGGAGAGGCCACAACAGTGAAAGACCCGCGTACCACAAAAAAAAAAAAGGACAGTGTTTCAAAAGGACTGTGACTGTTAAACATAAAACAATCTTTGGGCTGCTGTCATCTGGGGGCTTGGCTGGACTAAATGGCCCAGGCTGTGTGGCCCCTTCACAGAGACGGCTGAAGTCCAGGCTCAGTGGGTCTCTGGAACAGCTGAATCAATTGATTTCTCTCTCTCACTCTCTCTCCCAGCTAAATCAATCTCTCTCCCTCTCCTTCTCTCTCTTTCTCGACAGTTTCAGGCCCTCTCACTCACCATAAGGTTTCTCCATGTGGTCTTTCCAGCAGGATTGCCAGACTTCTTACATGGCGGCTTAGATCTTCCAAAAACGCAGAAGAGGAAGCTACCAGGCTTCTTAAGGCTTAAGACCAGAATTGGCATACCATCACTTCTACCACGTTCTATTCATTAAAATGAAACAAGGTCAGCCCAGATTCAACGTTTGAAGGGACTACAAAAAGGCACGAATACCTGCAAGCCAGTTTACTGACCGCCATTTCTGGAGACCAGCTGCCGTGATGCACAATAAATATTTATTATATAAGCTCACTTATTAATAACCTTCTACTGTAGCAGACCATATTCTTATTGTGGTAGAGACAGGCACACAATGGTTTAAAATCATCACCCTTATTTTCATTATCAAACAGCATTTATATAGTCATGATTTTCACACACTATTCCAAAAAAGGAAAATGAACCAAAAATAAACCTCTTGGCAGGATTAACACAGAAAGATTTTATTTCAAAGATTCTGATTCCATATCATTGTTGCAGTTTTAAAAAGGAAAGTTAAGTGTGAAGATGTAGATTTGACAACAGTAATTAAATGAGTATGGACTTAGCCAGAATCCCACATAAAAAGTTGAAAAATCAGATATTTGGAAATCAGGACACAGGTTCTAGTCTCAGTTTTGAAGGTTAACACTGACTAAGTGTTTGATTTTGGACAAGTCTCTGAACTTCAGTTCTCTCAACTATAAAATGAGAATATGGGAACCAACAGTTTTCAAACGTTTTCTAGCTTGTATACTTTATTCAAAAGTAGTTTTACTCATAGGAGGCAGGGAAATAAGATGTGGGGGAGTAGGGATGTGTCTGACCCTTCCCCAATCAGAGTACTTTTGTTTTAAATACTGAGTTTTCTTTGGAGGACTGCATATAAACAAATGGTTCTGTAAATAAAATGTATTTGAAAATGAGAGATCTGGCCCCAAACCCCCATTTTACAGATGAGGAATTTCATAGATTTCGCCCCTTTCTGCACCCTTCCCTCTGCCTTCTTAGTGCCTGTCATCAGCTCTCGTTCCTTCGTACAACACCTCACCCCTCCAGTGGCTCCCTACTCTCAGCTGCCCTACAACCATAGTATTCTGTGCTTAAATGAGGCACAACTCTGTGGGGAATGAGGAATTCAAGATGAAGAACTCCATGAGATTGTGATTTCAAACTCACAAGCTGGTAACAATGATCACTGAGTGAAAAATACAGAAAAGAAAATTTGATTCTAAATTCTAATGTGATGATGAGGGAGAATAAGCCAATAAAATATTCTCAAAATCATGCTGTATTATACACAACCTCTTGTAGGACACAAGGGTTCAATTCAAAAAGTTACTCTTCTTAAGAAACAAATGGTATGTTGTTTCCCACAAGAACCCCTGACGAGGTTTACATCTGAGAAGTACTTCACTTACTAGTGTAAAAAATTTTAAGAACACAGGAACTAACAATGTTCCACTGCTTTCTGATGAGTTCTCTCTTTTCCTTCCAAGACACAAATAATTGCCAAGTGATCTCATGTTTTCACTCTAATTAAATGAAATAACACTTTATTCTTCCAGATCCCTATCAAGATATATATTAAAATTGCCTATGCTAAAAGTGATAAATGTAGATCTTATATAATCATCCAACTGTCTACAATACATTTCAGATATCTTTTTGTTAGTATGCAAACAGCATAACATTTCCTGGTCACTGAAGTCTCCTGGTTCCTATTAATGGTGCTATAAAACAAGGACACTTACTTTTTATTTTAGATTTCATAATAATAAGAATGTGTTCTCTTATTAACATGAATCTTTTTTCTACTGAATCTTTAATTCAAGATTAGGAGACATTGGCAGACTTCAATATCTTGACAACATTAGGTCACTGTAAAGTTAATAATTCCTTCCTTTGCTCTGTCAAGGTACACCAAATTTAGCTTGAAGAGCACTCAGAGAGTAATTCCCCTAGAGGGTCCTGTTATTCACAAGAAGGTATGTTGCACAGATACGGTGCCTTTATCAGTTAGGGTTTGACCAGGAAAGCAGGACCACTATGAGTGATGTGAATAAGGGAATTACTACAGAGATTAGACTTTACATAATTTGGGGAGAAGCTAGGGAAATAAATAATGTCTCAGAAAGGGACAGCTAAAGGATCAAATTTCCTAAGACCACAAAGGGGAGCTGGTGAAGATTACGGAAGGTTACTGTCTCTGCATCTGGTGATGAACCTGTAGGTCAGCAGGGCAGGAAGTCAGGAAGAAGAGCCGAGAACAAACTACAGAGAGCAAGGACAAACCTGTGAGGACAAACTGGTACCAGTGTTGTCTGTTTCTCACCATTTCACACCTTGATTATATGGATGACCTGACCTAAGCCTTCCCCCTCAAAGCAGCACATACCCTGAACCCCTGGTCTTGGACTCAGAAAAGCTGAAAAAGATCTGGTAGGAGTTGGAGGCGCTGAGTGCCCAGCTGCTGCCCCACCACCCAAAGGCTGCTGTAGTGACAGGTATGAGTTGCACCTGGGACCCTACATGGAGCTTACAAACGTAATGGCTTCCGTTTAACTGCTGCTTTCCAAATCTCAAGCAGATTTCTCATGTGACCAGCCCTAACCAGGAGCCATACAGAGAAGAGAGCTCTGGAAAACACAGTTCCAACTTAGCTAAATTGGCACAATATCAAATTACCACAGTGCCCAGAAGCTCCTTCATGTACTTTAAATTGATCCTAAGATGGATTTAAGCCTCTCAAAGTCGACATATATTCATTCAGTGATAAAGCCTATGAAAATACAGAATTTTAATTACTGTATTTATTTGCAAATTTTCCTCCAAATTTTTTTCCTATCTAATATTAGAAACATTTCTACCAGCAAAGAGGTACTTATTTTGCTCTTACCTAGACAAACATAAAATGTAAAACAACACTCAACACCTTATCACTAGCTCTATTTTTTAAATGTAAAAAAATCTACTTAATGCTTCTCCATTTCCACCAACTACGTTTTATCATTTCAGCTCTTCTCACACTATCTTCTTTCTACTATTCCTAAGTCAAAAAGTATTTAAACTCCAAACAGGAGGCCTTCTTGCTCCTATGCAATGTGGCTTTTTCTCAGTACCACCAAGTTTATCTATCAGGACTGTATAAATCTGAACTATAATTATAAATCTGAATTGAGTTCAAGCTCTTTCTCACAGAGCTCTATGTCTCATGCAAATTAGAACACAGGGTATGTCACCCAGTTCTACATCCCTGCAAACCCAACTCAGCTCTGACACTGGCAACATCCTTAATACATGCTTGGAGTCCCTACAGATGTCTCTGCCCTCATCAAAGAACTCCTCCAGGGAGAAAGTCACAAGGTCAGCTTTGCCTAAGGCCCTCTCTTGGCCCACAGGGACACACTCTCCTATTCAACACCGGCCCTGGGCTCCAGGAGGAGTTCATTCTCTCCCACTTGCCAAAGCATTAAGAGTGATACCAGGCACTTAAATGATTTAGAGGAACCTTCTGGAAATCACAGCTTTTTCAACCACATTCCCCTCACTTTGGAAACTTTCTGACAGGAATATCTTCTCAGTAGTGGCATTTCCTAGTAAGTTAACTAGCTAACATATTCCTAGGACATGTTGAAAAGTCACCAAGAATTGGAGTAGAAGATCTAAGTTTTGGTTCTGGCACCAGATCTTTCTAAGTCTCACTGTAGAAGGTAAACTTCACCTTACAGAGGTGTTGTTGTGAAGTGGAAATGAGATAATGAATATCTTATCCTCACCCATAATGACCCCGACCAGTCCATTATCCACCTCTCCGGTAAGGAAACAGCTTGTCCTTGTATGGGGCCGTGTTGTTTGGGTGACAGAGTACTTGTAGGATTTCAAAGCCATTTCAGGGGCCATCTCAGAGACACCGTTCCCTTCCACACGGGCCCTGTTGTGGACCTGCCCCACCAGGCCTCATTCCCACTTACTGTGAAGTGGGAGGTCTTTTACATTTAGGGTGAGGGTTGTTTTTCTTTCTCCCTCTCTCTCAGGGTCCCTGCTATCCCTCCCTACAGTCCAGCCTTATATTACTCAGGATTAGAAGGGCATCATAAAAAGATTAATTCAGAAAAAGAATGTTATGTGATATAAATGCATATTAACATGGAACATGCTTTTCTCCTTCTCTCTAGGTTTTATTTTATGTCACCCATGGTCAACAATTGCCTTTTTTCCCCCAATAATATTCCTAAGATCACATATTTGCCTTCATCTTCCCTACTTTTTTTCCCTTAAAGTTACTTTAAGTATTGTTTATAATAAAAGGCAAACATATAACCAAACAGCTTGATGAAAATTAAACCTAATGTCTGCTATATTTACATTTAAATTGCAGAGAAATAAGTATGTGGAAGCTATTTCCATCATCTACAGCAGTTGCTAGGCCTATAAAATATTTGTGCATGTAGAGACTATTGAAGAGCAATGTTTCAGTTTCCTTCCCTCTCTTCCTCCATCCTGACCTTGTCCACATCCTTAGCGACCAGATAAAATCAAGTTCAGACTCTGAAGGACATTTGATCAGTAGATTACACACAATCAAAAATATCAACTTTTGGGCTTCCCTGGTGGCACAGTGGTTGAGAGTCCGCCTGCCAATACAGGGGACACGGGTTCGTGCCCCGGTCCGGGAAGATCCCACATGCCGCGGAGCGGCTGGGCCCGTGAGCCATGGCCGCTGAGCCTGCGCATCCGGAGCCTGTGCTCCGCAACAGGAGAGGCCACAACAGTGAGAGGCCCACGTACAGCAAAAAAAAAAAAAAAAAAAACAACTTTTATTTTAAAATGTTAAACTTACTACAAGCTGATCAGGAAAGGTCAAATATGACTTCTTCAAACATGCAATATTTGAAATAGGAAAAATTTGGCTTATAACTAATAATTTTTAAGTTGTAAGAGCATTTCATGAGGATGTTGCCTGTTTCAAATACTCAATAAGATCTTCTCTCTCACTCTTCTTTTTAAGACCGGCAAAGACCATTTTAGTTCCAGGGATATATTTTTTTGGGTTCTCCAAATATTCCATCAGAGTCTCCTCTCCCCAGATAACACCTATAAAGGTGAAAATAGTTTTAAGTTTGTGAAGTTACATTTGTAAGGTTTACTTTCTGATGTGACCCACATTTGTGAACAAAAGATTACTCTTGGACTCAGTAGGAAGGTTATTATAACTGAGAATACTTAGTTTCTGACCTACAAGAAAATTCCAAAATTAGTCTTCGGTGATCTACTCTTGGGCTTCTTTGTAGAAATCCAATGCTGTTTAAGATTATCTAAGGTACACCAATGAACTACCAACCCAGACATGTTGGGCCTAAGCAGTATGCCATCCTCCTAGAATCACAGAGAATTCCTTCTATCTTAGAGATCAATTAACCAAAATCCTCATTTTGCAGATGAGTAAATGATGACCCAAAGAGAGGATAATAACTTACCCTAAGATGACAAGGCTACACAGAGTAAAGAACTGGTAACTAGTAACTTATATTTCCATGTTTTTTTGTTTCTCTTTTTCCCAATCACACCAAGCTGCCTCTGTCAGGATCTCTAACAAAAACCTATGAGTTCAGGAATCCAGTTTTACAATGAGAGAGAAGTTGCACCCAACGTTTTTCCTTTCTAAAGCCAGTTGAAAAGAACATGAACAAAGAGAAACAGAAATGCTAGTTCCACTTTCAATAAAATTTTTGAGTGAGTGCCTCTACCACCAAACTTGATACACTTAGAAGACTACCAAGGACATAAAACCTGGACCAGAGTGAAAGGACACTTTTCACTAATTTCTAAAAAAGAGAAAAGTTCTCCAAAATAAGTGACAAATCCTGAGGTGCAGAGTCATAACCCTCTGTTGGGCCCAAAGAGAGTAGAGTACATATTGGCTGGCTGTGAAAGTCTCCCTAAATTCAATTTGATAACATGGAGGGCCAGGGGAGCCAGGAGTAAAGAAGAAAACACATCTTTAAAAGAAAGATTCTACCTTGTAATAGGATAAAAGAGAAACTTGAGGTGTTGGATAACCCTGGAGCTGCCAGTCTTTGTCAGCTGAAGAGCCAAATAACCCTGCAGCAAACATATACACATACACATAGCTCTAACACATAACTGTGGGTGAGGAAGATCTTATAACCAACTGGAACACTCAGACCCTCACTCTTACTGTCCTTCTGCAAATAACCAATCAAGGACAAATTGTCCTAATCAAAAGATGAGTAGTAATCAGAAAGTAATCACCATGAAAGAGTACTGAAAACACACACACAACATACACACACACAGCAGAAAGGAATATAAAAAAAGTTAAATGAAATATACACAACAAAAATTATATACACTAAGCAGAAAAAACCAGGAGCACATTCCCATGGATTCAGAAAAGGTCTTTGTTATTTGTAATGAGGTAGACGGACCTAGAGTCTGTCATACAAAGTGAAGTAAGTCAGAAAGAGAAAAACAAATACCGTATGCTAAAGCACATATATGGAATCTAAAAAGAGGTACTGGGACTTCCCCGGTGGCACAGTGGTTAAGAATCTGCCTGCCAATGCAGGGGACACGGGCCCTGGCCCGGGAAGATCCCACATGCGGCAGAGCAACTAAGCCCACGCACCACAACTACTGAGCCTGTGCTCTAGAGCTCGTGAGACACAACTACTCAGCCCACGTGCCACAGCTACTGAAGCCTTTGTGCCTACAGCCCATGCTCCACAACAAGAGAAGCCACTGCAACGAGAAGCCAGTGCACTGCAACAAAGAGTAGCCCCCACTCGGTGCAACTACAGAAAGCCTGCGCACCGCAACAAGGACCCAATGCAGCCAACGATAAATAAATTTATTTTTAAAAAATAAATTTATTTTTAAAAAATAAATAAGTTTTTAAAAAATAAATTTACTTTTAAAAATAAATATTTTAAAATAAATAAATTTATTTTTGAAAATAAATTATTTATTTAAAATAAATAAATATTTTTTTTTAAATAAATAAATATGGGGACCTTCAAGGTGACGGAGGAGTAAGATGTGGCGATCACCTTCCTCCCCAAAAATACATCAAAAATACACCTACAGGGCTTCCCTGGTGGCGCAGTGGTTGAGAGTCCGCCTGCCGATGCACGGGACACGGGTTCACACCCCGGTCCGGGAAGATCCCACATGCCGCGGAGCGGCTGGGCCCATGAGCCATGGCCGCTGAGCCTGCGCACCCGGAGCCTGTGATCCGCAACGCGAGAGGCCACAACAGTGAAAGGCCCGCGTACTACAAAAAATATATATATATACACCTACATGTGGAACAGCACCTACAGAACACCTACTGAACGCTGGCAGAAGACCTCAGACTTCCCAAAAGGCAAGAAACTCCCCACATACCTGGGTAGGGCAAAAGAAAAAACAGAAAAAAGAACAGGGACGGGACCTGCACCTCAGGGAGAGAGCTGTGAAGGAGGAAAAGTTTCCACACACTAGGAAGCCCCTTCACTGGTGGAGACGATGGGGGGTGGCGGGGGAGAAGCTTCGGAGCCATGGAGGAGAGCACAGCAACAGGGGTGCTGAGGGCAAAGCAGAGTGATTCCCGCACAGAGAATCGGTGCTGACCAGCACTCACCAGCCCGAGAGGCTTGTCTGCTCACCCGCCACGGCGGGCGGCGCTGGGAGCACAGGCTCGGGCTTCGGAGGTCAGACCCCAGGGAGAGGACTGGGGTTGGCTGCAAGAACACAGCCTGAAGGAGGATAGTGTGCCACAGCTAGCCGGGAGGGAGTCCACGAAAACCTCTGGACCTGCCTAAGAGGCAAGAGACCACTGTTTCAGGGTGCACAAGAAGAGGGGATTCAGAGCTCCGCCTAAACAAGCTCCAGTGACTGGGCGAGCCACGGCTATCAGCACAGACACCAGGGATGGGCATGAAATGCTAAGGCTGCTACTGCAGCCACCAAGAAGCCTCTGTGCAAGCACAGGTCAGTATCCACACCTCCCCACCCACGAGCCTGTGCAGCCCGCCACTGCCAGGGTCCCATGACCCAGGGACCACTTCTCGAGGCGAACACACGGCGCGCCTCAGGCTGTAGCAACATCACACCAGCCTCTTTAGCCTCAGGCTCACCCCGCATTCCGTACCCCTCCCTCCCCCTGGCCTGAGGGAGCCAGAGCCCCCTAATCAGCTGCTACTTTAACCCCGTAATGTCTGAGCAGGAACAGATGCCTTCAGGCGACCTACATGCAGAGGCGGGGCCAAATGCAAAGCTGAACCCCAGGAGCTGTGCAAACAAGAAGACAAAGGGAAATTTCTCCCAGCAGCCTCAGGAGCAGCAGATTAAATCTCCACAATCACCTTGATGTACCCTACATCTGTGGAATACCTGAATAGACAAGGAATCATCCCAAAACGGAGGCCATGGACTTTGGGAGCAACTACAGACTTGGGGGTTTGCTTTCTGCATCTAAATTGTTTCTAGTTTTATGTTTATCTTAGTTTAGTATTTAGAGCCTATTATCATTGATAGATTTGTTTATTGATTTGGTTGCTCTCTTCCTTTATTGTTTTTATAAATATATATATTTTTTTCCTTTTTCCCTTTTTGTGAGTATGTAACTGTACTCTTCTTTGTGTGATTTTCTCTGTATAGGTTTGCTTTTACCATGTGTCCTAGGGTTCTGCCTGTCTGGTATTTTTTCTTAGTATAGTTTTTAGTGCTTGTTATGATTGGTGGATTTGTTTCCTGGTTTGGTCTCTCGCTTCTTTCTTTCTTTTATTACTTTTTAAATTTTTTAACAATATTTTTTATTTTAATAACTTTATTTTATTTCTTTTTTTCTATCTTTCTTTTTCTCCCTTTTCTTCTGAGCCGTGTGACTGACAACGTCTTCGTGCTATGGCCAGGTGTCAGGCCTGAGCCTCTGAGGTGGGAGAGCTGAGTTCAGGACATTGCTCCACCAAAGACCTCCCGGCCCCGTGTAATAGCAAACGGCCAAAGCTCACCCAGAGATCTCCATCCCAACGCTAAGACCCAGCTCCACTCAACAACGAGCAAGCTACAGTGCTGGACACACTATGCCAACCAACTAGCAAGACAGGAACACAACCCCACCCATTAGCAGAGAGGCTGTCTAAAATCATAATAAGGTCACAGACACCCCAAAACACACTACCGGACATGGTCCTGCCCACCAAAAAGACAAGATCCAGCCCCACCCACCAGAACACAGGCACCAGTCCCCTGCACCAGGAAGCCTACACAACCCACTGAACCAACCTTACCCACTGGGGGCAAATACCGAAAACAACAGGAACTATGAACCTGCAGCCTGCAAAAAGGAGACCCCAAAGACAGTAAGTTAAGCAAAATGAGAAGACAGAGAAATACACAGCAGTTGAAGGAGAAAGGTAAAAACCCACCAGACCAAACAAATGAAGAGGAAATAGGAAGTTTACCTGAAAAAGAATTCAGAATAATGATAGTAAAGATGATCTAAAATCATTGAAAAAATACAAGAAATGCTTAACAAGGACCTAGAAGAACAAAAGAGCAAACAAACAATGATGAACAACACAATAAATGGAATTAAAAATTCTCTAGAAGGAATCAATAGCAGAATAACTGAGGCAGAAGAACAGAAAAGTGACCTGGAAGATAAAATAGTGGAAACAACTACCACAGAGAAGAATAAAGAAAAAAGAATGAAAAGAATTGAGACAGTCTCAGAGACCTCTAGGACAACAGTAAATGTAACAACATTCGAATTATAGGGGTCCCAGAAGAAGAAGAGAGAAAGAAAGGGACTGAGAAAATATTCGAAGAGATTATACTTGAAAACTTCCCAAATATGGGAAGGGAAATAATCAATCAAGACCAGGAAGCGCTGAGAGTCCCATACAGGATAAATCGAAGGAGAAACACGCCAAGACACATATTAATCAAACTATCAAAAATTAAATACAAAGAAAAAATATTAAAAGCAGCAAGGGAAAAACAACAAATAACATACAAGGGAATCCCCATACGGTTAACAGCTGAACTTTCAGCAGAAACTCTGCAAGCCAGAAAGGAGTGGAAGGACATATAGAAAGTGATGAAAGGGGAAAAGCTACAACCAAGTTTACTCTACCCAGCAAGGATCTCTTTCAGATTCGACAGAGAAATGAAAACCTTTACAGACAAGCAAAAGCAAAGAGAATTCAGCAACACCAAACCAGATTTACAACAAATGCTAAAGGAACTTCTCTAGACAGGAAACACAGAGAAGGAAAAGACCTACAATTACACACACAAAACAATTAACAAAATGGTAATAGGAACATACATATCAATAACTACCAAAAATGTAAAAAGATTAAATGCTCCAACCAAAAGACACAGACTGGCTGAATAGATACAAAAACAACACCTGTTTAATGCTGTCTACAAGAGACCCACTTCAGCCCTAGGGACACATACAGACTGAAAGTGAGGGGATGGAAAAAGATACTCCATGCAAATGGAAATCAAAAGAAAGCTGGAACAGCAATTCTCATATCAGACAAAATAGACTTTCAAAAAGACTATTACAAGAGATAAAGAAGGACACTACATAATGATCAAGGGATTAATCCAAGAAGATATAACAATTGTAAATATTTATTCACCCAATATAGGAACACCTCAATACATAACGCTAACAGCCATAAAAGGGGAAACTGACATTAACACAATCATAATAGGGGACTTTAACACCCCACTTTCACCAAAGGACAGGTCATCCAAAATGAAAATAAATAAGGAAACACAGGCTTTAAATGATACATTAAACAAGATGGACTTAATTGAAATTTATAGGACATTCCATTCAAAAACAACAGAATACACTTTCTTCTCAAAGGCTCATGGAACATTCCACACAATAGATCATACCTTGGGCCACAAATCAACACTTGGTAAATTTTAGAAAACTGAAATCGTATCAAGTAACTTTTCTGACCAAATTCTGTGAGACTAGATATCAATTACAGGAAAAAAAACTGTAAAAAATACAAACACATGGAGACTAAACAATACACTACTACATAAGCAAGAGATCACTGAAGAAATCCAAAAGGAAATCAAAAAATACCTAGAAAGAAATGACAACGAAAACACAACGACCCAAAACGTATGGGATGCAGCAAAAGCACTTCTAAGAGGGAGGTTTATAGCAATACCATCCTACCTTAAGAAACAAGAAACATCTCAAATGAACAACCTAACCTTACACCTAAAGCAATTAGAGAAAGAAGAACAAAAAAACCCCAATGTCAGCAGAAGGAAAGAAACCATAAAGATCAGAGCAGAAATAAATGAAATAGAAACAAAGAAAACAATAGCAAAGATCAATAAAACTAAAAGCTGGTTCTTTGAGAAGATAAACAAAATTGATAAACCACTAGTGAGACTCATCAAGAAAGAAAGGGAGAAGAGACAAATCAACAGAATTAGAAAATGAAAAAGGAGAAGTAAAAACAGCCACTGGAGAAATACAAATGATTATAAGAGATTACTACAAGTAACTATATGCCAAAAAATTGGACACCCTGGAAGACATGGACAAATTCTTAGAAAAGCACAACCTTCCGAGACTGAACCAGGAAGAAATAGAAAATATAAACAGACCAATCACAAGCACTGAAATTGAAACTGTGATTAAAAATCTTTCAACAAACAAAAGCCCAGGACCAGATGGCTTCACAGGCAAATTCTATCAAACATTCAGAGAAGACCTAACACTTATCCTTCTCACACTCTTCCAAAATATAGCAGAGGGAGGAACACTCCCAAACTCATTCTACAGGCCCCCATCACCCTGATACCAAAACCAGACAAAGATGTCACAAAAAAAGAAACCTACAGGCCAATATCACTGATGAACATAGATGCAAAAATCCTCAACAAAATACTAGCAAACAGAATCCAACAACACATTAAAAGGATCATACACCATGATCAAGTGGGATTTATGCCAGGAACACAAGGAATCTTCAATGTATGCAAATCAATCAATGTGATAAACCATATTAACAAATTGAAGGATAAAAACCATATGATCATCTCAATAGATGCAGAAAAAGCTTTTGACAAAATTCAACACCCATTTATGATAAAAACCCTCCAGAGAGTAGGCATAGAGGGAACTTACCTCAACATAATAAAGGCCATATATCACAAACCCACAGCCAACATCATTCTCAATGGTGAAAAACTGAAACCATTTCTAATAAGATCAGGAACAAGACAAGGTTGCCCACTCTCACCACTATTATTCAACAAAGTTTGGAAATTTTAGCCACAGAAATCAGAGAAGCAACAGAAATTAAAGGACTCCAAATCAGAAAAGTAAAACTGTCACTGTTTGCAGATGACATGATCCTATACAAGGAGAACCCTAACAACGCTACCAGAAAACTACTAGAGCTAATCAATGAATTTGGTAAAGTAGCAGGATACAAAATTAATGCACAGAAATCTCTTGCATTCCTATACACTAATGATGAAAAATCTGAAAGAGAAATTAAGGAAACACTCCCATTTACCACTGCAACAAAAAGAATAAAATACCTAGGAATAAACCTACCTAAGGAGACAAAAGACCTGTATGCAGAAAACTATAAGACACTGATGAAAGAAATTAAAGATGATCCAAACAGATGGAGAGATATACCATGTTCTTGGATTGGAAGAATCAACATTGTGAAAATGACTCTAATACCCAAAGCAATCTACAGATTCAATGCAATACCTATCAAACTATCAAATGGCATTTTTCACAGAAGTAGAACAAAAAATTTCACAATTTGTATGGAAACACAAAAGACCCCGAAAAGCCAAAGCAATCTTGAGAAAGAAACATGGAGCTGGAGCAATCAGGCTCCCTGACTTCCAACTATACTACAAAGCTACAGTAATCAAGACAGTATGGTACTGGCACAAAAACAGAAGTATAGATCAATAGAACAGGAAAGAAAGCTGAGATAAACCCACACACATATGGTCACCTTATCTTTGAGAAAGGAGGCGAGACTATACAATGGAGAAAAGACAGCCTCTTCAATAAGTGGTTCTGGCAAAACTGGACAACTCCATGTAAAAGAATGAAATTAGAACACTCCCTAACATTATATACAAGAATAAATTCAAAATGGATTAAAAACCTAAATGTAAGGCCAGACACTATAAAACTCTTAGAGGAAAACATAGGCAGAACACTCTATGACATAAATCACAGCAGGATCCCTTTTGACCCATCTCCTAGAGAAGTGGAAATAAAAATGAAACTAAACAAATAGGATCTAATGAAACTTCAAAGCTTTTGCACAGCAAAGGAAACCATAAACAGGACGAAAAAACAACCCTCAGAATGGGAGAAAATATTTGCAAACGAAGCAACTGACAAAAGATTAATCTCCAAAATATACAAGCAGCTAGTGCAGCTCAATATCAAAAAAAGAAACAACCCAATCCTAAACTGGGCAGTAGACCTAAATAGACATTTCTCCAAAGAAGATATACAGACTCCCAACAAAAACATGAAAGGATGCTCAACATCACTAATCATTACAGAAATACAAATCAAAACTACAATGAGATATCACCTCACACCAGTCACAATGGCTATCATCAAAAAATCTACAAACAATAAATGCTGGAGACAGTGTGGAGAAAAGGGAACCCTCTTGCATTGTTGGTGGGAATGGAGGACAGTAAAAAACTAAAGATAGAACTACCATATGACCCAGCAATTCCACTACTGGGCATATACCCTGAGAAAACCATAATTTAGAAAGTGTCATGTACCACAGTGTTCACTGCAGCTCTATTTACAATAGCCAGGACATGGAAGCAACCTAAGTGTCCATCGACAGATGAATGAATAAAGAAGATGTGGCATATATGTACAATAGAATATTACTCAGCCTTAAAAAGAAAGGAAACTGAGTTATTTGTAGTGAGACGGATGGACCTAGAGTCTGTCATACAGTGTGAAGTAAGTTAGAAAGAGAAAAACAAATACTGTATGCTAACACATATATATGGAATCTAAAAAAAAAGAAAATGGTTCTGAAGAACCTAGGGGCCGGACAGGAATAAAGACGCAGACATAGAGAATGGACTTGAGGACACAGGGAGGGGGAAGGGTAAGCTGGGATGGAGTGAGAGAGTAGCATGGACATATATACACTACCAAATATAAAACAGATAGCTTGTAGGAAGCAGTCGCATCACACAGGGAGATCAGCTTGGTTCTTTGTGACCACCTAGAGGGGTGGCACAGGGACAGTGGGAGGGAGACGCAAGAGAGAGGGGATATGGTGATATATGTATACGTATAGCTGACTCACTTTGTTATACAGCAGAAATTAACACACCATTGTAAAGCAATTATACTCCAATAAAGATGTTAAAAAATAAAATTAAATAAATAAAAGTAAATAAATAAAAATTAAAAGACAGTACTGATGAACCTAGTGGCAAGGCAGAAATAAAGACACAGATGTAGAGAAGGGACTTGAGGACACAGGTGAGGAAGGGGAAGCTGGGATGAAATGAAAGAGTAGCATTGTCATACATACACTACCAAATGTAAAATGGATGGCTAGTGGGAAGCTGCTGCGTAGCACAGTGAGATCAGCTCAATGTTTTGTGACGACCTAGAGGGCTGGGATAGGGAGGGTGGGAGGCTTGAGAGGGAGGGGATATGGGGATAGATGTATACATATAGCTGATTCACTTTGTTGTACAGCAGAAACTAACACAACATTGTAAATCAATTATACTCCAATAAAGACCAAAAAACACAACTTATCAGCTAAAAAAAAAAGGTCTTTATAAATCAAGGGCTTATAGCAGAGCTACAAAGGTTCAAGGAGATGATAAAACAGAAAGACATAAATAACAGCAAAAAGAATAGATACTACTGATAGCACAATCAGGCTTGAAAATATTGATAAAAACAAAATGAGAATAAAAAGTTTAAAACAATCATAGGAAAAATAACACATATAGAAGACATTTAGACAACAGATATCCCAAATATGCACAATTGATGGCCCAAGTAAGATTTCTTTAATAAAAACAAATGAAATAGTATAAAATTATTAAAACACATAATTCAAGAAAACTTTCAAAAATAAAAGTCCTTAAAAACAAACAACTCAATCCAAAAATGGGCAGAAGACCTAAACAGACATTTCTCCAAAGAAGATATACAGATTGCCAACAAACACATGAAAGAATGCTCAACATCATTAATCATTAGAGAAATGTAAATCAAAACTACAATGCAATATCATCTCACACCGGTCAGAATGGCCATCATCAAAAAAATCTACAAACAATAAATGCTGGAGAGGGTGTAGGGTGTGGAGAAAAGGGAACCCTCATACACTGTTGGTGGGAATGTAAATTGATACAGCCACTATGGAGAACAGAATGGAGGTTCCTTAAAAAACTACAAATAGAACTACCATATGACCCAGCAATCCCACTACTGGGCATATACCCTGAGAAAACCATAATTCAAAAAGAGTCATGTACCACAATGTTCATTGCAGCTCTATTTACAACAGCCAGCACATGGAAGCAACCTAAGTGTCCATTCACAGATGAATGGATAAAGAAGATGTGGCACATATATACAATGGAATATTACTCAGCCATATAAAGAAACAAAATTGAGTTACTTGTAGTGAGGTGGATGGACCTAGAGTCTGTCATATAGTGTGAAGTAAGTCAGAAAGAGTAAAACAAATACCGTGTGCTAACACATATATATGGAATTAAAAAAAAAAAAAAAGTGAACCTAGGGGCGAGACGGGAAGAAAGACGCAGACCTACTAGAGAATGGGCTTGAGGACACGGGGAGGGGGAAGGGTGAGCTGGGACAAAGTGAGAGAGTGGTAGTGTATATATGACATATATACACTACCAAATGTAAAATAGATAGCCAGTGGGAAACATAGCACAGGGAGATCAGTCCGGTGCTTTGTGACAAGCTAGAAGGGTGGGAGGGAGGGAGATGCAAGAGGGAAGAGATATGGGGATATATGTATATGTATAACTGATTCACTTTGTTATAAAGCAGAAACTAACACACCATTGTAAAGCAATTATACTCCAATAAAAATGTTAAGAAGAAAAAAAAAGTCCTGAATCTGCCAATTGGAAGAACACATGTCCAGGAAAATCTGAAACAGATCAATCAAGGCTTATACACAGCCTAGTAAATTACTAAATTTCAATACGAATTTTACTGAAACTTAGGGGGAAAAGAGTAAAACAAAAATAAAAACAAGTAACTTATAATGGAAAACAATCAGGCTGGCTTCAGATTTCTCCAAAGAAAAGTTCAACATGAAGCATACAAAATCCTGAGGAAGTAAAAGTATCATGCAATCATTTTACGTCTAGCCAAACAATTCAAGTGTAATGGGAATCCATCGATCTTTTCAAACATCAAGAACTGGAGTAATATGGTTCCAGTAATTCTTTCTTGGCATAACTACTGATAGATAATCTTCTACCAACCAAAAAGTAAATATAGACACTGTGGTAAAAGCTGGGAATAAGCACTAATACAATCTAAATGTAGGACAAATGTTAAAGCAACTGTGGTAATTATAGTTACATAGGATATAAATTATATGTATCATGTCAAATCAGAAATAACAACATAAGTAGCTCAGTTAAGAGTATGAAAAAATTGGGGCTTCCCTGGTGCCACAGTGGTTGGGATTCTGCCCGCCGATGCAGGGGACGCGGGTTCGTGCCCCAGTCCGGGAGGATCCCTCATGCCGCGGAGCGGCTGGGCCCATGAGCCATGGCCGCTGGGCCTGCGCGTCGGGAGCCTGTGCTCTGCAACGGGAGAGGCCACAGCAGTGAGAGGCCCGCGTACCGCAAAAAAAAAAAAAATAAAAGAGTATGAAAAAATTGGAGGTTGTATAACCACTTTGATTCTCTCATCCTTCAGAGTGAAGAATAGACAGATATTGCTTAAAGTAGTTAAATAAAATAATAGAGGCATACAATATAACTTAAAGTATGAATACAGCCACTAAAATTATAAAGAATAATATTACCATATAAAATTAGTTGGTAAAGGGAAAGGAATAGGGGAGGATAGGGAGACATGAATATACATAATTTCCTATCACTCATACTGGGAAGTATCCTTTTAAACTATCTGAATTTTCATATAATATAAATGGGTTTCAAAATATTTTTTAAATTATTAGTACATTTATGATTTTATGTGTCCTACTGCTTATTTTAACAGATCTGACATGACAAAAGGAAAAAGATAATAATAATGTTAGTTCAGCTAATATGTTAACCCCATGATATGATTTCATCAAAGGCTGAAGAAGACCTGAGTCTGAATCTTAGTTATATCACTTGTTAGCACACAACCCTGGGCAAATCATGAGTTAATTCAATTTGTTTCAATTATCATTGCCCCCAAAATGCAAACAGCATATAGTTATTCAATAATATGTATAAAGTACTATTCTCAAAAGAAAAATTGTATCCATTTACAGATGTTTAAAAAAAAACAATACAGATGCTCAACATCACTAATCTTTAGGGAAATGCAAACCAAAACCACAAGGAGATATCACTTCACATCCATTAGGAAAGCTATTATCAACAAACAAACAAACAAAAAACAAAATAACAAGTGTTGTCTGAGATGTGGAGAACTCGGAATCCTTACGTATTGCTGGTGGGAACATAAAATGATAGAGCCCTTATGGAAAATGGTACAGCTATTTCTCAAAAAATTAAACTCAGAATTTTCATATGATTCAGCAATTCCACTTCTGGGTATTACACCCAAAGGAAGTGAAAGCAGGAACATGAACAAATATTTATATCCTGTGTTCATAGCATCATTATTCATAATAGCCAAAACTGGACGTAACCAGAGTGTCCACTGATTGATAAACAAAATGTGGTATATACATACAATGGAATATCATTTAGCCTTTAAATGGATGGAAATTATGACACATGGTACAACATGAATAAACCCTAAAGACATTATGCTACATGAAATCAGCTAGTCACAAGAAGACAAATACTATGTGACTACATTTATATGAGGTACCTAGAGTAGTCAAACTCAGAGACAAAATAGAATGGGGGCTTCCAGGGCCTGTTTAATGGGTACAGAGTTTCAGTTTGGGAAGATAAAAAACTTGTGGAGATGGATGGTGGCGATGGCTGCAGAACAATGTGAATGTGCTTAATGCTACAGAACTGTACACTTTAAAACGGTTAAAATGGTAAATGTTATGTTATACATATTTAGCTACAATTTTTTTAAACCACACTATATAAAATTATTGCCACAATCATGAATTTTGTAAAACTATACTCTAAGCAAGTCATATGGAACAATCTTCTTTAAAATATGAGAATTTCCTTATTCTTTTGAAAACTAAAATGGTCTAATTATTTCCAACACCATACATGGAAAATAAACTACGGCTGACAGTTTCCCACAATTTGTATTAAAACTGAACTACTGACTTCTTGGCTCTTCTTATCAAGTCTGTCTTTGATCAAGCTGTCCTAAAGTATTTTTTAAATCTTTATTTATTCTAAATAATATTATTTTAAAATCCTGTTCAATTAACCTAGTAAGCTACTTACATTATTTTTTCCAGCTTTACTGAGATATAATTGATATATAACATTCTATAAACTTAAGGTGTACAATATGTTAATTTGATACACTTACATATTGCAAAATCATTACCACCATAGCATTAGCAGAAACCTCCACCCCATCACATGATTACCATTTCTTCTTTGTAGTGAGAACATTTAAGATATACTCTCTTAGCAACTTTCAAGTATATAATACAGTATTATTAGCTATAATCACCATGTTATACATCAGATACCCAGAACTTGTTAATCCTATAGCTGGAAGTTTGTACCCTTTGACCAATATCTCCCCATTACCCTAACTCCTCACCCCTGGTCACTACCCCTCTACTTTCAGTTTTTCTAAGCTTGGCTTTTTTAGATTCCACATGTAAGTGGTATTATACAGTATTTGTCTTTCTCTGTCTGACTTATTTCACTTAGCATAATGCCCTCAAGGTTCATCCAAGTTGTTGTAAATAGCAGGATTTCTTTCTTTGTCATGGTTGAATAATATTCTATTGTGTATATACAGTACATCTTCTTTATTCATTCATCCACTGATGCTCTCTTAGGATATTTCAATATCTTGGCTATTGTAAATAATGCTGTAATGAACATGGTGGTGCACATATCTCTTCAAGATTCTGCTTTCATTTCCTTTGAATATATACCCAGAAGTGGGATTACTGGATCATATGGTAGGTCTATTTTTAACTTTTTGAGGAAACTACATATTGTTTTCCACAGTGGCTTACCAATTTGCATTCTCACCAACAGTGTAAAAGGGTTCCCTTTCCTCCACATCCTTCCCAATAATTACTATTTCCTGTCTTTTGATAATAGCCATTCTAACAGGTGTAAGGTGATAATCTCACTTGCATTGCCGTGATTATTAGTAATGATGTGTACCTTTTCATGTATCTGTTGGCCATCTATATGTCTTCTTTGGAAAAATGTCTATTCAGTTCCTCTGTACATTTTTTAATCTGGTTGGTTTTTCCTCTATTGAGTTGTATGAGTTCTTTATATATTTTAGATATCTACCCCTTATCAGATATATGATTTGCAAATATGTTCTCCCATTCAGTAGGTTGCCTTTTAATTTTATTGACTGTTTCTTTTGATGTGCAGAAGCTTTTTACTTTAATTAGTCCCATTTATTTATTTTTGCTCTTGTTGTTTGTGCTTTTGGTGTCATATCCAGAAAATCACTGTCAAGACCAATGTAAAGGAACTTTTCCCTATGTTTTCTTCTAGAAGTTTTATGGTTTCTGGTCTTATGTTTAAATCTTTAATCCATTTCAAATTAATTTTTGTCAGTGGTGAACAATAAGAGTCCAATTTCATTCTGCTACTTATTATTCTTATTTCATTAGTAGAACTAACAAATAATATTATGTCCCCAAATAAGTCATAAGTATTAATTAAACAATCTGACTCTGGAAAATTTTATTTCTAATTATTAAATAATGTTAAAGCCAAGCCGTATACAGCCTTTTATCTTTGATAAAAACCTATAATAAAAGATATATTTGTAATAAGCTTTAATATGATTTTAAATCAATGTTAATAAGCAAAAAAGTCTTTAACATATTGGCAGCTAGAGGGACAAATGTTAGGTTATAACTATTCTAAAAATCAGGACTTCAAAAGTTGACTGCTCTTATAATTGGATAATAAAATAATAAAATGACACTATAGAAAAATATTACTTTAAAAGTTAAAGAGCCATATAAATGCATACAATAAATGCAAGTTTAAGACTGATTTATTCAATAGTCTATCAATTGTAAATCCTACTGCAATAAATGCAATTCCATTCTCATACTAACTGCCTGGAGTTAGCACAGACTCCAAAGTCCCCAACAAGACTGCCTCACTTCAGACACCAGCTGCAAGTTCAGGGTCCTCAGCCCATCCAAACTTCTAACCAACTGACTATAAATTTAAGGGTTCCCAGGACTCCCTTAGGTTTTATAATTTGCAAGAACAACTCACAGAACTCAGGAAAGCACTACTTAAAAATTACAGTTTTACTATAAAGGATACAAATCAGTACCAGCTAAATGAAGAGACCCAGTTGGTGAGGTCTGGGAAACTCACAAACACAGAGGTTCCTGGCCCTGGCCCTGTGGAATCATGACTCATCCCCCTCCAGTACATTGATGTGTTTACCAACCAGGAAGCTCAAGTAGAGCTTCCAGTTGAAAGTGGCCAGAGTTTTTATTGGGGTTTCATTACGTAGGCATGATTGATGAATCACTAGCCATGTGCTTGAACTCAATCTCCAGCCCCTGTCCTCTATCCTTGGAGGTCAGACTGATATGACCTAGCCCAAAGCCTCAATTCTCTAATTACATTGTTGGTCTTTCCAGGTTGCCCAGCCCTCATCCTGAAACTATCAAGGAGCCTACCACAAGTCATCTTATTAGCATAAACACAGGCTGTAGTCCCAGAACCCAACCCTGAGTAACAAAGATGCTCCTATCACTGGAAAATTCCAAGGTTTTAGAGATCCCTCCCAGGAACCTGAGACAAAGACCAGACAATTCTTTATTATAGAATATCTACTAACCAGCATTTCTGCATATACTAAATACAATGATATTGTATTACTAACAACTACACTGATGTTTAAGAAGGTGATAAACATGCTTGACTTGACAAAGATTAAATTTTATTCTATGTTGTTTTAATATAAGTATTTTTATCAATTATCTATGTATTTATTTGATATATATGTGGTCCTTTACTGTGGGTGCCCCCTGAATAAAGTTATGTTGAGACCCTAACCCCTGGTACCTCAGAATGTGGCTTTATTTGCAAATAAGGCCATTGCAGGTGTGTTTAGTTAAGTTGAAAAGAGGTCACACTGAGTAAGATAGGTCTCTCAATCCAATTTTACTATTATCCTTGTAAGAAGGCCATGTAAAGACAAGAGACACATTGGGACAATATGACAATGAAGGTAGAGACTAGAGTTATGCAGCTGTAGGCCCAAAACACGAAGTTTACTGGCAAACCACCAGAAGACAGGAAGAAGCAAGGGAAGATTGCCCTCAGGTTTCAGAAAGAGTATGGCCCTGCCAACAACTTGATTTTGCACTTCTAGCCTCCAGAACTATGAAACCATAAATTTTCACTATTTTAAGCCACCTAATTTATAGTACTTGGTTACAGGAGCCCTAGGAAACTATTACCATCCTCAAATGCTAAGATGTAGTAGTAGTGCTCTAAAACAGACTTACCATATACTCCCCACGCCAACCTAGTTTGCTTGGACACCCAAGTCTAGGAACAAATGGCTTTGCCAGTTCTCCATCCTACTAAACTGTATTGCTCTCAAGGCTTTGAGAAAATGCAAAGTACCTTATTTTCACATACACAAAAAAACTGACAATCTAGACATGTGTGAACTTTGTTTTAATCAAACCATTTGACTATCTATAAGGTTTCTTTCCCAAAAATTCCAGGTAACAAAAATTTCTTTACATCTTATCTATCTGTAGTGTAAGTAACTGACAATTAGCCTTTTTGATTGTAACATAAGTGCTCGACATTAAGCTTTTAATTGCTGAGGCATCCCCTTCAAATACATCCATCTTGAATAAATGCACTGCCAGCTATAAAAGTAAAGAGCAAGGATGCCCACCCATGAAGTTCCCTTTTTTCAGAAAGGCAGACCTATATAACTGACCATTTGACTGACTGCCTTGCTTTTTCCCTTCCCATGCTTTAATTCCTGCTTTTATATTTTAAATTCACCAATAAAGAGTGAACCCACAAAACCCTAGGCACCCCACTCTCAGCCCCAATAAAAGCAAAACTCCAAGCCCACGCTCTCTTTCTACCTGATGCCACACTGGGTAGCCCCACACATGCTGTGTACCCTCCAGGACCTATGAGTAATAAACTTTGGTTTTTTTCAAAGTTTCCTGATGGCTGTTGCTAAAGTAAAGTGTGTCTTGCAATCATAATAAGAACCATAGCAATTATACTCCAATAAAGATGTTAAAAAAAAAGACTGCTGATCATAGATCATCATAGCAAGTAAAATAATAATCTAAAAGTTTAAAATATTGTGAGAATTACCAAAATGAGACAGACACAAAGTGAGCAAATGCTGTTGGAAAAATGGTATTGAGAGACTTGCTTGGTGCAGGGTTGCCACAAACCTGCAACATCTGAGAAGTCTAATAAAGGTATGCCTGTACAAGTTTCACAAAAACAAACAAACAAAAACCTCAACAGGCTGAAACGAACTGCAAACACTATCTTACTAGAAACATTAACACAGGTTGAAATAAGTAGAATCCCTCTTTTGACAAAGTGTAAGCTACTATATGTGCACTCAAAAAATAATGCACAAGATGCCAACTCACCTTATTAAAGCCTTTCTCCTGCAACATGGTCTACAAAGCTCAATCAAATGAGGTACTTTAGTCTATACAAGCACTAAAAAACCAATTAAGGAATTTTTAAATAGTAAATTCAAATCACTTATGAAGAGGACTTACAGCTGCCAATAATTTATATTTAAAACTTCTCCAAACACCAAACCCAGATAAAGACATCACAAGAAAATCAAAAAACCAATATCTCTAATGCAAAAATCTTCAACAAAATACTAGCAAGCTAAATCCAACTGCACTGTTAAAAGAATAACACACTATGACCAAGTGATATTTAGCCCAGGAATGCAAGAATGGTTCAACATAAGAAAATCAACATAATATACCACATTAACAGAGCAAAAGGAAAAAAAAAACACATGATTATCTCAACAGATGCAGAAAGAGCATTTAACAAAATCCAACACCTATTCATGATAAAAACATCCAGCAACAGAAGGGACCTTGCTTAACATGAAAAACAGGATTTATGGAAAACCCACAGCTAGCACCATATTCAAGGTAAAAAACTGAAAGCTTTCCCCCTAAGATCAAGAACAAGACAAAGGACTTCCCTGGTGGCACAGTGGTTAAGAATCCACCTGACAATGCAGGGGACACGGGTTTGATCCCTGGTCCGGGAAGATCCCACGTGCCGCAGAGCAACTAAGCCCATGCACCACAATTACTGAGCCTGCGATCTAGAGCCTGTAGGCCACAACTACTGAGCCCGTGTGCCACAACTAATGAAGCCCACATGCCTAGAGCCCATGCTCCACAACACGAGAAGCTACTGCAACAAGAAGCCCGCACACCGCAACAAAGAGTAACCCCCGCTTGCCGCAACTAGAGAAAGCCCATGCGCAGCAACAAAGACTGAACGCAGCCAAAAATAGATAAATTAATTAATTTAAAAAGAAACCAAAAAACAAACAAGACAAAACAAAGATGCTCACTCTCCCCAGAGCTATTCAGAATTCTACCGTAAGTCCTAGCCAGAGCAATTAGGGAAGAATAAGAAATAAAAGCTACTCAGATTGGAAAGGAAGAACTAAAACTATCTCTATTCACAGGTGACATAATTCTCTATATAGAAAATTGTGAAGAATCCACAGAAAATCTACTAGAGCTAATAAATGAATTTAGCAAAGTTGCACAGCACAAGATCAACATACAAAGATCAGCTGTTTCTACACACAAGCAGTGAACAATCTGAAAAGGAAATTTTAAAAACAATTCTATTAATAATAGTACCTAAAAGAATAAAACAGGTAGAAATAAATTTAATCAAGGAGGTGAAAGACTTGCACACTGCAAATTACGAAATACTGCTAAATTTAAGAAGAGCTAAATAATAGGAAAGGCATCCCACGTTCACAGAATGTAACATTAATAGTGTTAAAATGGCAATACTCCCCAAAGCAATCTTCAGATACAAGCTCTATCAAAATTCCATAGGCCTTTTTTGCAGAAATGGAAAAGGTGATCTTCAAACTCATGGAATTGCAAAGGGCCCTGAATAGCCAAAACAATACTGAAAAATAAAAACACAGTTAGAGGGCTCACCCTTCCCAATTTCAAAATTTACTACAAAGCCACAGTAATCAAAACAGTATAGCACTAGTATAAGAATAGATGTACAGACAAATGAAAGAGAATTGAAAGTCCAGAAGTAAACCCTAACATATATGGCCAACTGATTTTCAACAAGGCTGTAAAATGATTTTTAACAATTCAACCGTAAAAGAATCTCTTCAACAAATGGTGCTAGGAACACGAGATAACCACATGCAAAAGAATGAAGTTGGACCACTACCTCACTCTATATAAAAAATTAATGATAATTAATTTTGGTTAATTAAAAGTAGGTCAGTAACCTAAATATCAATATGAGATAAAACTATAAAACTATTAGAAGAAAACATAGGGTAAGTCTTTATGACCTTAGATTTCATGATAGATTCTCAGATTTTACACCCAAACACAAGCAACATCAACAACAAAAATAGATAAATGGCATTCATACAAATTAAAAATCACTGTTCATCAAAAGACATTATTTTAAAAAATGAAGACAATCTACAGAATATGAGAAAATATTTGCAAGTCACTTATTTGATAAGGGTTTAGTGTCCAGAATACATAAAAAATCTTATAACTCGACAACAGAGGCAAACAACCCAAATAAAAAATGGGGAGAGAATATAAACAGACATTTTTCCAAAGAAAATATACAAATGGCCAACAAGCACATGAAACAATGCTCAGTATTATGAATCATTAAGGAAATACAAAGCAAACTCACCAGGCACCACTTCATACCCACTAGGATGGCAATTAAAAAAGAAAAAGAAAAGAAAAGAACAAGTGTTGGTGACTATACAGAGAAATAAGAATCTTACACTGCTGATGGAAAAGTAAAATGGTGCAGCCACTGTGGAAAACAATCTGACCTTTCCTCAAAAAGTTAAACGTAGTTAACTGACTCAGCAATTCCACTCCTAGGTATAGATCTAAAGTAACTGAAAACAGGGACTTAAACGCTTTTTCACAAATGTTCATAGTAGCACTATTCACAACAGGTAAAAGGTGGAAACAATCCAAATGTCTATCAACTGATGAATGGATAAACAAATTGTGATATATACATACAATGGAATAGTATTCAGCCATAAAAAAAGAATGAAATATTGATACATGCTTCAACTTCAATGAATTTTGAAAATATTCTAAGCAAAAGAAGCTAGACATAAAAGATCATGTATTACATGATTCCTTTTATATGAAATATCTGGAGTAGACAAATCCATAGAGACAGCAGATAAGTGGTTACCAAAGGATGGGGGTAGGGGGATATGGAAAGTGATTAGTTAATGGGTACAGGGATACTTCTGGGATAATGAAAAAGTTTTGAAACTAAAGAGAGGTGGTGATTGTACAACACTGTGAATACAGTAAATGTTACTGAATTTTACACTTTAAAATGGCTAATTGTATGTTATGTGAATTTCATCTCAGTTAGAAAAATAGAAAGAAAAATAAATAAATAAAACAAAATAAAATAAAAACCTTTCCAAACAGTGGTGTAGTAGTGATCTGAAATTTGGGCCTGTAAGAAATGCTGAGATACCAAGAACAATTTTTTTTTTAATTTTACATCTTTATTGGAGTATAATGGCTTTACAATGTCGTGCTAGTTACTGCTGTACAACAAAGTGAATCAGCTATATGTATGCATATATTCCCATATCTCCTCCCTCTTGCGTCTCCCTCCCACCCTCCCTATCCCACCCCTCTAGGTGGTCACAAAGCACCGAGCTGATCTCCCTGTGCTATGCAGCTGCTTCCCATTAGCTACCTATTTTACATTTGGTAGTGTATCTATGTCCATGCCACTCTCTCACTTCATCCCAGCTTCCCCCTTCCCCACCCACCTTGTCCTCAAGTCCATTCTGTACACCAAGAACAGCTTAAAAACTAGAGTTGTACCCTATTTTTAAGTGAATGCTAATTATATACGTAAGTATATAGAGATATAGATATCTCCAAGAGTAATAAATTGCTTTGCAAAGATATTAGTCTTTTGCAACCATTCTGAATTTCAATCCTAAAATTAACTGTCATCTACATGCTTTCCACCAACAAAGAAATGATTGAATATACTTTTTCAAACTATATAACATTCCCCACACCCTGCTAAGAATCACTACTACAAATAAAAAATTGCCATTATGCCATTAAAACATAATTTGATTTTTTTAAATTTAGCTCATGCTTTTTCAAGATATATGTATTACATAAAATGAAGTTCCTTGTATAGGCAAAAAAACTTATGCCACAGAGGATTACTAATTTCTCTGATCATAAAGATGACCAGTTATCCAAACACAGATCTTATGACATAAATCAATATTTCCATGATATAAACATGTGGATTTCATTTTTAATTCTGCAAATTAGGAAATTATTATATCAAATCCTGTGCCTTCTTCTTTGCTACAAAGTTCCTGGTTCTCTCCAACAACTGCCTAGTTTTTACCTTTGTTTTTGTTTGCAATGGTATAAGAAAATCCTGGTGCTTGTCCTGTTTTTCTGCCAAAAACGCCCCAGAGGTTTGGACCAGTTTTGTGTTTTCCACCTTTTTCCACTGTGTGGCACTGAGCACATTTTTGAACAAAGATCTTCTTGCCTGCCTCAGCATTTGCCATTTTGTTCTGCAATGAAACATTAAACCACAAACCAAAGAAAATATCTGATTTGCAAGGCTGGATAAAAAGGAATTTCATCACTTTGACTGAAGTGAATACTAATGATATTAAACCAAAATATAATTTAAAGCAGACATGCTTTAAATTCTGAGTGCTCAAAAACACAAACATAGCATTCAATTTTATAAAGAATCATCTCACTTATCAGGTTTATTTTGAATTTCTAGCCATTGCTACTTCAGAAATTGCTGTTGGTATAAGCCTGGTTTTCCTTCAGCCTTCAAACAATTACAGTAATTTACCTAAGACAACAATATTCTATTTTTCTTTTCACTTCCAAAAAGTAGAGGTGCAAACAATGACGTGAAGCATATATGTCTAAATTGGTATTCCCTTACTTAAAAATAATCACATAACAAATTGGAAAGGTGATTAAATATGATATTTATTATGATTATTTACATGCCTGCAATAATAGACAAAACTATAAAATACCATATAGAAATGAGGCCACAGCAAGCTACATGTAATACATAATTTCCTATTTACCTTACACTCTCAGCTGTAAACAAATCTACCAGACTAAATCAAGCACTACCTAAAAACAATCAAACATTACTGAGTTCAGTCAGCATTAGTACATGTAGTAGAAAATATACAGTTCTAAGTAAGGAGGGTTTTGTTACACAGTGATAGACATACACAATAAATTCTGCCTAAAGATATTTCGGTAAGACTGCCAAAAACTTGGGGTTTCCCTGGTGGCGCAGTGGTTAAGAATCCGCCTGCCAATGCAGGGGACACAGGTTTGATTCCTGGTCCGGAAGATCCCACATGCTGCGAAGCAACTAAGTCCGTGCACCACAACTACTGAGACCGCACTCTAGAGCCCGCGAGCCACAACTACTGAGCACGCACACCACAACAACTGAAGCCTGTGTGCCCTGGAGCCTGCGTGCCTCAACTACTGAGCCCACACGCCACAACTACTGAAGCTCACGCGCCTAGAGCCCAGGATCCGCAACAAGGGAAGCCACCACAAAGAGACGCCCTAGTACCACAACGAGGAGTAGACCCCACTCGCTGCAACTGGAGAAAGCCCACGCACAGCAATGAAGACCCAATGCAGCCAAAAATAAATTTAAACAAATAAATAAATAAAATAAAGAATTCTTACAAATAATAAAAAACAATTTTAAAAAGAGACTGCCAGGGCTTCCCTGGTGGCGCAGTGGTTGAGAGTCCGCCTGCTGATGCAGGAGACACGGGTTCATGCCCCGGTCCGGGAAGATCCCGCATGCCGCGGAGCAGCTGGGCCCGTGAGCCATGTCCGCTGAGCCTGCGCGTCTGGAGCCTGTGCTGCGCAACGGGAGAGGCCACAGCTGTGAGAGGCCCATGTATCGCAAAAAAAAAAAAAGACTGCCAAAAACTCTGTTATGTACCTAAATAAATGCCTCTTCCATCTAAAATGATATAAAAACTAAAATAATTTTAACTTATTGAAAAAAATTTAGTTTGAAATGCTAATGAATGCAGTACCTGGGTTTTGTTTTCCTGCAGTTTGTATTCTTTAAAGAATGGTTGCGGGGGGAGGTGGGAATGGGGATGGATTCCACATAAGGGTTACTGTTACATAAATAATTAAAATACCTAATTCTTGACAGTACAGTTCTAAGCACATTTTTACCTTCAAAACCCAACCGAGGGGCTTCTCTGGTGGTGCAGTGGTTGGGAGTCCGCCTGCCGATGCAGGGGACACGGGCTCGTGCCCGGGTCCGGGAAGATCCCACATGCCGCAGAGCGGCTGGGCCCGTGAGCCATGGCCGCTGAGCCTGCGCGTCTGGAGCCTGTGCTCCGCAACGGGAGAGGCCACAGCTGTGAGAGGCCCGCGTACCGCAAAAAAAAAAAAAGAAAGAAAGAAAGGCTGCTGCAGAGAGGTCCCTCTCTAGAAACTGTCTTCTGTAGCACTTTCAGGGATACCCAGGCCCCACCTCGCTGGGGCTAAGGCGAGCTTCTTACTAACCAAACGGTTGGATCCTCCTCTGAGTGAACCCAGGCCCAAATTGCGTCATGGCCCATAACCAGTGCTCAGATCACATGAGGGCCCGGCCCACCCCCTCCTACCTAGTCCCATACTTACCACAGGGCCAGCTGCTCCGTCCTCCGCTCCCCCAGAGAACCTTTAACATCAACTGTGCGGCGGCTCGGCCAAAGCGTGCGCCCCAAGTTCAAGTCTGGCTGCCCGGCGGCTGCAGCGCCTGGTAAGGCCGCACTGAAACGCCGGGCCTGCATGTGCTTCTGGTGGACGCCAGCCAGTGGTAGGCGGGGCTCCATCGGCACTGCTGATTGGCTCCCAAATCCCACGGAATCGCAATTCTCGCAGGGGCCTAAAGCTTCGCGCTGCCGAGCTGTCACTGACTGAGTGTAAATGTGACAGAGTAAGGGTCCAGCTTCGTTTGTTTCACTTTTACCTAACTGAAGAGTTAAATTATCTATGTATATTCACAATATGTACCAGCTCTTGCTTGAAGTAGGAATCCAACGTTTTATGAATGGTCCGTTAGTATTTGATTGCGGGAGTCAAATCACGTCAATAAATGAATAAGGCAACTACTTATTCTATGGGCAAGACACGGTGCCAGGCAACTCGTAAGGACAAACACTGACCTGAAGCGCCAATTTTCTATGAGTTATAATACAGCTGGGGCAAGATTTAAGTACATTAAAAGTTAAATCATTATAAATGAACTACATAAAAAGTGCAATAATACAAGAACGGACAGCGAGGTTGCAAGCTGCTCGTTAATAGCCAAAAGAGCAGAATAGAGTATGAATAGAAACAGAGAGAGAATGAGCGAGGGAGGAAGATATAAAGGAGAGGACTGGGAAAGCTATAAGAAGACGAGGGTATTGAAGGCAGAAACGTAAGAAAGTCAAAGTCGTGTTTAGGAAAACGTGAGAAGGAAAAGTAGTTTACCTGTGGTTACATAATTAATTCAGTGAGATGTGAGTGGTAAGGCTGTAGCAGAGAAATAGGAATATTAAAATAATTTATTAAATTTTGTGTAATAGGTAAGTGTGAGATTTACCCATATTCTTGTTCTCTGGAGCTCTGTCCAATACAACTTTCTGCCATGATGGAAATATTCAGCGTGGACACTGTCTACTAGCCGCAAGTAACTTTGAGCACTTGAGGTGTGACTAATGCGACTGATTTTTTTTATTTTAATTAATTTTAATAGCCACAATTACCAGATGGTTGAATGAAACTACTCCAAGTGATACCTATGTGTTCTGTCCTGTGAGCTACATATTTAAAAGATGTCTTTCATCAAATTGAATCAAAAGGGGGGAAAAAAATCTGGTGTTAAATATTATTCTCAAACTCAAACAAAGCATGCAAACTCAAGAAATAAAAGGAGACTATTATTTATTGAGTAGCTACCACAAGCCAGGCTAGGTGCTTGCATATATTATCAGTAGCCAGTAGCCTTACAGGATGGGAAAAAAATGGATACTCTGGACCATATTCCTACAGAACAATCTCAAAGTTACTAATTGATCACCAACAAATATCAGTGGTAAAATCTAGTAAAAATTTGCAAATAAGGCAAAACATTTTTACTTAAATATAATGTATGACGACTAATCTCAATAACCAATAAGCCTCATTGTAAATAGATCATAGTTTGGAGAAATTTTGGAAAACGATGACAAGAATTTACTATTTTATCCTTGCATTTCAAAAATAAGTTACAATACAATCTCTCATTTTTAAAAAAAATTAGTAAGAACTTCAGAAGAAAAAATTTCAAGGGAAATCTGAATTTCATGTGAAATTCAGTGTCTATCATTCTAATGTGTTTATTATTCTAATAATTGTGCATTATAGGCTATGTGTTTTATTTATTTTAATCTGCAAAGGCCCAGCATATCTTTTCTCTAATATAAGACAAATTAATAATCATCCTTTCAAATCTCAGAATTTTCAGCTGTTTTAGTTACATGTGATTCATGTTCAAATGTGATTTTATATGATTTGAAACATGACAAATCTGTCATTATTGAGTGATGAAAATGTTCTACAATTGTGGTGATGGTTGCACAACTCTGTGAATACTAAAAACCATTTAAATGAACACTTTAAATGGGTGAATTGTGTGATATTTGAATTATATCTCAATAAATCTGTTTAAAATAAATAGACAAGTCAAAGAAAGATATATTTACTATAATTTAGTAACTTACAAGTAAATTTCTTATTTTCAGTGAATATGTGGTATTTCACATGATTAAATGGTAAAGAAATTTTGCTTTCTCAGCATTACCCAATATTTCTGATTCTGGTTTTGTTTCATCCAATCTTTTATCCCTTCTAAAATAAAATTAACTGCTCTAAAATTTTCAGGATACCAATCGGTAATCTTGTTCTACTAATAGAAATTTCCCAGTAAGTGCAGTTTAAGAAAATTATACATTTTCCACTAGATGGCACTGGTGGAAAATAGTATTGCTAGAATCCACACTTTCATCACATCAATAAAATTATTACATTACCACATTGTTTTCATTCACTTTGATTGGTCTGGGTAAGATAAAGAGAAGTGGAAAGTTAAGATAAGATACTTCCTTAACTTGCTAAGCTCCAGGGTAAACAGAGCCCTCATTTTACAGATGTGGACCGTAATACAAGGAGAAATTGTCACAATTTTGTGCTAAAGCCTGATTGGGAACCCAGAATCCCTAACTTTCGGTTGCCATCATACAACTATACAATATCAAGAGTGGGGGAGTGGACACCATAGTGAAATGGAATAAGAAAATCTCCATCGTGCATTGTACGCATATTATCTTATTTGATCACTAAGCTATTAGCTCCATATATAGTATCTCAAATAATCCTAACTAGACAAGCCCAATCTATTAACTTCATGAGGCAAGGAGAGTGATCATTTTGTTTAAGACCTATCACTTGGGTATTGCACAGTTCCCAACACATAGTAGACAGTCAAAAACATTTCTGGCTTAATAGAATGGATGAATTAGTTAAGCTTGACAACTATGCTATTTAGTAGGTAATATTATTTCTACTTTACAGTTGAGGAAACTGAAGTTGGAAGCATGAGGTAATTTGTCCAAGCTCACACAATTCAGTGACAAAAGCATTTAACACAATCTGATATTACTTTGCATTATATATTTTCATGTAAGACTTCCACAATAGAAAAAAAGCTCTCTTAGGGCAGGCGTCATGTCCTTCCATTTCTGCATTGTATGTCTATCTCCTTGCACAGAGCCTGGCTTATGGTTGGCACCCAATGAACAGTATTTACCTATTTTCATTCATAGTAACCCTGGACTTGAACATTTAAGAAGCTCTGCTCCTGAACCATTTTCTGGTTTGTTCCTTTCACTTCATTCCAGTGCCACTGCCTTGTTTCTGGATTTCTGCCAGTTTTATGCTGACCTCTCCTCAAGGCCCATTAACAACAAGCCTTAGAAGTCAGTACAGATTTCCCACTTTGCTTGCACCTTAGGATTTCTCCTAGTTCCACAGCTGTGCGCTGCATTCTTTCTGCCCTTAAACCTCCCACGGTTGCTTCTGGGAGTTGAGTAGATCAGAAGATGGAGTTGTTTCTGGTTTGGGCTCTGTTGTTTGTTTTTCTATTACCTTTTGCTACTCCATGGGCCCCAATTCCTCATCTCAGTTTTCTCAACAATGAGGCTGGAGTTGGATGATCAGCTCTAAGGCTGAACGTTTTAACTCAGTCCTATAGAGCTGTTCTAGTGAGCTTACGACCAAGGTGGCAAGGTTGGGGGAAGACACCATGGGCTTTGGGAGTGGGGCAGAGCCAGCGACGGGAAAGCCCGCGCACCAGACACTTATAGCAACAGGGAACCAGGACCACACACCTGGTGCGTGGGCCTTGGCTCCGCGGGATTGGCGCCGTAGACTGCGTCAGGCTCCCCCGGGCCGCTAGGGGGCGCAGCAGCTCCCCGACCCCAAAGCCGGCACCCTGCGTGGCTGGCCTGCGCCGGGCCCTAGACCCTTCCGTCTTCCGGAAGCGGACGCGAGGCTGGCTGCGACTGGGTGGGCAGCTGCTGCAGTGGCGGGCACGGCGGGAGCGAGGAGGAGTAAAGGGGTGCGGGCCTGGCTCCCGCGCCGGAGTGGAGCACCATGGACGAAGCTGGGAGCTGTGCGAGCGGCGGAGGCTTCCGCCCGGGCGTGGACAGCCTGGACGAGCCGCCCAACAGCCGCATCTTCTTGGTGATCAGCAAGTACACGCCCGAGTCGGTGCTGAGGGAGCGCTTCTCGCCCTTCGGAGAGATCCAAGACATCTGGGTGGTGCGGGACAAGCACACCAAAGAGTCCAAGGGCATTGCATTCGTCAAGTTTGCCCGCAGCTCGCAGGCCTGCAGGGCCATGGAGGAGATGCACGGCCAGTGCCTCAGCCCCAGCGACACCAAGCCCATCAAGGTGCGGGGGCCGGGTCGGGGTGCCCCCGGGGTCGGTGTCAGGCTGCGGTAGGGGTGGTACATCCGCTCGCGGGGGCGGACTGGGCAGCACCTGGCATTCCGGGGTCGGGGTCGGGGAGGGGAGGACGGCGTTGCAGAGAGTGTTCTTGCGGACCCCCTGCCGGCAGGGCTGCACTGGGGTGCGGGGGGATGGGGGATGCAGAGAGAACGTCCGCTCCCGGGTCGGACCAGGCGTCTGCGGCTACTCCGGCTGCAGAGCTGCGGTGCCCGGACAGCCCCGCGCCCCCGCCGTCGCTAATCCACCGCCCAGCTCCGACCCTGACCTACTTTGAGGACTTCTCTGATCCTCCTCAGACCTCGCGGTTTACCGTGTATAAAAACAAGTAACTTTGCTTTTCCTCAGGTAGGTAAGGTGCTTAAAGACTTGATAAAAGTACATGTAACTGTGGCTCTCCCTTGTTAGCCATTTTCCCAGTACCAAAGTATGTATGTATATAATTTATATATTTATTTATTTATTTATTTATTTTTGGCTGTGTTGGGTCTTCGTTTCCGTGCGAGGGTTTTCTCTAGGTGCGGCGAGCGGGGCCACTCCATCGCGGTGCGCGGGCCTCTCACTGTCGCGGCCTCTCTTGTTGCGGAGCACAGGCTCCAGACGCGCAGGCTCAGTAGTTGTGGCGCACGGGCCTAGTTGCTCCGCGGCATGTGGGATCTTCCCAGACCAGGGCTCGAACCCGTGTCCCCTGCATTGGCAGGCGGATTCTCAACCACTGCACCACCAGGGAAGCCCTGCATGTATATAATTTAAAAAAAAAAAAAGAGCCAAATCATTGTGATGGCAGTGTAATTGTATTAATATTAAATGCCTCTTTGAATACTCTTAATTAACAATGGTGGTATTTATATTAAGTTTCCACACTTGTCTGTAAAATTAATATACTGACACAGGGCAGGAAGGGTGATTTTGAGGGTATTTGACTTAATCTTTCCTTTTAGCACAGAGCCAGTACAAGGTGAACCCTCAGTACATCTTCTTTGTCCATAGTAGCAGTCTCTGTAGGCCTTTCTTGCAAAAAAGAGAGGAGCCTAGGAATACACCAACAACACATTAGACAATAGACATTCCCTCTCCTCCCACCTCCCAGACCCTCTGAGTCAGGACAGATCATCAATGAAATTAAGTGTAAGGCCACAGTATATACTAGATCGGGGGTGGCAAACTTTGTCTGTAAAGGGTCAGTAAATATTTTAGGCTTTGTGAGTCATACACAGTCTGTCACACATTCTTTTTGTTTTTTAACAACCCTCTAAAAATGTAAAAGCAATTCTTAGATCATGGGCTGTAGAAAAACAGGAAGCTGAAGTTTGTTGACTCCTGCACTAGGTTGATAATTTTCATCTCCTTCCAATTATGATCTTAGCAGGGAGGATTTTTTTACTTTGAATATAGTATAATCACAGAGATCTTCTCGGAAACTCCCCAAAATGCCCCAAATTTGAAACCTATAGGCCCCCCCTTGCCTTCATTAAATTCCTACAAGAGAAGTAAAAGTTCCAGCACTAAAATGTATCCCCCCCTTTTCACCACAGAGAAATTAAATGATTCCCAAAGATAATTAAAGCTTAAGTTTTGTTTTTCACATTTTTGTCCACTCAGTTTCAGCCAGAGGGTTGTTGCACTAGTGCCTTAGCTAGACAGTCTAAATTCATTCTTCAGCAGCTTCAACTTGGGCTGTCTTCTGCTGGAATGTAGTGGGGTTTTTTGTTTTGTTTTTCAGTATTTCCAGTTAAATTAATTCACCTTCAGTGTTTCTCATGTACTTTGCTTTTGCAAAGTTCCAAAGGCCCTACAAGACAAATAAGAAAATTTTAATACCAGGCCTACAGCCAGAAAAGGTTGTCCAAATGAGACTCATTCTGTGAGTGATCAGCTACATTATCTTGAGGAAAAGGGTAAACCTAGAAAACAAGAGAAAAATCTTAGTTCTTAGCTTTGCAAGAATTTAGAGCCATAGTCTGTGAACATAAAGTCTCAGGAGAAATCATCCAGTAGGTGGTTGATTATTATACATATTTTCTACTTAGATATTGTCATCTTTATCAGAAACTTGAAATGCTTCAATCTTCTAAAATTTAAAAATTTGTGATCTGATGGCACCTCCAATCACAAATCTTACTTGAAACTCTTTTTTTCTCCTAGTGTCTTCCTGTACTTAAAGGTTCCCTATTTGTATTTCCCTATTGACCATCCATTACTGATACATGCACTGGACTAACTTTCTAGTGGGCCATTTCTGTGTTACTTAATACTCTACTACTAATACCTTATACAGTGCTTGGCATGTGGTATAAGTTTATCAAAGGAATAACTGGAAGTAGATGCTATCTAGGGGTGTATCTCCAGCTGTATCTTGTAAGCAAGGTTCTACACCTCTGTGACACCTGTTTTCCAAGCAAACATAATGACCCTATTTTTCAATATTTCTAAAATCCCATGGCTCTATAAATTCTTTGTCCTTTTAGTTGCTCCCTTCTCCTCTGGAATTCCATAGGTTCAGGTTTTCTCACACTGAATGGTATACAGCCCCCCTTTAAAGACAAAGAAGAAGAAGAAAGGAAAAAAATACTCAAGGGCCCTGTCTGGTGATTTACATTATTTTTATTACATTTCTACAAGTTATAAAAAATAAGAGTAGCCATTAAAATTCTTATGCTTGTAGCTCTAGAAACAAATCCACAATCATAGTTAAAGATTTTACATTCCTCTGTAATAATATAAAACCAAAGCAATTTTATGAATTAAATTAAAGCAATACCACAAAGCAAATTAAATTCCAGGTAATAATCTAATGTCACAGATAATATTTCAATAAAACTAAATTACTAATAGAAAAACAGAGCCTCAGTCCATTCTGTGCATTTTCTTGCTCACATAAGTCATTCAGGTGGTAACTGAGATGATCCAGAATATGGTCATGTTACCTTTTTTAAGGATTAATATTAGAAAGCAAACAAAAATACGACCATCTAGACTTAAACCCAACTGTATCAATATTAAATTAAACATAAATTGGCTAAACACTCCTATTAAAAAGCAGGGATTGTCAGGATTTTTTTTTAAAAGGCCAAACTAAATGCTGTTTGCAAGAGATGCACTTTTAAGTATAAAGATACAAAGAGGTTGAAAGTAAAAGGATAGAAAAAGCTGGTGTGATATCAGACAAAATGCTCTTCAACAGGAAGGGTATTAACAGAGAATAATTTCCTAAAAATAAAAATATCAATCAAAAAGTACATAACAATTCCAGATGTTCATGTAACCAATAATAGAGCTTCAAAATACATGAAGCATTATTAATAGAACTAAAAGGAGAGAGAAATTCATATTCAGATTTTTACACTCCTCTTAGTCTCTGACAGAAAAAGTAGACAAAATCAGTAAGGATATGACATGTTAATAACACTATTAATCAACTATATAATTGACATTTATTGAACACTACCCAACAAGCGCAGAGTACACATTCTCTTTCAGTGCACTGACTGTTGCTCTCTTTCAGTGCACTGACTGTTGCTCTTGGTAAAGAAAATACAAAGGAAAAAAGAATTCGGAAAAAAGTGCAAAGATCAGTGTTATCTCATAAAAAGTCATTGCAATAAAGATTGCTTTAGCAAAATGTTTTTTGATAAGACGCTATTACATTGCATTTAACCTAACATGAATCCCATACTAATAATGAAGTAAGTATTCTTAAGGAGTAGGAAAGCAGTTGACTGATATTTCCGCATTATTCTTTGGGTTTTGTTTGTTTCTTAGGTTTTCATTGCTCAGTCCAGATCATCTGGAAGTCACCGAGATGTTGAAGATGAAGAACTTACAAGAATATTTGTTATGATACCAAAGTCCTACACAGAAGAAGATCTACGGGAAAAATTTAAGGTACTTAACATTTTCTAATCAGCTAGGGTTCTTGATAACTTACAGTCTTACATTGGTTGTACAATTACTAAATCTTGTTTTGTTTGAGTTAGATCATTAGATTGGTGGTGGAGAATTAAATAACTATTTTTAAGTCATCTATTTCAATCTAGTTATTAAATATTAAAACTAAAATAAGTTAACTTTTTAAAAATATATAAAACCTGGAAAATATTGATGATGGTGTTTTTCCCCCCATTTAATGAAAATACAGATTCAGGAAAATGAAGTATAAAGCTCAGAGTTTTAAGTAAGGTCTCATACCTAGTAGGTGATGGAGCCAAGATTTATGCCCAGGGTGTCTGAATCCAGAGCCTGCTCTTGGTCTTGAAATTTTCAAAGCACCCTCTTAGCACTCCTCTCTATTGCCTCTCATGGAGAGGTGGGGCAGGCAAGCCTGAGTGTGTGAACTGTATTATCTCACATTTGTTACAAGTCTGTGGCATGTTGATGAACTTATTCACAGAAAGACTTATCTTCTATAGTTTTTGTTTTAAAATTAGACCTCTGAAGGAATTATATTTAAAGAAAAAAAAAAAAAACTACCTACAACTCTGAACTATAGCTAGATTGTAGTCAATGAAATTTGGAGACAATTTAAAATTTCTTTTTAGCCATTGACTTTTATAAGCAGTGACACACTTTCACAAAAACTATTAAAAAGCAATTTTTAAATTGTCTTGAGTTGTAATTTTTTATTCTTTTTCTACTAATCTTCCCAGTACTGAATCATGTGGACAACAAGCAAGAAAGAAAACAAGTAGTAAAAAGTAATTTTCAAACTTCCTCTATCCTACCCCAACCGAGGATTGAATAAAATACTTCAAAAATAACAAATACCAAATATATATATATTCCATACTTCCTCCAATAGTAAGAATAAAGTTTTTACCTTATATACTTATAAACTTTTATCTTTCTCTGAGTGAACAAATGTGGCATTTTTAAATACATATATAGTAGTTAAGTTACTAACGGTTACATGAAAATTTTATAAAATTAATAATAAACAGTAAGAATTTATATCCCGTATTTCTTCCAACATTAAAAGTAAACATTTACCACATATTTCTCACATGGAGTATTAACTTTCTGCGTGAACCAATGTATTTTAAAAATGTACTTCAAGAGGCACTCCTTCAAAAGTCTACACAATCATTTATGTTCATGTTAGAAGGCAGATAAATAATTATAGCTAATATTTACTGAGTGCTGACTATGTCCCAGACCCTCTATATGCACTTTAGGTGTACTTGCTCTTTTAACCCTTAAAACAACCCTATGAGGTAGGTACAGCTATTAGCCCCATTTAACAGCTAAGGAGATAGGCAACTGCCCAGTTAATAAGTGGCTGAACCAAGATTAAAATAAAGAAGGTTCAATTCCAGAGCCTCTGCTCTTAACCAACACTGAGCAAGACTTTGGAGCTTTCCAGACCATGTACAAATTTTTGCTCTCCCTCCATGACTTTGGCAAGTTGTTTGATTTCTCTAAGGCCCAGCTTCCTGGTCTGTGAAATAAGCAGTATGCTATATATATATCCTTGAAGGGCTGTTATAACAATAAAGTGATATATGTAAAGCAAATGCTCAGTAAATAAAAAGTATCTTTATTTTGGTTATGTTATTATTTGGTTTTATCATCATTATGGTTATTTTTCTAGTGCCTCATTAGTTTGTGACATTTTTATTCCATTATTAAAAGTAGCTATAAATTCTGATTTCTTTTTTTGTAAGCAAGAAGAACAAGTAAATTTTAAGTTAGTTCTGAAATCTGTTCAGTTATTAATTTTGACTCCTCTAAGATCATTTCTTTTAACTCTCATAGGTGTATGGAGATATCGAGTATTGCAGCATTATTAAGAATAAAGTAACTGGAGAAAGTAAAGGCTTGGGCTATGTTCGATACTTAAAACCATCACAGGCTGCCCAAGCAATAGAAAACTGTGATCGAAGTAAGGATGTGTTCATTTATCATTGTAATAGACATTTGAAAAAATTCGAATTATTCTGACTATAATCTAATACTGGTTTGTGCTAATAGCCATACCTGCTAATTTAATCTCAGCAATGGGAGTTAAAAATATATATAGTCCTAGGATGAAAATAATTTGGGGGCTGTGATTAGGCTTTCATTGAGGTACTATCTTAAAAAATATGAGCAACTGCATTAACTCAGTGAAAATGCTGTTGTCCTACTTTGGTTATTATTTCTACAGGTTTTTGGGGTTTATTAAATTATTTAGAATTTTAAGTATTAAAAAATTGACCTACCCTTTCAGGTTGGGTTTTTTTTTAGTATTTATTCTTTATATTTTAAAGAAATTCAAGTATTCTGTAATATTTGTTTATATTTGACCTAAACCCTAAATAGAATTAGGTATACTAATAAACATATAAATAATGATAGGATTTTTAAGGTTTGCTAGCATTGTGAAGTAAATACACATTGGGTTAATTTCAAGGTAGAGTGACATTATTCAGATCTTCTGCTGTTGCTGGTGTACATTCTGAAGAATAAGAATTCTAAAGAGGCCAAGGAAAATATTCTTTGTTGTCATACTTCTAGTTATATTGACCCTTAGAAATGAGATGTAGAATAATTCAATTAGTGGGTTTCAGGATATTATAAAAATAGATACATACTGAAAATGATTATTGTTAATCAGTAGAACTCTTAGATAACCCTAAGGTATACACCAAAATTTTCTCTCAGATCCCTCTAAATTTCTCAATCAACCAACATTAACTGAGTACCTATGGTATACTCACCAATATAAGTAGAGGGATACAAATGGAATATATAGCAACGCTGGCATTTAAGGAATTGACAGCTATATTGGGTAGCCGAGATCTAATAGGCAAAAAATAGTTAAGGAATAATAGATTTTTTAAAGCTCTATGTCTTATTTATCTGTTGCTGTCACCCCAAGTACCTAGTACTGCTGTTAGTAGTACTCGATATAGTAGTGTACTCAGTTGAGTAGTACTCAATTAAGATTCATTGAGATCTCTAGCAAAGATACTGCCATTTATAGTAGACTCAATAAAAATTTGCCAAATGAGAAAATGTTCAGAACTATGTGATATAGCCTATCAATGGTGAAAAACAAGTGCACCAAATGAGCATGGGAATACATCTGGAGGTAGGATTTGCAACTGGTGTAGAATAGGCGGGGCAGAAGATGAGAGCAATGTTAGTAAAGACACAGAGCTAGAAATAAACGTCTTTGCTTAATAGCATGAAGGCAACAATCTGAATAAAGCTTGGTATTCCTGTTGAGAAACAGGGACAGAGTAATCTAGGTACATTGGAACCGTACACGGGAGGTGATGAAGAGTTCAAGCTTAGTTCACATTAGAAAATCCCTTGTAGATTGTTTTAAAAGCAGAAAAATAACAAAAACTGTTTCAGCACAGTTGATCTAACCACAGTATCACGAGTGGATTTCCAGAGGAAGAATTCAAAGAGGCTCATTTTATCCTTTTTGGAACCACTGAATAATATGATGAAAGCTGTGAACCTTCTCCCTTGAAATATGCCCATGTGCACATATGAATAAGCATTATGTTTAAAGTTTCAGAGGGTTCATGAACCTTCCCACCTTTTGAAACTCATCGTTGGACTCCTAGTTAAAACTCTTGATCCAGAGGCAAAGCGATCAGTTGAAGGGTTGTAATTAATTGACGAGAATCTAATTTTAAAACAGAGGCAGGGAAGTTGGAGTGAAAGATAACATCTAAGTATATTTCAAAGGAAGAATCTTGATGACAGTTGGGTGTGAAGAAGCACTATTGGATTTTGATGTTGGAAAGCCTGAGAGAATGAATGATGATGTCATCTGTCGTAGAGGGAGACTGGAAAGGATAGAATAGAATTGCTGATCTTTCATATCTACATTGACCCATAATTTGGGATTCTTGCTGTTTCTCATTTAGTCCTTGCCATCTTTCAAAAAGCGAAGAAGTAGGTCTGGTGGAGATGGTTGTTTGTGTAGATTTTGTTTTATACAATTATAAAACTAAGTCAAGCACTAGCAATCAAGTATATTTGTAGGTGTGTTAAATTTGCTATAAAGTTTGAAATTTATGGATTCTCTTTTTCAGGTTTTAGGGCAATCTTGGCTGAACCTAAAAATAAAGCATCTGAATCCTCAGAACAAGATTATTATAGTAATATGAGGCAGGAGACTTTGGGACATGAACCTAGAGTGAATATGTTTCCATTTGGTAAGTGGGCTATCTTTACTTTAATGGCATAAGTAGTGTATGCAATCTGATTTGGAGGGTTTTTTTTTAATACTCTTTTATCAGCAGTCTGAAGTTCACGTAGTGAATAAAAGAATTTATAGGGCTTTTTTTCTTTCAAGAAGTTGGTCACGACACCTAATGTCATTATTTAATGCTTATTTTGTTTAACTTATTTCCAATTATAGTTTTTGTGGTTAGTTATGGATTATCTAAGTGTTACACTGTGTCACTGTCAGTGGCAGTGTTACACTGCCATTTTGGGGGGGGGCGGTGAGCTGCTGCTTGTAGGCAGCTGACCAAGAAATATGAAAGACATAATACAGTTATCCCCTCAGTATGAATCCTAAAATTTTATCCCTAAGTTACTGCTGCTTTAAAATTAGGGCTAGAGAAAGGAGAGGAATGACAAAAGTAGAAGTTAGAAAAGGGGGAAAATGAGTGATGAAAGTAAGACCTGTAAATGTTATTTGGCATAAACTTCCCTTTAGGTGAAACACTTGCCATATTTTGCAGTTTTGCATAGTAAACGTATTCCTGTGAAATTACACTACACAGTTCTGCTTATATTTCTGCATCAAGGCAGGGAAATGGGGAGAGTTGTCTGTTTTCTTGTCCTTGTCTCTCCTGATAGTGCTGATGACCAAGAGCATATTACAAAAGACAGTGCCTTTGTTCAATGCAGAGGACTTAATGACACTTCATTTTATTTTCTAGTATCTAAAATGTTAAATGAATCTCTGAATGTATAGAAATTTAAAGATTTGCTTTTTTTTTTATATTGTTGGAGAACAACAATCTGAATTTTCAAGTTTTGACAAGAATGACAACAGAGGCCAGGAATCCATCTCCAAACGCCTGTCAGTTGTATCAAGAGTTCCTTTCACTGAAGAGCAGCTTTTCAGCATTTTTGATATAGTACCAGGGTTGGAATACTGTGAAGTTCAACGAGATCCGTATTCTAATTATGGTAAAAATAATGTCTGTATTATTTTTTAATATACTGTGTTTTGTTAAACTGGCTTTCCTCCAGTGGCACTTTTTCTTTTTAATTTTTATTGGAGTATAGTTGATTTACAATGTTGTGTTACTCTCTGCTGTACAGTAAAATGAATCAGTTATATATATACATATATCCACTCTTTCCTAGATTCTTTTCCCATATACGTTGTTACAGAGTATTGAGTACAGTTCCCTGTGCTATACAGTAGGTCCTTATCAGTTATCTTTTTTATGGATAGTAGTGTATATATGTCAATCCCAATCTCCCAATTTATCTCTCCCCCCCACCTTTTCCCCCTGGTAACCATAAGTTTGTTTTCTACATCTGTGACTCTACTCCTGTTTTGTAAATAAGTTCGTTTGTTCCAATGGCACTTTTTATGTCAGATACTGTTTGTATGACAGTTTTTTGTTTCTTTTTTCTCTACCTTAAACTTTCAAATATAGTGATACCTCAATAAACAAATCCCTGGGAATACATCTACTTTATAGTCATTTATTTTTTTAAAACTGTTTTAACGCCCATAAAATAGAGCATTCTCTGTTTCCAGTTGTACAACAAAAATACTTTAGAATAGGGTCTCTTTCTGTACTTCTCATTAATGCTAGGCAAAGTGATAAAACCCTTAAAGTTCTCTCCTCTTCCCTAAGTCTCTTTTTCTTAAACTTTATACCTCAAAATGGAGCTCCTTCCCTTTTCAAGCATTTTTCCCATTTCAAGCATTTTAATTGCCCTACTTCTCTCTCTGCTTCTCCCCACTCTTAGTAGAAGCAAGACTCTAATGTCAGCCATTTGAACTTGGTAACTGGTTCATTGATTAAACCTATTATCTAGTGTTAGGTTAATCCACCTTTGTATTCTTGTAAGCCTTTTGATTTTTTTAAGGCTTTTTTAAAATGCCCTAGTGGTGTAATGGGAAAAGGTTGGCATTCCATTTTGCAGCCAACTCAGGTGCAAATCCCAACAATGACACATAGTTGTAAGACCTTAGCAAATTGCTTATTCTATCTAGTCTCTCTTTCCTCATCTGTAAAATGGGATTATTAGTACCTTCTATGCCAGGGTTAGATAAGAATTAGAAATAATATATATAAGATATCTACTGCAAGTCCTGGCACATAATAGGCACTCAGTTTGTTGGTTTTTAAAGAATTGGAGGTGAGGGGTGGTATAGAGAAATCATACTTGGCATCTCTTCCAGTACTATAGATATACTTGATTTAGTCATTTTAGGGTGTCTTTTTATGGATGTTGAGGGGAAATAGATGAGTCAGATTATATAGACTGACTGACCTAGAGTGTCCACACCCTTCATACAGACACTCCCACATAATCAATATTACTCTACCCAGCACTGGTCTTTTAGCAGGACCTACTAAAAAGTCATTGACCTACTTTGTACCATCTCCAACTTTAACCCAGTCTTATGCTATCAGTCTTTTTTTTTTTTACTATTAATTTATTTATTTTTATTTTGCCTGCCTCTGGGTCTTAGTTGTGGCATGCAGTATCTTTTTTTTTTTTTTTTTTTTTTTTTTTTTGCAGTACGCAGGCCTCTCACTGTTGTGGCCTCTCCCGTTGCGGAGCACAGGCTCCGGACGCGCAGGCTCAGTGGCCATGGCTCACGGGCCCAGCCGCTCCGCGGCATGTGGGATGTTCCCAGACCGGGGCACGAACCTGTGTCCCCTGCATCGGCAGGCGGACTCTCAACCACTGCGCCACCAGGGAAGCCCCATGCAGGGTCTTTGTTGCAGCATGTGGGATCTTTTTTAATTGCGGCATGCAGGATCCTTTTTAGTTGCAGCTTGTGGACTTCTTAGTTGTGGCATGCAGACTCTTAGCTGTGGCATGCATGCAGGATCTGGTTCCCAGACCAGGGATCGAACCCGGGCCCCCTGCATTGGGAGCTCAGAGCTTTACCCACTGGGCCACTAAGGAAGTCCCTGCTGTCATTCTTTGTTGTGACTCTAAGGTGCACATTTTGTGGGTTTTGGCATATCTGTTATTATATTCATATGTAATTCTATTTGTTTTGTATTTTCTTTCCTTTTTATCTGGTACTTTGAAATGTATTTGTTCCTTTACCTTCTCTATTGTTTCTCTGGTTGGATGTGTCTGATAAATATGTGTATCATTGGAACACCTTTTTATTAATAGAGGTATTATATAGTTAGAATCCTATTTGAATTAGTTTTTTTTTTTTTGATTTTTTTTTTGAATTTTTTTTTTGAATTAGTTTTATATGTTCATTTGCTCCTGAGTTTCAATTTCATTAAAATGTTGAGATGCTTAGATTTAGAGAGGAACATTAAATTAAAACATTGTTATTCCCAAAGTGAGTTATAGTATAAATGTATTGTGAAAACCTTTTGGTTGTGTTACAAGCTCCTGGGCTTGCCATGTAAGGGCTCCTGTATAAAATTTTCCCCCCCCCCGTAGCATCACCTTCCTGAATTGAAATCTATCCCCTTAGCTAAAAGGTCTTCAAAGGAATGTGAAATATGTGACTTTTGATCTGAAACCCTCTGTTCCCCTGCTTTTTGGTTTTACTACATGTATCACTTTTTCTCTGTCTACCACTTCAGCTAGTCAAGATGACTATATATTCTTTTCATATATCACTTCTCATTTAATTTCTTACTATGATAGGGAAAATTTTAGAATTTCAAAGTATATTTCAAAGAATGAAAATTTTAAGAAAAACTGGTTGGCTTTTAGCTGTATCTCTGTCATATAAGAAAAGCCAAGATCTTAAAATTAAATTCATTGGACAGAACTTAAGCTAATGATACCATTTTTTAAAAAAATATCATGTTCATATTTTTACCAACATCTGGTTTATACTTTGCTTCATAGGAACACAGGTATTGAACACATGTATAACAGAACTTTGGTTTCTGACACATTTGATTATATATTTACTAATTGTGTGATATTAGTGTTTTCCTCTATTGTTTCATTCTTACGGCAACACAAACTTTAGATACTGAATCTGCTTTTTTTCTAATTCCCGTATATTCTCTGCTTTGTTTTAGGTCATGGAGTGGTTCAGTATTTTAATGTAGCATCTGCTATTTATGCAAAATACAAGTTACATGGATTTCAGTATCCTCCTGGGAATCGGATAGGTGTTTCCTTCATTGATGATGGGAGTAATGCATCAGAGTAAGTACCATTCCAGGAGCTAGCCTAAAGCCAAGCTTTGGATATACGTGATATGACTTGGAGAATAAAAATAGAATTGACCTCTCAGGTGAGGAAGTCACACAAAATAAGTTACTGTTTAGAGACTGAATATTTCTAGTTTTCTGTGTATTACCAGTTCTTATCTCCAGTCTCCTTAGAAAAATGGCAACGCAGATGGTAGCTGCACAGCTTGCGTCAATGGTGTGGAATAACCCAAGTCAGCAGCAATTTCTGGTAAGTAGGTAAGAATTTAACCTTCACAGCAGTATAAAATAAATGTGGCCTTTGTTTATTACCTGTGTAAGAAAATTTTCAGAGATATAGTAAAAGACCACATAGGTGCCATGATACACATCTCTTTAGCTCTTGACTTAAAAATCCCTAAAGTGCAGTTTTTCTTTTTTTTTGTTTTGAACCTAATTATTCAACAGCAATTTGGAGGAAGTTCTGGATCACAGCTGCCTCAAATCCAGACAGATGTTGTACTTCCGTCATGCAAAAAAAAAGCCCCTCCTGAAACTCCGGTGAAAGAAAGACTTTTTATCGTGTTTAATCCACATCCTTTACCTTTAGATGTACTAGAGGATATATTCTGGTAAGATTTCAATTCCACAGAGTTACATTTTTAGATAATATAATTTATTTAAACCAGTCATTTAAGCAGCCTTGCACTCTTGAAGCTTCCTGTGTGCGGTACCTTTCAGGTACAGATGATTCGTTCTGTGGTTTAAAAAAGTTCTTATTTATATCACCTTTTAAAATATATAATTATTTCCTTCTCTTCTTTGTTACTTACATGTCATAAGTCTCCACACAGAATTTCCTTTTATTTTGTTTTGAAGACATAAAACATGGAGTATTGTTTTGAAAAGTTGCATACATAGAATGAACAAATCATTTGTTTCTTAATAGAAGATACATCTGTATAGACCTGTCCTCTAGAATTCAGCTGAACAGTGCTTATTAAGCATCTTCTATTTTGTCAGCACTCTATTGGACCCTTAAAGATTATATAACTACATTGAGTAAACAATTACTTGATTGTAGGGAAGAGTGTGTGTGTGTGTGTGTGTGTGTGTGTGTGTGTATGTACGTACGTATATAAAATAAGTGTAAAAAGGGGGAAGACTTGTTTGTTTTTAATGTAACTTCTTTAACCGTAACTTTTTCTTTTTGGTCTTTTTCCTATTTTCCTTACAATGTTAGCGAATTTATTTAAAAGATAGATAGAAACTTGTTAAAGAACTTCACAAAATATCAGTGATGTGGTTCAAGTATTTTGATTTTTATTTAACCAATTTATTTCGTTTATTTTTTTAACCTCTCCTCTGTACCAGGCAGTCACTGTGCTAAGTGCCAGAGACATTGTGTAAACAAACATTATATTACGTAAACAAGATGTAATAGTTCTTGTCCTCTTAGAACTGATCACATGTAGGAGACAGATAAGTGAATAGGAAATTACAACCTAGAGAGGTTGTATGGTGAAAAGGAGTATTCAGTCTGTGAAATACATAGGAGGGGCACCTGCCTTAGAAACTCAGAGAAGACTTATTGAAAGAAGCAAGGTATAGTGGAGGCCTGGAGGATACAAATAATTTAACCAGGGAAGAAAGCTGGGCGTGTGGGGGGTTATGCCTGCCGGAGAGAACGTGGAAGGAGGTTGTTGGAATATGGGATTTGAGAGACTGAGGGAAGATGAAGCTGCAGAGGACAAGGACCCAAGTCAAGAAAGGCCCACAAGCTATATTAGAGAGCTTGTCCTTACCCTGGCGGCATGAAGAGCAGCTGAAGGGACTTTTAGGGAGGAAATGATCATATTTGTGTTTTAGAAAGATCACTCAGAAGACAGGATAGAGAATAGATTGGAGAAGGATAAACCCAGGGGGCAGGTAAACTAGTGAAGAAGGTATTAGAGTAAACTAAGAAAAAGATAATGATGGTCAGAATGAGGAAAGAGATCTGAGTGATAATGAGGAGAAATTGACTGATAGAGGAAATGTTTAAGAAGGAAGATTGACATTATTAGAGATTGGATGTGGGAAAAGGAGTGAAAAAAGGAGTCCAGAATGGACCCCAACTTTTAGACCTGAGCATCTTTACTTATCAATTTCAGTTGATCTTTTTTTTTTACTTTGTTTCAGTCGTTTTGGTAACCTGATCGAAGTTTACCTTGTGTCAGGAAAAAATGTGGGGTATGCCAAGTATGCAGATAGAGTAAGTGCTAATGATGCCATTACTACTTTACATGGAAAGATCCTGAATGGAGTCAGACTTAAAGTTATGCTGGCAGACTCCCCAAGAGAAGAATCTAACAAACGACAAAGAACTTACTGATTCTTGAGGTATGCTCTTTTTAATCTAAATTCTAAAACACATTGGCTAAATAGTGTAACGAAAGGAATATGTATAGAGTTTCTTTTTAAGGATTTACAAGTTGTTGGTTAAAAGCACTGTGGCTTAAAAGCACTGTGCTGATAATTTTACAGTATATTTTTTAAACTTGAACTTTTTTTTTTTTTTTTTTTTTTTGGGGTTTGGGGGCCTCTCACTTTTGTGGCCTCTCCCGTTGCGGAGCACAGGCTCTGGACGCGCAGGCTCAGCGGCCATGGCTCACGGGCCCAGCCGCTCCGCGGCATGTGGGATCTTCCCGGACCGGGGCACAAACCCATGTCCCCTGCATTGGCAGGCAGACTCTCAACCACTGCGCCACCAGGGAAGCCCTAAACTTGAACTTTTTAAACTTAAAAAATGTTTTTGATGTTGACTGGGAGAATGTCTATCCTATAAAATAAAATCAGATTTCAGTTTAGAAAATTAAATGGTATTTGTGTGTGTGTCTGTGTGTGTGTGAAGGTCTTTGCTATTAAGAATTGGACTTTACTATATGGTTACATAAACTTTAAAATTGGAATACTTCTAAAGATTTTTAACTTGAACAGTTAATGTTTTGAGTTATGAATTGAGGTAATTTATGACAGTCTTTATAAAGAATGTCTTGACATTCACTAGTGAAATGCCTAAAAAGCAATACCAAATACAGTTAACCCTTGAACAGCCCAAGTTTGAGCTGCATGGGTCCACTGTGGACATGTGGATGTTTTTCAGTAGTAAATACTACAGTACCACATGATCTGAGGTTGGTTGGGTCCGAGGTTGATTGAATCTGTGGATGCAGAACCGTGGGTAAGGAGTATCTGCGTGTATGGAGGACCCATGATAAGTGATCCTCAGATTTTCAACTGTGTGGAGGGTAGCCACCCCTAACCCCCACATTGTTCAAGGGTCAATTGTAATGCATCTTTTTGAACCTTTTGAACCTAAACGTTGGTGTTTTTCTGGACTCATATTTGTGAGTTTGCACATTAAAACTGCACGTTCAGAAAATACTCTCATGTGCATATATGTATTTTCAAAAATAACCTTGACAATTTCCAGAAACTCTTGTCACTTATAAATAATGCTACATACAGCCTTATGAATTCCTTTTTCTTTTAGTTTTAAGAAATCAAACCTAAATTTCTATTTCTAGGACAGCTCACATCTCCACGGTTTGGAGAAACATTATTGAAAGTTAGAAATGTTCGATTCTTTCACTTTTTCATTCTGGAAATGAATCCTGAGTTTCAGGGGAAGCTGAGAGCTTCCCCATTCCCACACACACACCAGCTTCCCAAGTCCACTGCTGGTCAAATAATAGCAGTTGGCAAGTACTTTAGAGTCAGTTTGAAGTTACTTACTTGAAAGCAATTTTCTTTTCACCAGGTTTTCTTTCTGACCAATTATGAGAACTAGGAAGTATCAAAATGAATTGTCTGAATTCTAACTGCTGATGACCTTTCCTCTGATAGAGCAAGTCAAGTGATTAGTTCCTCCTTACAGAAGGCAGTTGTCAATAGGAAGTGCCTTTTGGGCCCATTATGAATAATCTCAATTTAGAAATGTTTTATTTAATTACAAAATCCACTCCTGTTACTTCATACAATTCAGAAATATTAAATTTGCCAGTGAAAAAGAATTAACAAGTCTTTCTTATAACAAAGCAGTTTTTTGTGTTTGCAAATAAAACATTAAGAACTGAATTCTCTTTACACAAGCTGTCTTCTAAAATAGCATACAAAACTGCTTACTCATGTCTGTGAGTCTTTCAAAATATAGATAACAATTCTTACTCTTACTCAAAGAATCTTTGTCCTTAAAAAAGGACAATAATACTAACTTCTTAGTATGGGGAAAATATATAAATTACTCCTGTGATTGAGCCTTTTTTAAAATAATTATTTATATAGTATAGAGAATATTAGACTTAAAATCAGAAGATCTGAGTTGGAGTTCCAGCTCTGACACTTAACTATGATTTGGCAGATCTTTTCACCTTTCTGAGGCCGAGTTTTTCCATAGGGTTATTGAAAGAAAATGAGTCAGCAAAATTCCTTATAAAATAAAATTTTAATATGCTTTGAAAGTATGAGCTAAACTCGTGCATTGGTGACTTCAGTGAAACCTTTATGTCATCTCATCAAAACAATAAGAAACTAAGATTAATGATACAAAACTACCTTCTAGCCAGCAAGTGTGTGAGAATGAAGCTTTATAATATCACGTTTAAGTGATATGCATTCATCCAATTCCCTACATTAGAGGAAGTGCATATTCTTCAGCATGGCTAGTCATGAAATATAAATCTCTCCTTTGTCCCTTTATTGAGCTGTTATACATATTCAGGGCAAAGGTAAAGTAGGGTCAGATTAGTTGAAAATGGTAGGACATAATGAGCTATATTGGTTTTGAATGTCTTCTAGTTGCAGCACGGCTTTTTTTATTTTTGCTTCGAATCCCCATTTCCCATGGACTTCATAATGAGATTCACCTCTTTTGTTGGTACGTTAAATAATATATTATTTTAAGGTTCAATAAGATAGTATGAAAGACTTTTCTAAGTTTTACATGATTGTAACCGTTGAAGATTTTAGGGGAGATGGGGGCCACTTTTTCATTTGTTACTTTAATTTTAAGAGAACACGAACACTACTCATGAAGGCTAGTTCCTTTTGTCTCTGAGGAATAAGCCTAGGATTAACTGAGCCATGACTAGGAAATAGGAGAAGAAACTGGTCTAAGAATATCACTTTGAAAATAGCTGAGTTCTATTTTGAGGTGGATCTGATGTGCAAAATATGTTTCTTCTTCTATTTGAGGAAAACAGAAATTTTAGTATTTTAGAGCATCCTGATTTTTGTGTGTGTGTTTTTTTATAGGTCCATTTCCTTCTTTTTTAATCACATAAAACGGTTTGTACAACTGTCACTTTTTTCACTTCCTATGTTTTCTATCTTGACATATTGTTTTGAGGAAAATCCCTCTGAATTTTATCCTTGTCCCTCAATTATGATTGAACAATTATGGTTAGTTGAGTTTAGCTACCCAAAAGTACAAAATATTTCAGCATACATGCTCTAGTTGGACTCATGGTTAAGAAGACAGTTACGAACGCCCACTCATCAGCCTGGTGTGTAGGGATAAAACCCAAAGCTGTCATCTTCACATGCATGATTTTTGTATTAATTTACAACATTTTCCCTCCAGAAATTCAGTACCCGCTTGCATCATCCTTCTGAGTAAGTTTAGTTTTGCTTATTTGGAGGCATCTATGATTAAGTAAGCAGGTAACATTGGGTATACGAAATAAAGGAATAACTCCTAACATTTTTAGGTATACTATATACAACAGCTATTTCCTTTCAGGTGATGATTTTCATACTTGTGTTGTGTTCTTTCTACAGAACAAAGACTAATGACATAATCCTCAGCTGACTGACTGAAAATGTGACTGGACGCACTCCTTGTGGACAGTTGACAGCTTTTTTTTTTCATATACCTGATAGTCTCTGCACAGCATTGTTTTGTCTTGGGGAGCAGGGATTGTTGACATGTATTTTTAAACCACACGTTAATGCTAAAACTAATATAGTAGTTGTTTCTTAGAGCAATATGTTGTTATGTGTGGCAGAAATAAAGTTTTCTTTGCTTAACTAAATCATGCCTTATTTATGTAAAAGATCAGAAATGAAAAAACTTGAAAGTCAGTGTTAAGAATTTGACTAAATGACATATTTCATTGATTTTGAGATGCACATTTTTACACTTCTGACATTGGAAATATTTTGATATCCATTACTGTAATCGACAACCTCTTTTTTTCTTTCTTAGTGGAACATAAAGATGCTGTTTTCAATCAGTTGCATCTTAGATTCAATAAAATATAATTGCTACTCAACCTACACATATAGATTGGCTCCTTACACTTACTCTAAAGCAAGAGCCCAAAGACATATCATTAGAAATGATTTTTTTATACCAAGATACAACAGTTTGTTGGTAATCTTGTACAGATCTTTCAAGATTTTTTTTTTTTTTAATTTTTGGCTGCTGTGGATCTTCGCTGCTGCAAGCGGGCTTTCTCTAGTTGCGGCGAGCAGAGGCTACTCTTCATTGCAGTGTGCAGGCTTCTCATTGTGGTGGCTTCTCTTGTTGTGGAGCAGGGGCGCTAGGTGCGGGCTTCAGTAGTTGTGGCACGTGGGCTCAGTAGTTGTGGCTCGTGGGCTCTAGAGCGCAGGCTCAGTAGTTGTGGTGCACGGGCTTAGTTGCTCCACGGCATGTAGGACCTTCCCAGACCAGGGCTCGTACCCATGTTCCCTGCATTGTCAGGCAGATTCTTAACCACTATGCCTCCAGGGAAGTCCCTTTCAAGATTTTAGAGCAGTGGTGCTAAGGGAAAAAAAATTTAAGTTATCACTGATAATATGTTTAAATAAATATCAATGGCTTTGGTAGGTGGACATTTTCCCTTTATAAGTACAGAACATAATGGCCACTCCAAAAATATGATATATAAGCAATTTTCAGTACAGGCTATGATAGGAAGAATAGTCATTTCATAAAAGATTAAAAATGAGGAGCCTACTCTGCTTGTATTTTGAAAATCCAAGAAAAAAATTTTTATCTGCTCTTGAGGTGAATGATATGTATCAGAAAAGGTATATCTAAGTCAAGAGCTTGGCACCTTAAAAAAAATAGACATTAAATGGCATGCAGTTGTTAAAACATCACTTAATTACCTCCGCATTATGCCTTTCACATCCTGAGTTAAATTAAAAATAGTGAAAAGATTAAATTCACTGAGCATAATAGCATATTTCATACTTGGACATTGCTGAAAAATTAAAATCCTTTTTTTTTTTGAATCAGTAATTTTAATAAATTTAGATAAGAAAATATCCTGTCTTATCTTCCCAGGCAAGACTTACTGAACAAGAATTGAACCAAGTATCTTTCTGTGAGCCAAAGGCCATATTTTAAAAAGGAAGCAAATGGGTCTTTAGAAATGAAAAACTTAACTGAGGAGAGTTGAGGATTAATTACCAATAGATTTATTCATCCCAAACTCATTTACTGCACACATAGTTCCATTTTCACAGATTGGAATTAAATTGTGCCTTGTAGGTTATCTGGCTCTAACACTCAAGTAATGCTTGAATTCCCCCGAAAATATTCCTGCCAGGTGGTTAATCTAAATATGTAAAAATGGGAAGCTCCCTACTGCCTGCCTAAGTCCATTACATCTTCGGTTAATCCCCATAATTGACACAAAACCTGATTCCCTGCTATTTTACTTGTTAAAGTTTTTCACTGGACCCTGTTGAAGTTAGCTATTTCACATGGTAGCTGTCATATACCCTCCTGCCATCCACTGATTTTCTAGTGCAGATTAAATGACCCCAAATTTTCTATTCTGCATTTAAGTTCAGGTAGCCAGTTGCAGCAAACCGTCGTGGTTTCAGTGAAGTGCCTCGTCTATGTTTATTTCCTTGAGTCCTTCATATAAATTCTGAAAAAAACACGTATACATGTATATACTCTGTCTACAAAACAGTTCTTGGCTTTTACAGTGTGAGTTTCTCTTGTGTTTTCTCTCCCAATTGCATGCCTCAGTAAATAATGGTTACTTTGGCTTCAGTGTTGCATTTAATCTTAATCGTTTAGCCTTATTCCTGCTTTCCTGTCTCTTGCTTGCAGTTTATCCCTAAAACTTTAAAAGCCGGAATCTCACATTTTTCTTAAAATGAGGAAATTCTAGAACCTAAGAAATAGCATTTAATAATCTAGTGCTTATGTCTTCACCTAAATGTTTACTTCTCAAATGCACTTTTGGTATATGAATATAATGTATAGATATTTCGATACCATGCATACGTCAGTTAATAAAATTGCCAACATAGTGGGGGTTTTATTAGTTATGGGTTTTTTTTACTTAAAAGAAAATGCTAAGCAATACAGATCAATAAAATTCTCTTTCAAATAAGTGGTTCGCATAATAACTAACATTTAAAATAAAGCCCAATCAAACTTGCTTGTAAATTTATTGTCAGGTCTTTTACGGTAGATCACAGATGCTGAAAGCAGCTATCAGATTTGCTCTTCTAGAGCACCATGTCCCAAACTATGTTCCTTGAAATAGTGTTCTCTTGAGAGAAGTCAATACGTATTCTTTAGGAAAGAAATTTTCATGGTCCAGTATATTTAGGAAATGTTCAGTTATTTATTAGTTCACAGGTTTTTTGACCATGAAGCTTCCGGGGCCTTTAATATGCTAATGTACCCCATCCCTATATCTCTAAAAGAGGACCATAGTTTGCACTGTGAAATAAGTATGTTTTTAGAGGCACTAGTGTTACAAGGAGTAGATTTTAGGAAAGATCCTTCTGAAATATAGACTTTTTTATTCATATGATATGGTGCAGTTTTATTTACAAGTTGTTTTTTTTCTGTTGTGGCCTCTCCCGTTGCGGAGCACAGGCTCCGGACGTGCAGGCTCAGCAGCCATGGCTTACGGGCCCAGCCGCTCTGCGGCACGTGGGATCTTCCCGGACCAGGGCACGAACCCGTGTCCCCTGCATTGGCAGGTGGACTCTCAACCACTGCGCCACCAGGGAAGCCCTACAAGTTTAGTTTTTTTTTAACCTTTTTATCCCACCCTTGATAAAAAGTTAATGCAAAATACTAAGGAAATTATTACTCTAAAATTGTAGCTTTCTCAGAAATTTGTTCTCAACCTACTCAATATTAATGGACAGAGAATAGAAATGAGACTTTACCACTAGGTGGTGATAAACATTGCCACTCAAAAACAAAGTGCAGCATTCCAGTGTTATCTAAGGCACTGAGCCTGAAATGATAGAATTTGTATTGTCTAGAGCAATGGTTCTTAAACTTCAGTGTCTATAAGAGTCACCTCAGGTGTTTGTTTGAAATGCACTGATTCTATAGGTTTGAGGTGAGTTTTTCAACAAGCTCCCTAAGTGATTCTAATATGGTAGTCATTGGCATTGACTTTGTGGTTCACTGACCTAAAGAGATTCTATGTGTTGGACCTTAGGTTGGACTGTTGTAAAAGTAAGACACTGAGAAGTTTCCAAGTCGTTTACCTTGAGCATTATTTAATAGAATTAAGCATCTGCTTTCCCTCAATTTAATATCAGTAAGTATTAATTACAATAAGAAATTGAAAAACACAAGCAGTCTTACAAATAGCAAAATGTCAGGCCAACTTTTTCGTGTTGACAAACGTTTTTTGATGTTTATAAAGGATGGTAATTATTTGCTTTATGCCATTCAAAGCTCCTACCTAATTTTATTTTTTATTTACATTTATTTTGAAGTGAATTATGTTAATAAGTTTTCAGATTTTGTCTCGAAAGAAGTGCATAGGTACATGTCATTCTTTTTAAAAAATGACAAAAGAGCATGAAGGTGATATAATTATCATCAGTGTCTAAAAAACTGAAATGGAATATTCACAAGGGTACAGAAATCTTGTATGTGTAAGTGAGTATTCTTGCAGTCCTAAAGTGAAATTTCTTATAAAATGAATGCTTTTTTGGTGCACCCCAAAATTCTGTTGATTTGTAAGTGCAGTTTACCTGTCAGTACTTGTTATGAATGAGTAAAACTAAAAATCAGTAAAGGCAAAAACAAATGAAATGTTTATATAGCCTTTTCACCCAGCAGTACAGCCACACGCAAGTTTTATTTCTTCTGTATGTGGATGGTAAGCTCTATTAAAAATCGTGGCAGTTAATTTTTACATACGATTTCAGTAAAGAGAGAAAACATAAAGGTCATCCTTATTAGATAAGAAGTTCCATTTTAATATCTGAATTCTAATAAATGGATTGCATTATTTCCTTTTCTAGAAACAGTAACTCAAGAACAATGGATCCTGGGAACCAAAGGTATGGTATTGCTAGGGGGTCAAACAGAAATATTTAGTTAAAATATGAAATTGCAGTTCATTCATTACAATGAACATGCTTTATTTAATTAGAAGAGACTTGTCCTCAGGAGAATATGCAGTTCCCACTAAAGTTTGAGAAAGTTACCAGACCCTGTGAAAATCCATTTGAGTGGTTATCACAGGAAAGGGAGTCCAATGACTGTCGTATATGAATTGCAGCCAGTATCTAGACGTCCAGGTCCATGTGAGCTAGCTGACCAAGACTACAACTACTGTGGCACCCTAGAGACTGCCTTTCTGACCACACTGCTGCAGAAGTGGTAGAAGGAAGGCCTCAGGAGACTGTTTAAGCCAAGTTATTTGTATTGGAGATACAAAAATCAGGAATGTGTGAAAAGGCAAGTACTGTTTTCCACAAACATTGGGAAAATATTGAGCACAGTAGGATAATCAAAGTGCTTACTCACAGATACTCCTATGAATCTACATTCTGAGTTGTCCTACCTTTCCATTTCTGATTTTGTAGGTAAATGGTGGTACTACTAATTTTCTTGCTCATATATTATCATTTTCCGATGTCAGTAATACACAGGTCACAGCATTCATTAGCACAGAGTTCTTAGGGATTTTGTTTCTTCTGTTATTTTTGTGGGGATTTTTAACTCTAAAAGAAGAGATTTAAAGTCATCTAATTAAAGTTATCTACTGATTTACTGGAAGATCTGATATATAAAAGTACATAATTTTCCTTTCATCATCGACAAATCTGTCTGTTGTATTGGTTTTGGGCCCTAGAAGTTAGTTTTTGCATTCTTTTATTATTGATCCATTAGCACAAAAAACTTTCTTCCTCTTCCCCATTAGTACATTAGTAACTTAAGAAATTTAAGTGTCCGTGTGACATTGGGGGAAGGTACAGAAAGGCTCGCAGTTTGTTACTTGTAGGACTGACTTTAGGAAGAGTCTGTAGTAGTTGATGAGAGCGCTGGGACGGACTGACCTGCTTCGGCAGTGTCAAAATTGGACCAACAATGGCAAAGAAAAAGTACACTTGGAGAGAGCACCCACCTTTTCTTTACCATCACAAACTCCTGTGTGGGTTCATCTCCCATTACTACCATCTTGGCTTAATCCCTTCATCAGAAACTCCTAGCAGGGCTCATTTTCTACCACTTTTACCCTAAATCTGGGAACTGTAAGCACTGTTATGTAGTCCCATCTTTCACCAGCCCAGTCTTATTTCACTGCAATAACTCAAAGAAAGTATTTCATAAAAAAGAATGGAAGTAGATCTTACATCATCCTGCAAGATTAGCAGTGTGCCTGCAATACCCAGCTTCTCTTTAATAGCTTTCAGTTACTTGTAATGTAGGAATGTATCACGTCTTCTAGGTCTTGTTAATATTGTTATTCTTCAGTTCTCCTAAGAGCATATTTCACATATGGTATCAACATTGCCTTTTTGGACCTGTTTTCTCATCTAGAAAATAGAAGATAATAAAGGCTGTGTAAACAAACACTTGCAACCCCCTTCTCCCAGTTTTGTGTAAAAATACCCATGAAAACATTTAAGTAAAAAAAAAAATTGGTATCATTCATAGAAACTTAGATAAGAATAGTAGATACTAGAAAAAATTTTTACTAAATAAAGCAGTTAGGTGTGGATTTTTTTTTAAATGGCTGACTCAAATTCCACATGGAAACAACTTGTCATGTAAAACAAGATGATACCTTAGCTTCCCCCCTTTTAACACAATTAACGTATGTATAAGAAGGCTGGATGAATAATTTGAGACAGCTATTGAGAGTCCCATCAGAAAAGGCTTTCATTCTGCATTTCTTAACTAGTGACACTGAAGCTGCACTATCTTGGAGTTGTGGTTCCAAGAGAACCACAACTGGCATTCACCTTGGGGTGGGGAGGGTCATAACAGAGATCCCACCTATGACCACAAGAGAAATGCTGAGTGACAAAGGCAGCATTAGCAACCCAAAAAGATCTTTTAGCTTCTGCCCATCGGCAGATTTAGAATACTTACAGCAGGATTGTTTTTAAGTATTCTTTCCAGCCTCTGCCCTAAGAACTTTGGTCTTATTGCCAGGAAATCCCTTACCCTCTTCCACCCTAAGGCTAGATCTGATGGACGTCCTCGGATTTCCTGGAGGAATGAAATGTTTCTGACATTTCTGACCATGTGCTTGATATTATATCAGCACTTGAGTGGACTGTAAAAGAGCTGAAAGCAATCCTCAGAGTCTGCCAATTCTGAAATCAGCCTAGCTAAATTTGTCCTCGTTGAGAAATGGGGAAGAGATTTGACCTACTGGCACTTCACAAAAGAAGGCCAAGAAGCGATTGCAATTTCTTTCTTTTTTTTTTCCTTTCTTTTTTCTTTTTTTTTTTTCTATTTTTCTTTTGGCAGAGGAAGAGAGGATTGGGTAAATTCCTTAGCTTTTATAAAGAAACATTAAAACATGTTTTTTACTTTGACTGTTAATGTAAGTTGAAGAATCTTTTTAAAATCTGTTAAATGCTCAATAATATTAGTCATCAAGGAAATGCACATTAAAACTACAGTAAGATACCCTTACACTGGTAAAAACAGCAAAAATTAAGATATCAACAATACCAGGTGTTGGTGAGAGTGTGGAGCAACAGGATCTCTCATAAACTGCTTTGGAAATATTTGACAAATACCTGTTAATGTTAAAATGTGCATCTACGCTCAGCTCAGCAGTTCCACTTCTAAGCATGTATCCAAAAGAGATAAGAAAATATGTGTACCAAATAAACATACAAGCATTACTGGTAATAGCCTCAAAGTGGAAACAACCCCAGTGTCCATCAACAGAATGGATATAGTGAAGTACAGGAAATGAGCTAACTCTTGCTACATGTAACAATTTGGATGAATATCATAACCGTGTTGACAGACCAGCCAACAAAAGAAAATGCTGTATGATTCCCACTTATGAAAGGGTTCAGAAACAAAACCTAGGCAGAATTGAATGGGGAAGAGTCACAAAGGGATGAAGGGGGCTTATGATGTACTGGTAATCTTGTCTTTCCTGACCAGTGTGGTGATAACTTTTTGAATTGTGCTTTCTATAGTTTATGCATTTTTTTGTATTTGTCTCATAATTCATTTAAAGTTTTGGTTTCTTAATTCATTAAGCAGTATCAACATGAGGCTAATGAGACAGACACTCCTGCAGTGTGAGAGAAGAGCAATATCCTAAGGCGTTTAAAAGGAAGGGCTTTCTGTATGCATCCAGTTCATTTAAAGCCAAGGAAGTATTAGAAAATATCTGCTTCAGCTCCTGCTCTGGTACAACAGGGCATGACAAGGACAAGGACATGAGAAGAGTAAGAGAGGAAAGGAAAGAGAGGAGCTAAATTAAAAGTTGTGTCAGAAACAGCAAATAGTCACAGATTAAAGAAAATCTAACCCATAATGAAGAACGATGAATATCAAACTGCTTTCAGAGCGCTGTGGGCTCTCATGAACCAACAAAGGGAAGACAGAAGGGTTCCCCCAACTTGTTCATCAACCAGAATTAAAGCTACCTTCATCAGTGTTATCTACTGTGCTTAATAAGCTCTCCTTTAAGGGATTCTGCAACTTAAATAAGTTACAATGAATCAAAAGCACCCTCAGATGAATATAGTGAGAGAAGGTGGAGATTTAAAAGGCTGACTGTGAAGGTTTATCCTTTGAATAATAGATGTTCCCAAAGAAGACGACAAGACAAATTAAACAATAAATAGCTTTAATAGAAGAAACCTTGATTTTAAAGAGTGCTCAAGTCTGAAGATCCTCTTCTGTACATTAGATGCCAGCTGGAATGGAGCAGTGTCTACAGAGTTGTGTAGTTCAGGATGTCTCTACTCATGCAGATGTGAAGGTAACAGAAAAGGATTCTGTGATGTGCAGCGTACTACTCGTTTTCCCTTTACAGAAAAAAACTACTTGAATATAATCAGTACACTACCAGAATGAATCAAAATTCAGAGTAGAAGAATGAGGAAAGAAAGACCAGTCGGTGAGTATTGAAATCAGTGCAACTATTAGAGTAATACAGATAATTATTGTAAATGTAATGCTTAAAGCAAGAGATTTATTAAATTATCTCAGAATCTTTAAGTGAGGTTTATTACCTCAGATTAAGTTAATGAAGGCTAAGAAGGGATGGCAATTTCTTTTTGGGGGGATGAAGTGAAAAGTAAAATTCTTATCTTTTGTAAAGAAAAATTAAAACTCTGTTTTTTACTTGGAAAGTTAAGTGTAAGTTTAACAATCTTGTGAAATCTGTCAAGGTGGATAACAATAAAATTAATAACAGAATGTCTCCTGTCCAAATCCTTGAAAAAGACATAAGTGAAACTGTATGTGAAAGTCAAAAGAAAAAGGGAAAGCACTTAAGATTAAAACTGTTTAGCTTGTTTAAATTCTAAAAACAAAATGAAATAATTAGCCTCTTCCAAGAGACTTACCTTTAAATCAAATTCTGTCACACACACTTAACACAAAAAGTATCTCAGTGCAATTTACGGGAGAAAGTATAAGGCTATATAACAGTAGCACATTCACTAATAAAATTAGGATCAGTAGTGAAGACAACAAACCTTAACGTTTATATGCAGGATAATACAGGATTAAAATTTAGAAGTACAAAGGCCTTTAAAATGGTGTAGAGATTTGTGCTGAAGGCTTTAGCGCAATGGTCTGAATTGTAACATGAATCAAATAGAAGGGAGAAATTACCCTTAAAAAGTGAGGCAGAGAAAAAAAGCAAAATTAATATGTATGGAAAAGAGAATCTAACTTTTTCTCAAATAGTTTACAATTCGATCAGATAGTGATATTGAATGACAAAGGCAGCAGGATTAAAAACAAAACAGGAAGAAATCCTCAAACTTGTTCTTTTCAGCCTCTTTGTCCTAAAGACAAACTGCAAGGAACTCACTTACCCTTTTCTACCCTAAGCCTAGATCCTTTAAACTAACTTGAATTTCCTGGAGGAATGAAATGGGTCTGCATTTGGCGCCCACATGCTGGACTTTACATCAGCATGAGTGGAGTGTAAAAGCTGAAAGCAATCCTTGGAGCCTGAAAATTCCCCTGAAGTGCATGTTAAAGAGCAGACGTTATACAGGTCTTGTTCTTTGACCACAAGATAATAAACCCAGAAAATGCTAAAAGCACAATTACCTGGAAAATAATTTTAAAAAGCTATTCTAAGCAGCTTTTTTTTGTCAAGAAAAAGGCAGTAAAATGCAGTGAAAACAAAATGGCAAAAATAGAGATGATGTGTTTAAAGCAATGCTGAAAAACGATAGCCATTGCATAGAGAGACTGAATGAATGAAACATGCAGCACTAGAAACAAAAGTAACATAAAGATAGGATTAACCTTACCCTGACACCAAAACTTAAAGACAGTTTAATATCAAAGCTGTAGATTCTGAGTTCGCCCAGGAATATGGATGCAAACCTAAAAATTTTAGAAAGTACAAATAATATGTCCAAAGAACAAGTCAACCATTGCCAAGTAGGGTTTATCCTTTGATGAAAAAGCAGCTCACATTAAGAAAAAACTTACTATAATACATATTTTAACAGGGCCATAATGAGATCTGTTTGACCAATTGGCTGCTTGTCCATTCTTGTGATCATACAAATGCCATAGACTTTAGAGTATGCATGGTTTACTTGAAACAGTCACTGGCTGGAGGTGTGGGATTAGCCTGAATTATTTAAATAAATCTGTGCCTAACCCTCATCCCTAACTACATGATTCCTGTATAATGGGGTGGCACAGAATGGATATTGGTGAAGCAATGAAAATGTCTAAGACTGTTTCTTAGAAAAACAGCTAAATTTATTGAGCCCTTACTGTTTTCCAGGTTAATTGTTTTACACACATCTCAAAACCTGTTACGTAGGTACTATTATTCCTGTTTTACAGAAAGGAAGCTAAAGTACATTCAAAGAGATGAAGTAACTTGCCCAAGAACACAGAGCCAGCAAGTGGGGAAGCTAGGCTTCATATACGAACAGTCATAATTGAAACCCATGCTCTTAACCTCTACACTTAAGTATCAATGGCTATAACAAAGAATTCAGAAACTACCACACACACAAATTGAATATTATGCAGCAACAGCAAATCCTTCCAAAACTATGGGAGAGCATGGGAATAATGCTTACTATTTAGTGAAAGCAGCAGGAAACAAAATTATATATATAGTGCGGTTTAAAATTTTTTTTAGCTAGAATGAGTTTGAAAAGAACCCAACATGTGTATGTTTGCTTTTCACTATTGCCCACCTTTTTTAAATCTAAAACGTATACTGTACTGTATCCCCTATAAGATCATAAGCTTTTGTAAGCAAATCTCTATCTTTGTAACATCAAACCCAGCTATCCTCTTTAAACATAATGGGCACAAAATTTTTATCCAGCTGGAATACAACATAAAGGATTCCTATGTATGTCTCCTACTACAGAGATTCTGTAAACAAGTCCCTATTCTCTATAAATATTCTAATAAATTGTTCAGATGCCTCTTTACAAACTGGAGCCCTACTTATTAGGCTCATTTTAAAAGGTTCTGCTAATTTTAATTTCAATTTTATGTTTTTCTTGTTTTTTACAATCCTATTAAAGACTAAATCATAGTCTACGTACAAATCTCAGTGGTATTGAAAAATAATAGCATATATTGAACTCTACATCACTACTGTTCTAAGCACTGTAAACATTTTCACATTTAAATATCATAACAATTCTATAAAATTAATACTGTGAGGCATAGGGAGGTTAAATGACTTCTGCCAGCACACAGCAAGTAAATAATGGAGCTGGGATTCACACTCAGGAAGTACAACTCCGTGGTCTCATTTAAGTTTACATACTACTTAATTCAACCACTGTTCTTTGTTTAAGAACGAAGTATAAAATTTTTATCATATAAATAGAGCATGTAATAGAGAATTTTATTCCATTGAATGACCCCTTGAGAGAGTGGGGTGGAAAAAAAAGAGAAAAGCCTAACAGACATGAAGAAAGCAAGAGAGTAAAGGATTAGAGATAGCAGGATAAAGAGAATGACTCAGTGGTTTGGGGGTCAAAGACTTTGTTCCTTTTTCACCTTGGTTGTATAAGTTTATCTTAAAATATATTGAGTAATATATACTGATGAGTGTCAAGGGACACAGTGGTGAGAAGAAGAAAGTTTCCTTGCACTTATGTAGCTCAGTCTAATTATGATGTATTTTGAAAAAGTGATGTAACGTGGGGTCAGCTGCCATTTGGGAAAGGCAGGCTGGTTCCTTCCAAACCTACCACTTTCAAAGGATTTGCCAGAACAACAGAATTCGCCTTTTCTCTCCCCCTTAATTTGTCCACACTTAATTCTCTTTTTTTGTTTGTTTTGCTGGATCAGTTTGTTTAGTTTTGGAGGTTAAAATTACAGTGTAGTGCACAAATCATAAATGTAAGATTCAATAAATTTTGACAAATGCATACATTCTTATAACCCACTGTTAGAGTCTGTTTCCATGGGTCCCCTACAAGTTTCCATTTCTTGCAAGCAGAGATACAGTCTCTCTTTTCAGGAATGTTTATATAGTGAACAAGCTTGGAAGACAGTGTCTCCTAGAGCAGAAGGCAGGTGTGTTTACTGTCTGGTATAGTAAAGATAATGTCTCCTTCCAGGGCAAGGGACAGGCAGACTTATTGCCCTTTATAAAAGATTTAGGTTCCCTAAGCTTGAGGTTCCCCAGTTCTGTCAGAAACTTAACTATGTGTACAGCATCCATCTGGGCCCCTCATTGTCACCCCCTGTAAGGCTTAGGAGGCAAGAGGAACCAGTGCAGACATGGAGCTCAGACTGCTTATTGTGCTGGGGATAATTAAGTCCTTTGCCTGTAACCCAGGATCTTTGTGTTTTTGGCAATATCTGTGAGTCTGTGGCAGGTTAACTTGTTATCTTGCAAACAGGGTAAAATCTCAGACCCTTCAGAGTTCTTAACAACCACACTCCTCCAAAATACAGGTCGTTTCCATTGGAGCAGTATGTTCCCACATGCCACTTTCCAATCAGTCTCACAAGAGATGATCCCCTTTCTGATTGTTACCACAATAGATAGTTTTGCCTTTTCTGGAGCATCACGTTCATGGAATCATAATATATCTGCTTTTGTGTTTATCTGCTTCACTCAGCATAACATCTGTGAGATTCATCCATGCTTTTGTGCATATCAGTGATTAATTCCTTTTCATGGCCGAGTAGCTTTCCATTATAATAAGACTAGCCCTCAATTTATCCATTCTCCTGTCGATGGGTATTTGTTGTAAACATTCACATATTTAGGAACATTTTCTTGTATACAGGACATTAAGAATAAGTCATTGTAGAGACTTTGAATTCTATTATCTTCTTCTGAAGAGTGTTTGTTTTTGTTATAACAGGCACTGAATTTGTCTAGGCTCAAATTTCCAGCTCTTTTGCAGTGGACAGCAGCTGATGTTTCTGTCACAGCTTTCAGCCTTCCAGCTGTTGTTTCCCACCAGGCACGTTATGGTCTCCCCTGCACAAGCATAGCCAAAGGAGTCAGCCAAAAATTTGGGTGAGGTTTATCACGGATTTTGAGACTCTCTGTTTTGTAGCTGTTTCCTTTCTTGGGTGTCTTCCCTCACTTCAAAGTTGCTTGGTCATCCTTAAACTCTGCCCATTGATGCTTCAAGCCAGTAGGACTGCCCTTTTCTGAGTACTAGCATCCCTGCACTCAGGAGGACATGAGAGTACCCTCAGGCAAAAAGCTTTATAAACAAATCTATGGGGCTTCCCTGGTGGTGCAGTGATTGAGAGTCCGCCTGCCAATGCAGGGGACACAGGTTCGTGCCCCGGTCCAGGAAGATCCCACATGCCGCAGAGCGGCTGGGCCCATGAGCCATGGCCACTGGGCCTGCGTGTCCGGAGCCTGTGCTCCGCAACAGGATAGGCCACAACAGTGAGAGGCCCACGTACCACAAAAAAACAAAACAAAACAAATCTATGGTTTCCTCCCTTCAAAATGTTTACTCCCCTCAGTTTCTGCCTGCTTTTGGTCATTCTCCAGTGCCTTCAAATAGTTGTTTTTTTAATGTGTTGCCCAGAGTTTATAATTATTACAGGACACTTAGTCTGATAAGAGCTTCCCCACCATTTCTAGGAGAACTCTGCTTAGTCTATCTTTATCCCTCTATTTCAAAACTTCTGTGTCATTTTACTTTGGATGTGTCTCTTATAAGCAACGTGTAGCTGGATTTTTTTTTTAGGGAATCTGATTCTGTTTGCTATGCAGTATGTCTGTTTAATCCAATTACATTTATTGTGATTAATGACATTTGGACTTAATTTTTACCATTTTGCATTCTGTTTACCACTATTTCCATAAGCATCTTTAGTTCTGGTCTTCTGCTAGATTGCGAAGATTTTCTCTATTTCCCTACCACTTTATGTTTTCCTTATTTCGAAGTTATATTTCTCTACCTTAGTGGCCACCCTTAAGTTTTCTACATATACATCTATAAAATTTTAACCAAAGTTTAAAGTTATTCAGTATTTCTATCTTTTTTCCAAACAGGAAACATTAGTTCATTTTATTTACCCATTAGCAGATTTTTGTCTTCACTTTTATTGTTGTCTAAGAACTTAGCACCAACTTTCTTATCCTAAATTTAAAAAAAGAAATATTCAAATATGCCAAAGTATTTTGTGCTCACCATTTTTTTTGTAACAATTTTATTGAGCTATAATTCACATACTATAAAGTCACCATTGTTTCGTGCCTCTAACTTCTTTCCCTTGGATTCACTTTTCTTGCAACCTTTAATGGTTATTCCATGAGATGTGTTAAGGAGTTTGGTTTTGTTTTTGTCTGCAAATGTCTTTATTTTTGCTTTTACTCTTTGGATAATAGCTTTTGGTTGAGTGTAGAATTATGTTTTTTCCTCTTTACTAACTACTTTTAAGATTTTTCTCTATATTTTCCCAGTTTTATTGAGAAAAAATTGGCATACATCACCGTGTAAGTTTAATATGTCCTGCATGATGGTTTGATTTGCTTTATTTTTGATATCCTGAAATTTACCATGATGTGTCTAAGTATGAATTTATATTTATCCTGCTTGGTACAGAGTGTACCTTTAATCTAAGGGGTTATTCTTCAGTTTTGGAAATTGAATCTCTTCAAATATCGCTTCTTTGTAATTTCTCTATTTCCTTCTTTTGGAAGTTCCACTAGATAGTTAGAGTCTCTCAATCTGTGTCACTAATTTTCTCATTCTTATTTTTAAAAATCTCTTTCTGTTGCATTTTGGAGTAATTTTTCTGTAATGCCTTCTATTATAGTAATTCTTTCTAATAGTATACAGTCTAGAATGACCATTAAGTTTTTTATTTCAATAGGTATGTTTTTCTAATTTTTTTACTCTTTCTACCTATTATTGAACATGTCTGATTTTGTTTCATAATGTCTTATTCTTTTTTAAAAATGTATTTATTGAGACTTCCCTGGTGATCCAGTGGGTAAGACTCTGCACTCCCAATGCAGGGGGCCTGGGTTCGATACCTGGTCGGGGAACTAGATCCCACATGCATGCCGCAACTAAGCATTCACATGCCACAATGGACAACCTGCGTGCTGCAACTAAGATCCGGCACAGCCAAAATAAATAATTTTTTAAAATATATGTATTGCTTCATCTCTTTGAGGATATGAAACTTTTTTTTCTTGTCCTCTTATTTCAGTTTAATCTGGAGCAAATCATTGTTCTAATTATTGATTATGTGACAGTGCTTCTTTTTTATTTTTTTTTAAACATCTTTATTGGGGTATAATTGCTTTACAATGGTGTGTTAGTTTATGCTTTATAACAAAGTGAATCAGTTATACATATACATATGTTCCCATATGTCTTCCCTCTTGCGTCTCCCTCCCTCCCACTCTCCCTATCCCACCCCTCCAGGCTGTCGCAAAGCACCGAGCTAATATCCCTGTGCCTTGCGGCTGCTTCCCCCTAGCTATCTACCTTACTACGTTTGTTAGTGTGTATATGTCCATGACTCTCTCTCGCCCTGTCAAAGCTCACCCTTCCCCCTCCCCATATCCTCAAGTCCGTTCTCCAGTAGGTCTGTGTCTTTATTCCGTGACAGTGCTTCTTAATGGTAGATTTCTTCATATGGTTTGGAACTTTGATTTTTGTGTTCATTTTGAGGGGGAAAGGGTGGTTTTGTTACCCACATCTCCCTATCTAAGGATTTTGCACTTGTCCAACAAGCTCCGAGGTTCTCCAATCTCAAACCAGATCTTACACTGACAATTTGAGATTTCTCCCCTGTTTTCATTAGTTACTGCCAACATAACCTCAAAATCTCAGTTGTACACAGCAATAAGCATTTCTTTTGCTCACAAGTCTGTGGGGTAGCTCTCATTCAGGTCTGTGGTCAGCTGGGGCAGTTCCAGGTGTGTTCATTGTTGAGCCCAGGCTGAGGGAGAAGCAGCCCTCTAGGGGAAGCTCATCTCATGATAAAGGCAAGAGCACAACAGGGCAAGACCCATTGTGCAAGCATTTCAAGCCCCTGCTTATATAACATCTACAAATATCTCATTGGCCAAAGCAAGTTCCATAGTTGAGCCCAAAATCAAGGAGCTGGTAAGCATACTCTGCCTTTCGTGGGAGGAAGCTCAAAGTTACAAGGCAGTTTATATCTGCTGCACAGCACAACAGACTCACCCTTATCCCAAGATCCCCAACAGCTTCATCCAATCATGGCCTCAGGATCAAAATCCAAAATCTTATGATATACATCAGATTTGAATGTGATTCTCCTTGATCTGGAAAACTATGAACTAAAGTGTGTGTGAGTGTGTGTAATCTTCCTCCCACCCCCCGCCCTTACCCAACATGGAATGATGGAACAAGGGTGTGTTAGCTGTATTTAACACTCCTAATCAAAAACGGGAAGATCAGAAGGCATTAGCATTCACTTCTTCTGAAATACCCTAGGGACAATGTTGCCAGGTCCCCCTACTCTGAGAGTAAGGAATTTTCCTTGGTTAGACTGTAATTCTGCTCCCTGGTAGTCCAGTCTGTTGTTCTCCACTGCTCTTGGTTTCACCCTCCTGGAAAGACGAGATTTCTGCCATCCTCCTTGGTCACTTCCAGAGAGCACATTGGAGAATATGCCCCTTTTCATGCTAAGAAGCTTTCTCAGCCACTTCCTGCCTGTAAAGTGTTGTTGGCTCAAAGGTCTTTTTATATCTCAGTCTCATCCCCTTTTAGTCCTAGCTGGTAGTTTGTTTGCCAATACAGCTCTCTCAAAAACATGGATTTTCCATGTATTTGATTTCAGTAAACTCTATTTGACAAAGCCATACCCACAATTCTTTTGGGGACATGCCTCTCATACTATATTATGAGGAACTTCCACCCATTAGGCTTCTGAGGGACCCTACCCTTAAGCTTTCTAGAAACCCCTTTGTCCAGCTGAGAGAAACTTCCAGGCATCACCTTCTTTCAGATGTCTTAGTAAAGGAAGTTATAGCTACGCCCTTAATTACATTTTCCCCCAAGCTGAATCAGACTCTTAGTGGCTGGAAATAAAAGAGTTTTATTTTCCAAATAAGCAAGTTCTGTGCTGTTTAAATCCCTCTAAATTCTTCTTGCAAGCTGGCAGGTTTTTTTTTTCTGAATTTATCTCTCATAGCACCTTATAAAATGGAAATAAAAGTAACTTGCTCATGCTTTCAACATAAGCCTAGAAACCATTCTACTATTTTCATGTTACTAGAGGCAGCAGTTTTACCAAATACAGGTTGACATTTTTCCAGCTTCTGTAATGGTTTCCTTGCCATCTGCCACCTGTTCCCTAGCTAATACCATGTATTTTAGGTTCTTGTTACAGTAGCATCCCAGGATTAGATTTTCCCTATCAGCTAGCTATTGCTGCATAACAAACAACCACAAAATCTCAGTGACACATAACAATAAGCTTTTAATTCTCTCGTGGGTCTGCAGGCCAGCCAGAGCAGCTTCAGGTAGCAATGACTGAAACAGCTCTGTACCACATCACAGGTCTGTGGGCAAGTAGAGCGGTTCTGCTCCTCAAATATCCACACTGGGGCCCAGGTTGAAGGGTAGTGGCTACTCTGGGGAAAACTCTTTTCACTGAGGTGAGAGAAGTACAAGTGGGTAAGCCCCATTAGACAAACATATCTCAAGCCCCTGCTTTCATCACATCTACTAAGGTGCCCCTGGCCAAAGCAAGCCCCATAGCTGAGCCCAAAGTCAAAGCGTGGAAAATTATGCTACCTTTTTTTTGTAAAGAACTTCAAAGCTAGAATAGTACAAGATGCGGGTACAGGGAGGGGAGAAGCATTGAGGCTGATAACTTATCACATCCTGCATGGTAATATGTGAAATACTGGTTGCCAGGCTGCACTTCTGTCCTGCTTTGAGAAAAATGCAGTTTCTCCTAAAGCTGTAGTTCCAAGCCGTACTCAACAACAGCTTTTTTTTTTTTTTTTTTTTTTTTTGCGTTACGCGGGCCTCTCACTGTTGGGGCCTCTCCCGTTGCGGAGCACAGGCTCCGGACGCGCAGGCTCAGCGGCTGGGCCCGTGAGCCATGGCCGCT